>NC_047529.1:109185488-109489041 GCF_012275295.1 Melopsittacus undulatus | reverse complement strand
AGGGAGGCCTAGGTGAACACACATAAGAAAAATATCAGTAGTCTGTTTTGAAACAATAAAAGCCAAAGGTTCTTAAGCAAACTATAGGCATATCTGTCCATATCTGGTTCTAAATCAAATATGGACTTTGTTTTGTCAGCTTTTAAACTACTGACAAGTGTTCAAAACCAAATTAAATACTCCTAACTTTGATCTTCCAGAGTTCAAAATAAGATTGAATTTTAAACAATAAAAATTAAAAAATGAAGGAGGACAAAATAGCCCTTAACTTCTTTTGTTTTTCAAACAACAGAATTCTGGTACAAAAAATTCTCAGCGAGCACTTCAAAGACAAAGAAACGTAAAAGAAAGTACATGCACTCCTCTTTCTGTTATCAGTTTTGAAATTCTTAATCCATGGCTGAAAATGCACTCATTCATCCATGGTACTGTTGATATTACTTAAAAGTTAACAAAATGCATAAGCTTTTGCTGCTTTTCAAATCTTTGTTTTGCAAGGTTTGGTCCCCTTTCTTTTAATAGGCCATTATGAATCCATTGATTAGTCTCATTTCAGAAAACAGCAGATAAGTCTTCAGCTTACTGTCAGCTGAGCACGTAATTTAAACACTCAGTTATTACAGCATCAGGTTTCCTTTAAATGGCACTGACAGGAGACCATGGACTTGCTGAAGATATTATTTAGAATAATTAAGGATCAAAAATAAAACTATACTCTACCTTGTCATACTGACAAACTATCAGATTGTTGGTGTCAAGCGAGTCTGAAATGTCCTGTTCACTGATATCATCACCAGAATTTAAGGGATCCTAGAGATAAAATTGTATTTTATACATTCTTTCAGAATAGCACTGAATATACTTGACATTAAACACACCTAGAATAATAAAGGTTACCACTGGAAAAAAAAAAGACCTAGGGGCTATGAAGACCATGTTGTACAGAGCTCATTTATAAGCATCTTTACATGCTTACAGTCTCAAAAACACTCTAAACAAAAAACACAGGTCAAAAAGCAAGACTGTTAACTAACAAAACTGACCCAAGTAACTGGAACACTGCTAATCAAGTAGCATTCATTTTAAACCCAGATGCTACAAGTTGGTTCTCTTGTGAATCTCCAGAATACAAAATTGCACATCTTCAAGGAAACTCTTTCCCTAGGAAAGGTTATGTACTTGTATCACATTGTTCTCGTCTCCATCTAATCCCCTGGGTCCTTCAGGAGGGAAAGAAACCTAGATTTGTATCCTGATCTTACTTAATTAAAAAGCAGAACTCCATTCCACTGAGGCCAGCATTTTGCTACTGAACTTTAATTCTGGTGATTAACTATTTTAATTCATCCAATAAACAAATGACTTCTCAACATCTCTTTTATTTGTCCACAGTCCTCAGAATGAGCTCAAATAATTTCTCAGCAGTACCTTCTATCTCAAGAGGTATCTAACTTAACTATGCCTTCTATGCTTTACACATACCAGGAATCAGGCTGGGTCAAACAATTCAACAGTCAAGATGGATCTACTATCATACTGTGCATCACAAGGCTTAAAAGTAAATTACCTCCTCAACTATATCTATTTGGGGCTCTTCATTATCACTGCCACTGCTGTTAGACTCTGTGTCTGAAGTCCTGCCACATTCTTCATCATCCTCATCATTCAGAACTTTTAGACCCTCTGATTCAACAACAGTAATAAATTTGTCCTCCTCCCTAGCTTTTGTATGTGGTATTTCTTTCTTGGGAGAAGCATCACCAGTACCATCTAGCTGAATTATGCCTTCAATGTCACTCCAGATATCCTTCTTTGATCGTAAATTAGATTCCATCTGCACAGTAGATTCCACCTGACAGGAAGAAAACAGACCAGAGACAGTTTGTGAATTAACACCACATAGCTATCATTGTTTAAATGCCTCAAAGCCTAGGATTTTTGTTTAATAAAGTAACAAAATAGGGGCAATGAGAGTTTCAGGTCCTGGCCTTCTTGTAAACCCTGAGTACATTTGCAAATCTTGTTCTTATACTTAAGCTTAAATGGAATCCATGCCATATATTCCTCGACAATACAGAAAGACATTTTCCTAGACTTTTCTTTAAACACTATTCTACTCAAACCACTTAAGAAGTTGATAGAGCAGGCCTTTAGAATTTCTATTGCAAAGAAAACTCCAAAACCAACCCCAAAACAATGAAATAAACTACTTCCCCACCCCCATAAATAGCATTTTTCATTTTTGAAATTGAAGTCAATATGAACTCATCCCTCTTCCTCAACTCAATCAAAATGCTTTGTTTAAATAAGAGATAAGAAGCTGAGAGACAGTATTTCAGTACTTCAAGTTACTGTTCATAAAAGTGCTAGAATTCCTAAACAGAGCATTCACAGGAGCATAAAAGGGCCTTAAGCTTTCAGCTACCTTCAGTTTCTCGTTAATTTTTTATTATAGCACTTAATTCGCCTCCACATGCACTTTATAGTTCAAGAAAAATCACACTCGGTTTTGACCTTCCATTCTTACTACAGACAGTTTTCCTCATCCTGCCATCAAAGTTCAGATGAGAAACAGAACACTTTCAATTTACAGCCATTTCTCATTACTGTTACTAAATCTGCATTTAACAGATTTGCTTCAATGACATCTAGGCACTACAACTCAAAGTTAGCAAACCAGCCTGAACTTCAAACATCTGCAAATAATTTCTGGAACAAAAATTAGATGAGGTCAAGAAAGTGGCTTATTAATTAAATTCATTCAAGTTTTTCTCACAGCTTGAGCTGAATTCCAGTTTGTTTAGGATTCCCCCCCCCCAAGGAAATACATTTCCTTCCAGCAGACTTTCACCTACCAAATCTGACTTTTCATACTTAATATGCATTCTCAATGCTCTTCACACATTCCAAGTTAAAACTAACTCAGGGTGAAACTGCAAAGCAATTTGCCCACAACTGGGCAGTATCCATATGCAGATTCTGTGTCAGAATGACACAGGAGTTCTCAAAGGATCATTCATGTTTTCTCAGTCACAAAAAAACCAACTCTAATCCCCCAAAACTGTCAGTAAGTCTAAGAATACCTTATATCAATCCACTCCACTTTTAGCATTTAGATTGACATTCTAATCAATCCCAGTATTTGAGCAATACTTGTGACCAATTCTCAATGTAAAACTAAACAGGCAGGTACTGCTATTCAAAACAAGCTCAAGATCCCATGGAATGATAGAATGGTTAGGGTTGCAAGGGACCTTAAAGATCATTTGATTCCAACCCCTCTGCCACATCTCTCATGATACTTAAACCAACAATTTCCAATGGATGTATTTTCACCAGCTGAGAAATACAAGTTCTTACCTTGTCAGAGGAAGCAATTCTGTCCTGATCTTTCAGAACAGGGGCATTATCCAGACCACTGCCCATGATAATCAGGTCAATGATATCATCAGACACCTGCTGGTGCACTGACTCCTGAAGTTGAATATCTAACTGCTCCTTCACATCCAATGGCACACTGCTCGAGTTGTTTGCCAGGGATTTAGCAGGAGAAAACCCTTTGGAGGATTCTGGAGTAAACACAGCTGTGTGAGAACTCCCATGCTGGGATTTTTCTGTTGAGTCTGCACTCTGATTTAATGCTGCATCAGTTGGAAGCTGCTGCTGACTCACAGAGGGATGCTGGACTACAGGCGTATTGGCAGAGTCCTCCGGATTAGCTTTTTCCATGACATTTGGTTGAAAAACCATGGTGCGCTGGACAGCAGTGTCCTGGGGCTGCAATATTTCAGCAGAAGATGCTGTGCATTTTTCACAGGTGATATCACTCACCTGTGCAACACTGGCAACATTGGCTGGCAGAACTGAAGGTTGCCCAAGGGGCTGATATATCTGCTGAACAGGATGATGGAGAATACTCACATTTCCTGTGGTCTGCGTGACCAGAACAGGCACATTTACCTTATAAAGGTGCCCTACAAAGAGAAGAATTACAAATTGCTTCAACAAGTTAAACTACAGGTTTATCCAGATCACTGTCCTGTTACCACTAATTATCAATAGCAAACATGAAAGCAAATCATGAGAAACAGGATGCCTACAAAGCAGTATTTTTCCCAAATTTAATCCTTAGAGTTATTCTTATCAGTGTTAAAATTGAGATGCCACAGCTAACTTCCCAATTTCTTTTAATTACTCTTTTCCTCATACACATGCTTACACACAGAGTCACTCACATCAGCCTATAGGTCTCCAAATCTTAGTAGTTATATCTGAAATAGGTATCTAGAGACATATGTTCTCATCAAAGAACAGCTGTTGGAGAGAAGAATCAATCTATGACAGAAATAAGTCTTCCACTCCTCACACCCTAAGCAATACAAGCATATTTTTGTACAAGCAGTACAGGCAGTTTTATCAACAAAAGAGTGTAAGCAAAAGCTTAATGAATGACTGGATTTTATTTGAATAAGAAATCAATTTAATTCCAAAGCACCAGAAGAGAAGATTGTCCCCTCATATAGGAGGAGCTACCCATGCCCAGGCTGACAAAGGAGCACTGTGAGCAATTGTAAAACAAAATAACCTGTCAGCCCATGTTAACTAACCTGCAAGTGTGCACAACTGAGACACTAATTACCCAACATTATTACTTCTCTATGCAGCAATCACAAACACAAATGACAAAAAAAGTGGAGGATAAATGGTTCCACCCACCTATATTTTCACTTCCTATTTGTTTTATCTACTGTTCTCAGCACCATTTTTCACTACCCACACACAGTCCACATGCTATAACATTTTAGATCTCTTTAATCTTACCAGATGCTGTCTGTAGCATCACTCCAGCTGGTACATGTACAGGATAAGCAATACCCGAAGGGTGAGTAAGAGTTACACCTGCTCGTGAAGCACCCTAGATACACAAGAGCTTCATTAAGAGATAGTGCATACTTTATCTCCTAGGGCCCTAGATGTCACACATAACATATCCAGCTGAAGCATCAATGAGGGTCTTTTTGTGATCATCTTTACTGAGGAGCTGCTTCAGACTTTTGAAATTCAGACATGCAAAGAGCATTCTATGTTGATAGGATAATAACTTGTCCCAAGTATTTTCTATTTTCCAATTATCACATTTCCTTTTTGTTAACAGAACACTTTCTTCTACCCCTTCAATGTACACACCATCCAGAAAAGTATTTTTCCACTTAGAGCCACTTTATCCTAAGCTTATGCATTACTCCACACAGCACAGGCTCCTTGCCTAGTCTGTGAAGGCACTTAACATTTGCTTTTTCTCCTGGAAAGTGGAGTTGGATATATGTCTCCCTTTCAAACTAGCTGTTCCCCAATTTTTAAATCAGGAAACTTGCACATTACACAAACATCTTCTCTGTATTATATATCAGCCTGGCAAGTTAGTTAGCTTCAGGCTCAGGAGGCACTCAGTAAATTCATCAAGCTCTGACAGTTAATAGCCTCTTCCCAAAGAAATTTTGCCATGCCCAGAGTTGAGAACCTGTCAACTCTAAAAACACCCATCATCTTCTGTGCAATTTCTGTATTTCATGGATAATGCTACTTGCAGCTTCACTAGTGCTAGGATATCCCAACCATGAATTATTGTAACACCCAGTGATTAAAAAAAGGATCTGTAGATGCACATTTACACTACTACACTTCTATCCTATGGGCTAAATACACACAGCCACATCTTTCAATACACTTCTGGCTGCACTGCTTGCAAAATCAACTGGTAGGTTTCCCATTCCTTTTCACTGCTCAAATGGAAGCAGCAAAGTTACAGCTCTCTCTCTGCAGACTCTTAATTTTTGCATGGTTTTCACAAAAAATAAGTAACTAAAAGGACCAGAAGCAACAACAATGAGTTTCCTTAGCTGTTCATCTCTCTCATCAGAGCTCCCACCCTCTTGCCATATTGGATAGGTGAAATCATGAGAAACGCTACTTTTTCAGTCCCCAACTGCTGAAGATCTACACATGGAAAATACATAATATTTGCTTCCCCTTAAGCCTATTAACAACTGACAGTCATTTAGAATTCAGAATAATCAAAACTGACAGAAAACATCACTACAGCTACGTACTGGGTCTACTGCTGTAAAATGCTGAAAACCTTTGGCAGCCGGGATGACAAAAGAAGCTGTAAAATCAAAAAATATAAACATGTTAATTTTTCAGACACAGTTGATCTTTCAGTAATTTACAGCAAGGACTGCTGAAACTAAAGCAATTTAATTTCAGTTCACACTCATTAGATCAACAAACAAGCACATCAAGGTAAGGCTCTTAAATACACTTCCCTTTACGCTGCTTCAAGCTTATGCTGTACTTGAGGGAAGAAAAGATTATACCCTGAATTTACAAAACTTGTATTTTGCTAAAAGCTGGTCTTGGAGATTTGTTTGTTTTACAAATATTTATTATAAGTATTTGATAAGTTTAAGCTGCACTGTAAAAATTAAGCATGCCATTTCTACACGCCATCAATTACATGGACAGATGTGCAATACCACCATGTTAACATGACCAAGAATTCACATGTAAAATGTACTGCCTTGTAAACAAGGGGAAAGTATGTGAGTATTTTTCTACACTACAGCAAATCCAAGAGTGCTAATAGTAGGAAAACTAAGGTGGGATTTTCAAAAGCTCTCAATACTGACTTCAGTGAAGATAAACCAAAGGGGAAACTTTCCCAGATTTGAAGAAGCAAACAACTGAGTAATCCTAACTATTCTGAAAATCCCTAGCCATGGAAAAATTCAAATTCCATTAAAAAAAAAACCAAAAACAAACAAAAACCCCAGAAAATAAAAAGTTCACTGGCTTCAACAGATTATTTTGCCTTAGTATTGCTCTTCCAAAAACTAGGAGTAACAAAGTAAAGCTCATTAAATGTAAAGCCTCCAACAGCAAACAAACTCAAAAGTATAGTCCCTTTAACCAGATGGAATAATTAAAACATCTGTCCCCAAAACCAGCCCATGCAACTATAAAGACTGTAAAAAAAAAAACAACAACCCAGATGAACAGTCTGTGCCTAACCCTGAGGTGCACTACAACACAGGTTTTAATTATATCATCTCATGATTCTGTGTTTATTTGTCCTTACCAGGAGAAGAGCTAATGGATTCTCACTGGCAGAAATCTCAGCTAAGGATGACACGCTATCACAACATTACCACAGTGGTCAGCTGGACTTAATTGAGACTGATAGGCCCTGATGTAAGAGGCTGTGTGAAAGTCAAGTACTCCTCTGCAAAGGGAATGCTGTTTTTAGGAGAACTAACTGAAAGGTGAACAAAAAACCACACTTTTCTGTTTGAGCAAGGGATTACATTTAAACAAATGTAGAACATCATTAAACTCCAATACAACATCAGAGCTGCATGGCACAAATATGCCATAGAAACCTCTGCACACATCATGCCATACATCAAAAGGCGAAGTGAAACCTTAACCCTACTGGTACATTTGCAATTGGCTAAAACTCTCTCCAAATTTTGCTACTGGAAATAAACAGCAGATTACAAGCATGTAGACAGAACTACATTAGTTTATCAAAGTTTAACTTGTCCTTTATTGGTAAAATTCTGCTTTCAAATAATTACCATTCCCATCATGCTAGATGGGGATACATAAGCATCATAAACCAAGATTATTCCAGAACTTTCAAGTCTTCCAAAAAGATTCCCAAATCACTAAATAATTCTTAAATTGCATCTGTTGTAATTAACAACATCTGACCTGTTGAAGCCTGCAGAACACAGTGAAGATTCTGTGGCAACTGCATGGTAAGCCCTTGAGAATGGTGGCTATTGAAGAAGCCTTCTGTTGCTTTAGACTGTACCACCTTGGTTTCCCAACGCTGCAGAAAGATTAAGGTCAATAGACATCAGCTTTAAAGTACACAGCTAAAAGTATCACATACTCCTGTTTTTCCCAAGAGTAAATTAACTGATTCTATCCAACAAACATAGTGACAATCACCACTGAATTCTGACTTCCAGCAGCCCAACATATCATTCACAGGATATTTGTAGCTTTAAGTTAAGACAAAATATGAATGTTTTAGAGGGCAACGAAAAGGTCAGATGCACCATCCCGAGAGAAACAAATAAAATATACAACTTCTATTAATGCAGGGGAACCCAACAAACCTGCTTCAAGTCTTGGAGAACCTGTTCCTCTAAACCCGCCTCTTCAAAGAGTTCCCGCACACCTTCAATCACATCTTCAATAACAGACTTGTATAGTTTAGCCTATGTTAAAGAAAATAAAAATATTTTCAAGTTAAGATAAACATTAAGTCACTTGAAGTGACAGCACCAATCTAATCTTGCTGTAAAAACTACTGTTATAAACTGAAGAACATGAACAGAGCAGTGTAATAAACTGAATGCTCCCAAGTGCAAAGGTCTGCAAGACCATTCATTCTTTTAAATCCAACATCCCTGGAAAAACACTGGATTCAAGCCTCAAATTATTGGCTTCTGTGCTACAATAATGCTTAAGAAAATCCTAGAAATATTACAAAAACAGTTGCTGTGCCATACTGTTTTGAAATAAAAAAGCACATCTAAAATGCCAGTTTAAAACTGTATCGTTCTAGTGTCATCACACCTAACTTAAAGACCAACCAACACAAACTACTAAAATTGAGATGTGCCAATTCTACCAAGAGCACAATGTAAGCAACCTGCAAGAAATCAGAGACAGTTTACTTTATTCTTTGTGGCAACAGTCTGATGCTGTATAGTAGTTTAGCTATGGAAATTATCAATACATATCACTCATAACACAACAGGAGCCCAACTCATGTCAGTGATTAAATCCTAGTCAGATCTGGGCAAGAGGTCTACACATGAGCTGGAAGTCTGACCCACTCAGATGCAAGTGTAAAATAAGCTTTTAACAATTTAAACTGCTAAAGTTTAAACTATCAGTTTACAACATGAAATAAATATTTTACTGCTCTAAAGCTGTGCTAAACTGAAGATGATAAAAAGCTTGTTTAAAAAATAACAAAAAAACAACCTGTAAGTTATTAAGAAGTAACAAGTTACACTGTTCACAAAAAGCTACCATCATAACATAGCACTACTTTAAAACAACCATACTCATGTATGTTTTCTTATGGGAGCTTAGACATCTTCCATTCTCCCACATTTCAGGATACTAGGAAAATAGAGAGAAAACAAATAATGACTCTTGTACCACTACACTAAAAGATGCTGACTAGCCTGAATGCTTTGTCTTCATTACTAATCCAGAAGAGAAACTGAAGTCTTCCAACAGGCCCATTCCTCTCCCCAGGATGGCCAAGCTACAGTAGGAAAGAACATCCATTGCACTATATGAAAACCATGCACAGCGACTGTACAATTCAAACACTACATTTCCAAACTGGAGAGGAATGGTCACAGTGTAGATGTTACAGTACTCCAGCTTCCACACACACAGCTTTCTTTGACAGAACCAAGCCATCCACATTGGAACTACCAGCACCATCGGTAAACAAACTCCAGTGGGATAATAGGGAAAGCAAAAGCAAGTCTTAAAGCAAAGCCTCCAAGGTTTCCCTGGGATTACTGCCATCTGAAGCACCCTCTCAAGTCCCCACTAAGGAGAGGCAGCAGAAGACGAAGCCCGGAGGGGAACCACCTTTCCTCTTGTCACCTCTAAGCTTGCACAGCATCCTGGAGCTACCCAGTACCTCACACCAACACCTGCCACGATGCTTCTGCCTAAACAACGCTGGTTTTAAACAACCACAGACTAAACCATAACGCCCTGCAAAGGGAAAAGCCGGAGGCTCCTCCTGGGCACTACCGCCTCCAGGGAGCAGGAAGTCACGGCCGGGGCCCCGGCCGCAACCTCTTTCTCCCCACGGAGGAGCAGCCAGACCCCGCCGAGCCGTTCACAGCCCCTCAGCCCCGGCTGACACGCCATGATGTCGGGACGGGACGGAACAGAGCCCAGCCTCGCCACAGCTCACCACAAAGTTAACATGCGCCATGTTGCCGACCACTCTCTGACCGCCCTCCCGCTTTATAGCGCCGTAGCCACGGGATCACCGCCTCCCCACCGCCGGCCCCTCCCCTCCTCGGCCTTTCCTCCTTCCTTCCCTTTGGTGGGGTCCTTGTTGTGCTCTCTACCCCGAAACACCCACGGTATCCGGGTGGTGGTTACTGAGCCCTGGTTTCTGCTTCCAGACACTGGAGAGAGGGGTCTGCCGCTGCACAGAGCTTAAGGCCGCCGAGGGGCCCGGTTTGTAGCTCAGGCCCTGAGCAATAGCATAGAGCTTCAGCTTGTGAGCACAGGGGAAAGGAGGCTTTGTCTGGAGAACCACTTACCTGTGATGCCAAAATACACCTAGGAAAGCTGGCTACAAAAGCCTATTATTTTGCTTTAATAAACTCTGAAGTCATTATTACCCCGTAAACAGGGAGATAGCTGAAGCTCCCAGTTAAGTAGCAGCAATCTGGTACAAGTACACAAATTATTGCTTACATTTGCAGCAATCTGTTCACATGTTAATACAGACCAATTTCACAGTTGCTCATCTGTAAAATGTTCATTAATCTCATATATGTAGGAGAATATACACTTTGGTCTTTATACACCTTCTGTACATGGACTGGTGTTGCCATTATGATTCTGAGAGCCTAGAAACACCATCTTTTTCCTTCTTTTTCCTTTTGATTTTTAGGTAGTTGTGTTGGTACAGTGCTATATGGCATGTGGCGACTCAGCCATTAAGCTTCATTTTTTAAGGCTTACACATCCTAAAAAATGAAAAGACTATAATGAAAATACTGACAGACCCTTAATTATATAACTAGACTTAACACCTACAACAACAACAACAACAAAGAAGCAACATCCATAATAATATTGTAAGCTGCCTATTCACAAATGAGACAAATGCAATTTGCTCTTGAAGTAATTTTGCTCTGCAACAATATTTGTTTAATGACACTGTCTGGGTCTTGAATTAAACAGCAGTTGCATATTCAGCTGTTCTGTATGCCCTGCATCATCGTGAGGAAAAGGCCTTTTACTCATGTTGCTTTGCTTATAGAATAATTTAAGTGATGAAACATTTAGTTTTAAAAGCACGGTGCTTATTTGAAACTGCCTGGGATGGTGCATACCAAGAGCATCGTTATTCTTCCCCTGTCTGGTGAGTCCTGTCGTGTTAGCAGAGATGACTGCAGCCTTGAGGATCTCACTGGGCCCTGGAGGTTGCAGATGGTGATCCTGCATCTGGCTGCGACTTATTCATCAGGCAGATAAACCTGATGCTGAGCCATCTATCTGCCAGCACGCTGCACAGCAGCTTCAGAAAGGTGGAAGTGCAGACTGAAGATTTTATAAATCAGTTCCCTGCCTTCTACCACCCTCTGTTTATCCAGGGATTACAAAGTGCCCTGAAATCGGTGCAATTTCTATGCCTAACTTCAAAAACAAGGAGATGTTGGGGAGCTTGATACCAGAGGATGTCTCAGCTGTCTCAGATAATGGTTGGGTTACTTTGGTTATGTCCACATTAAAACTTGCTGAGTGAATCAAACGTTATTCACCTACATTTCAGGTTGACTGCATGTCTCAGTGCTTGCATATACCTAGCACATCCCACCAGCGCAAGGCACTGTGGATATATCCCATATGTTGTAAATGATATCCTTTGTATTGCCAGTGAATACCAAAACTCCTGTCACCAAGCTCAGTGTGTCAGCTCCCTTCATGCAAAGGACAACAGGCTAAGCCTCCTGCTAATACATAGCTATCGCTGCAGAGAAGGCAAAAACTGGGAGTGGGAATACAACTTTCCAAACTGCACAGGGAGGTTGCAGAACACAGTTCATGCTACACCAAGGCACATCTGCTTTCATCTGAGGTCTAGCAGCATACTTTATCTAATTTCTTTTACAAACTCCTAGAGAAGGTGTCTTTTCATCCAAGCATTGTGAGCAGTGTCAGCTGAACAGCATGAGGAACCCTGGTGTACACTGAAAAAAATCAATCTCTGAACAAGAAAAAAATATTCAAATATAAAACCATAGAATGGTAGGGATCTTAAAGCTCATCCAGTTCCAACCCACTGCCAGGGACAGGGATATCTTCCACCAGACCAGGTTGCTCCAAGCCCCATCCAACCTGGCCTTGAACACTGCCACGGAGGGAGCAGCCACAATTGTCTGTGAATAGCATTAATCATACTGACTGGCCAGCTTTGATACTGGTGATCTTAACCTAATCAGTGTCCTGCAGTACAAAGTGCAGCCCTGTCATGATTTTCATGCATATGGTTTCTGTTAAATTTAACCCCGCTTTTAAGAGAAGAAACTGAGGCACAGACACACCAAATCTTCAGCCCAAGCTCAGAAATGCCATTTGGGAGCAGCATCCAGGTTTCACTAGACTTGGTTCTAATGAAAATCCAGTCCAGCTCTCCCCATTGCAGGCTCTTTAACAGCTCACAAGAGTTTTAGAAGTCAAACTATGGGAAAGATTAGCATGCTGTTCAAACCCTCCTGCTTTTTCGGGGTTTTGTCAGCATTTGGGATAGTGCTGCTTAAGGGCACCTCGAACATTCATTTACTAGACAGGTTTTAATTTGTAATTATTTATACTCCTCTTGGTACATGATGTCTAGAGAAGATTTATTTTTGGATGATGAACCTTTATTAATCATTAAAAAATATATATAATAATTTACTGGTTTCGAATGCCTTCCCTCTAGAAACGGAGCCCTCGGCAAACTCAGATGCTTGGTAACGAATGCCCTCTTCTGCTTAAATGCAGCATTGCTGCTGTAGAGGAGCTCGGCTGCTCAACCGCAGGACTGCAGAATTCTTTGTCGGGCATGTTTTACAGATACAGATTGCCCTTCTTTCCAAGTAAATGCAATCATTCTTAGGAGGAACCGGTTGCAGAATCCTGGCAGTCCTCATGGAAATGCCTTGACACGGGCGGAACTGTAATTTCATTTTAAAGGTATTCTCTAACATGCTCCCTTTGTTTTCAGCTGTTGACATCCAACACTCTAGTTTCATAACCAATTTTATTAACAGCATGATTTTGTTATAAGCCCCATCATTTCTGTGGGGTTTAGAGACTGGTAACACTGGGACCAGTGATTTGTTCCTCTTTCATCGTTCATGTGTAATTCCTGTTTCTTCAAGGGCCTCTCCTTTTTTAAACCATTGAAACCACTTTATCAGAGGGACTCTAGAAAGACCTGTCCTCTAATTCAATTTAATTACAGATTTTCAGGACACTGGATAGAATAAGAAAAGCTTTGACCTCTACAAACTGCCATATAAAAATGGCAGTCCTGATGGATTGAATATACTGAATAGTACTGTATATCTCAGCTTCTTGATAAGCCCAAGGACTTGCGTAGTATGAGTAAGCCTAATTAAGGAAGAAATAAGGCTTGCCTTTCCTAAATACTCACCCTGATACAAATACCATATGTGGAGAGAAAGCCTCATAGGGAAACAGCAGCCACCAGCCACTTCACTGTCCCTGCTTTCTGCCATACTCATGCCGGTGCCCAGCTCAGTGCTCATCTCCTGCTCCCTCACCTCCTTTGCTACCTGTTGTGTTTACTTATGACATACAGACGCTTATAGTACCCTCTTTCCCAGAGAGACCCCAGTCTCCTGCCCTGCATCCCCAGGAAAAGCCCCAGTCCAGCTTCTTCCTCTTTCGTCAACTGCTTTTGCATTCATTGCCTTTTAACTCTTTTCCTTGACATCTTGCCCCCTCCATAAACGGTTGAAATCCCCTTCCCTTCTCGCTGCTGGAATCTCATAGTCAAGCAGATGATTGCAGAAGTCCAGCAGTTTTAGTGCAAAGTTAAATAAGAGCAGAGCAGCATGTTTTGGTCAAGGCCAATTTGCTCTGACTGACTCGATTCCTCTCCAAATTACCAAATGCAAAGCTGAGCCCCTTTCACCAGCAGTGGGTTTTGCAGCACCAGCCATACCACTGAAATAATCCAGCAGGTGACTTTGAGAGTCAGGTTGAAGCACAGTTTAGCAAACAGGTTCTTCTTTTTACTGCCTAATTGATGTCAGTTTAACACCACTGAAGAATAACTCAGGTGTATGGAGACTAACCTCCATCAGGTCTTGGAAGCATTTGTGTGAGGACCCCAATATTTGCTCAAGGTCATCTTTCTAAGCAAACGTGGTTGGGTTCCCCCTGTGCTAATACTTGACTTTTTCATGCTTCTCTTTTTTCCTTTCTTTTTTTCTTCCAACTCTCCTTTTGTGTAGCTCTACCTGAAGCAGATGTTCTGCACACCCTTTTTGACATTATAATCACATAATTTGTAGCAAAGATAGTAATGGCTTTGCATGAAGAGGCTGAAACAGCCTGTCACCTTTTCTCTCCAGGCAGTGGATGGTTTCCTCCATTTCAGATGAACTGTCATCTAAATCCTGGTGTCAGTACTTACATTTAGACAGTAAAATCTACTCAACATTACAAATTACTTGATGGATGAAGGTCCCTTCCTACAGAGCAGTCCAACAAGGTCACAGTGGTAGCTTATCTCTGGGTATCATCAGGCTAATTCCCAAGTTCTTGCTTTAAATCTGCCTTGTTCCACTGCTGAGTTTTGGTATTTTCATTGCATCTCCTCTAGCATGACTGCATCATTAGTCCCTTACACAAGCAAGATCTTCCTGTCCAGGAGATTAGGTTTCTATTACTGACAGCTATACAGATGTGACGTGGGGATGCTCAAGACTGAGCAAGTTCTTCTCCTTGGCATGTAATGGCAGCACATACTAAATGAAGGCAGAGCCAGCTGCCCTGGTCTGTGCCACACCACAAGCAGGCATCAGCTCATCTTGTTCAGGTAAGGAACCTCTCTCTGTGCCCTGTCAGTCCCACAGCCACCTTGCTGTGTCTCCTGTCACTGTGCCCTTCTTCAGCATCTCCCAGCTCCTACTCATTTCAACCCCAGGAGAGCATTCAGTCCAGTTCCCATCTGCAGATACTCACAACTTTGTTTTCAATACCTTCCCTTGAAGGTGCTTTTCTGCATAAGTTCCTCACTGCCTTTTTATTTCAGTCCCATTTATAGGTAGACTTTTCACCTTCACTTAGAGAGGCAGCAGTTCTCCTTAGCCCTTCCAAACAAGCTCTGCCTGCTGCCCTTCTACCAACTTCCTGCTCCCTCCTTTCCTCTTACCTCCGCTGCTTCCACTCATCATGTATCTCTTCTGCTCCCAGCACATCCATCCCACTTCTGATTTTCTCTTCTCAGACTTTTATTGTGGAATATGGAAATGGAGGTGAAAGTTATTTTATATTAAAAAGGCCCTCACAACACAGTGTAGTACTAGACTATACCTATCCACATGCAGAAATACCTAATCACATGGGGTTTGTGGGATGGCAAAACAGAATTTGAGCCAGTGCTTTCTCTTTTATTTCTATCAGTAAGGCTTCAGCAGGGAACTTGAACATCACTTAAAATGTGTTATGAGTGTTACTGTAAAAAATTACAGGTTGTTTTTTACTAAGGAAAAAGCAGGGCTATAAAATAGCACATACAAGGAAACTGTCCAGAAATAAATGTTTTCATGTTTTTACTTGTATTCTAGCAATTTACCATCTCAGTTTTTCATGTACCTAAATCATATTGTTCAATGATACTTTTAAACACTGCAAACTGTTTAAGCTGTGGAAGGGGACTATACTTCTGCTAGATGCCTTCTGCTAGAGCTTTCCATTTGCTCACTGAAGGATAAAACACCAATAAAGTGAAAATTATTATTAACTGTATTTCCCAGTCTTCCCTAGAATAGCTGACTGGTTTGCTACAGAGACGGCAGTGTAGGACACATGGTATGGTTATTTTATACTTTAAGCTCATTCTTTGAATGTTGCTACACAAATCTCTCTGCCTTATTCCACTATTTCCCTAGTAACAGCTTATTTCAAGAACAGGCTTTGAAAATTGTGGAAGTCTTAAACCAGTTGTTGCTGCATTATATTCAGATATCCCAGAAAGATCAGACGAAGTATACAACAGGAAAAAAACAGAGTATTCTTTGGGCTACTACTGTTATACAAGTAAGGCAGGAAAAGGACCAGCCATAAATGATCATTAATGGAATATAGTGCAGAAAGATGCCCAGCTTTCTGCACCTAGCTTTACCTAAGACGAGGAGTGATATCCCCCACTCAAAAACAGATGAGAACCACTCTTTATAATAAATTGCAATACTCGATGACACGAGACAACCAGTTAATTACAGTAAATGTAAAACAAGCTTGATAAATTTCTGGTGGGGGACAAGAAACTGCTAGTTTGAAACACAACTTTATTTTTTAATCAATATGCAATCTACAAAACGTTATTACAAGATTATCAACATGACCTGTTTATACTTATACTGACAGAAGACCCCAATAAAATTATATTTTCCATTAAGAATAACAGCACTGCTTCAGAGTTATCAAAATTATACCTAAGCACTACTAACTGCAGCAGTTAGTTACTCTGTTTAGTCAACAAAAAGAGAAATTAGTGTAAAACAGAGGTGCAGGCACCAATAAGAAGTCTGTCAAGTAAAATAAATGCAACTAAAAGCAACACATGAAAACACACTTTCAGGTGTAAAGTACTTTTGGACAACTTACATGGAATCTGGAGGGGGAAAAGAAAGCAAGGAACATAAAGATGAGAGCAGTGTGGCATCATGTTCAATGGAGTGCACCGTCATCCTCCCTGCTCGAGAGCTGTCCTGCAGGGGCAGCCACACCATCATTTCCAGTCACTGCAAAGCTTCAGCTTTGACACCCAATAACACCTCTTTTTTGCTCTCTTCTGGTTGGAATAAACGAGCATTGCAGGTTGCTTGCTTACTGGCATCAAGAATCTTCTGTGGGTTTTTTTGCACATTGCCACTAGTCCTTTCTCCTTCTTTTTTTTGCCTCTCCTTTATTAGTAGGGACTGCGATGCAGATTCCATTTTGTCAGTTAAAAGACTTCCATTGACTTCAATGGGTGTTTGAGTCCAGAATTACATCAAGTACCATTTACCTACAGTAGTAATACAATCATATGAGAAAGATGAACACAAAGATAAAGTTTGTTGGATTCAGCAAATAGGACACTTGTAAAATAAGGCAAACACACTATAAAAATAGGTGTTCTTATTGACTTCTGTTTAAAATAGAAAATATCCCAAACCCTGCTAGTCCTTTGTGAAGGAAACACAGATAATATCTACATACTGCCCTGTAGTAAATGTGAGAGAAGTGTCAGCATCTTAAGCGACCCAAACAGTTGGAAGCATTACAGTGACTGCAGGCGGTAGCTGTGGGAAGCAGAGATCAGATATGTGTGAAACCTGGTTCCTCGCGTGATGCCAGTGTACCTCATGGGTTATTTAAAGCTCTGATCCTTCTGCTAACTGGACACTGCACATCACAACAGCTTGTAGCAACTGTTCCTCATCTCCATTCCCCTCCCAAAACTAGATGACTTATATCCCTGATTTCTAAAGAATCAAAGCATTTACGCACTGTCACCTGCTACAGTCTTCATAGGAAATGTTAGCAAATGAATCATATTAAACACTGAGAACAGTTGCCCAATAGGTTATACTCTAGGACATCAGACAATGCAGAAGGCAGGGGAAGACAGCATATTTCTGCTTTGGCATGTTGCAATAGCATAGGAAGTCAGAATCTGAGGGGGGATGGAGGGAGATGTCAGACAGCCCTAACTTTCATGAAACTGCAGCCTATTTCTAAATATTCTGACAGCAAGGCATACAAACATGAGTTTGAGACTGAACAGAGTAATTACTCAACCTCACGCTGCACTAATTGTCAGGTTTAAACTGAACGTCATATATTAAGCAGAGTAACTTTCCTTCAGTGTGGCAATATTTCCATGGAATTACTTCTCTGTGATCCTGATCCAATTCCAATTAAAGTAAATGGCGAGTCTCGCAGGCCTCAAATAGAAATCCAAAAGTCTGCAACACAGATAAAGCTGTAGCTTGACCTTTTTATGTCAAAAAGGCTGAATGATCCTTACACCATACAAGCACCATACAAGATATAATGCACATTCACTAGCAGGAAAGATGCCTCTTCACATGGCTGTTCATAACTTAGGCCATTCAAAACAACAGCTCCTATCTTGAGGGGTCAATGCTATGTGGACTTCCAGACACTAAATGGTCTAGTGGAAGGTGTCTTTGCCTGTGGCAGGGGGTTGGAACTGGATGAGCTTTAAGGTCCCTTCCAACCCAAACCATTCAATGATTCTACGATACAGCAGACACCCGACAGAAGAAAAGCAGCTGTTGCTTCTGCAAAACCCGTAACACCACCAGGTACTAAATACCCAGGGAATGAATGCTGCAAATGGTGATCCTAAGGTGAAAGAGCCCCAGATCAGCCTGCATGTCCCTCCTTTTGAAAAGCAGGAAAATAGGGGCCAGCTGGGAAAGATGTGCTTTAGACAACAACTGCTACCAGATTTACTCAATTAGCTGTATTAATGGAAATCAAAACAAATCAGCCTCAGACTAAGGTTAGTGCAGGTGTCAGCAACATGTATTTTGTGTCCTCTACCTTACCAAGCGACGAAGTTAACAGATATTGTAGCTCCAGGATAACCATGGACTCCAGTGATCTGCAGAGCTCTGCTGTGATGCTATGAACAAACATTTTGCCCTGGCACCCACTGTACCTCTCAGTTCAGCTGAGAAGTATATAAACTAAAAGTTAGTATGAATAAAAGAAAGCAAACATGACTTGAAGGTGCTAATGGCTTCTCAAGTAAAAACACGATAGAGGATGTGATAGCTGAGACATACTTGGATCACTATTGCACTCAAATGCTTGCTTAGATTTATAATAATATAATCTGCTAATAAAAATGGATATATAGAGAAGTCAAAATACCATAATTGTCTATTTGGGGCTTTGCCAATGCAATACCCATAAAAAAACCTGCCCTCAGGATGTATTATAGAATTTATTATCCATTTTATTCCCAGCTTCCAAATAGGGGGGAAAAGTTTATTGTGATGAACTAGGTTCACATTATGGCCTTCTGTTTCCTCAGACTGGTCATTTTCCTCAGTGCATATCCTACATATTTCTACTTTTGAGGAATCACACTGATCTGTATTTTTACACAGTGTTCATATGAGCAGTTACAAGCTGTGTAAAATATGAAGTGAGATTCGGTGCATTACTGTGTTTTTCTTCTCCACTAATTTCAGTTTGAAGGAAAGATAATTTTAGGAAAAATACAGGAAAAAAAAGGTATCAAGGGCAGTTTTTAAATTGATCAGATTTTTTTCCAACCTGGAATTGCAGCCTGCAGAGATGACACATGGCAGAATGGCTGAGGGGAAGCATTAAAACCTCTCCCTCAATGCCTGTTGTTTGTTGAAAACACAGTTAACACATTGATATGGGATTAGTAGCTCAAACTGCCTGCTGAAGTGTCACAGCAGGGAAAGGCTGTCTTAAAAGTTACTCAAAGCAACAGCTCCTGCAGTTTCCAAACCAATCTCTGGAACTTGTATCCTAAAGAAGACCCAGAGCAAACAGCAGCAACCAGCAATGGCTTCAGGCTGTGGGAAGACTCTCCTCTGGAGCAAATTCTCACAGCTTCATCAAATTCTCAAGGCTTCATCATATGACATGGGCCTGGACTGATGCACGCTTGCTGGGGATCCACCCTTGCCTCACTTACTGCAGCAGTGAGAAAGATTTGTCTAATGCCTGAACTTCACACATTTTGATCACATTTGCCATACGGTTTTTTGCCCAAGAGATTACTTTGACTGAAACCATAAAGTGCTGGGAAGGAAACACTTGCAGCCACATTTAAATGAAGAACATTATTGCAGAGGAACTTTTCCCATTTTACCAATGAAATCACCCCATTTCCAACTCATTATTTGAGGCTCTTGTCAAGGGTAATATTATAACTTGCTCTGTTCACATATATTGAGGGGAGCAGAAACATGGGGACTTCAGTTTTCAGACACCACTAAAACATGTAATTGGTCCTGCTGGATCTTACACAGATGCTGGTCTGCACATAAGCACTCTGGCAGGTTTATTGCTGAATATTGTATGTCCAAGTGACATGTACTCTTTAAGTAGAACCATTAGGTTTCAATATAGAGTATGAGATCATTCCCAAGTCATAGATACCAAACAGGAAAATAATATATTAGAATCAGTCAGTTAAGTGCTCACATCCTGCAACTCTTAAAGAGACCTTACTCATACCAGTATTCCCATGACAGGAAGTCTACTTGAACACAGACCAGTCAAACGAGTACTGATTTGCAGAATCAAACCCAAAAGCAGAAAAGAAATAAAATGACCACGTTTACCCTAAACTAGGTCACTGTGCTTCCTCTAACAAGAGGATTTCCTGTGTAACTTGATGCCTACTAACATCTATGACGGTGTCTCCTGTCCTTTTCTACTGCATGAGGCAGTTGCCAGCCTTATCTGGATCTTCTCCATCAAGCCTGATCCACTTCTTTTCAATTTCAACCTGTAGTCAGAAAACAAAAACAACACCCACATAGAATTAGCAAATAATTGGGCACTGGAAGTGTGAACTGCAGCAACAGGATGAAGAAAAGCTGGGACACAGAATCAAAACATTTCCAGACCAAACAGATTTCAAAACCACTACTGCTAAAAACAGCTCAGCTGCGGAACAACCATGCTGCGTCTGCAGTTCTGTTTTCAGCGTCATCTCTGATCAGACAAGGAATTGGTTTTTAATGATCCTTTTGCCCAAAGTCGTTATCACGAGTACATGCAAGGTTTGTTTAAAATGCAAAGCACATTCGCTTTGCAAATACTGTATGGGGGAGTGGGGAGAAAGAAGAGGAGGAAAGCACTGGAAACATAGCCCTGAAAATACCTGGCAATTGTAGAAAGCTTTCTGAACCACGTGTTTCTGGGGCTGCACATCGCTCTCTATGCCCAGTGACTTGACTTCTGTTCCTGAGGCACAGGTATCGTGAACAATGAACTGGACAGTAGCAAATGGATACCAGTCAGATGGTATTTCCTGGTCTGATCCCAGTTCCAATTTGTAAGACAGGCTGTGTGGATGATCTGAACCTTGGGAAACAAAAAAAGAAAACCCAAACCATCAGTTAATTATCTTTTCTTTGCTTAGAGTGCAAGGTTAATCTCCTAGGAAGAGAGCACAGCTCTACCTTTTATTAATGCAGAGCTGTTGGTACAATACAAGATTATCTGTAATCTTTCGCTACTTGGGCATAAGGTGGTCTCTTCCTCACTATTTGTCTGCTTCAGCACACTTTTCACAATCACTGCAGTTCTACAAGTTAAATTAGACAAGATTTACCAGACCCTTCCAGCTTCAGACTGAAAGAAGAGAATTACAGGCTTAGGGATTGGTTGCTATATTAGGGAAGAATCTCAGTTTTCCCTCAGAAATACATGTCTTACTCTCATAGAAAAATAAAACCTGGAAGGCCCCAGCTTAGCCAAGGCTGAGATGCTGCCCTGCGTCCAACAACTATGCTTTCCAGAGCTCTCTGCTATAGGAATTGTACTACAGTGTTTATTTAAAGAACTACAGCTATCTTGTGTAACATCACTTATTACAGTATGTCTATAGCAGCAGATAAAGGTGCGAATCAAAAGTGCTGCTAAACAAGACAGATCCCAGCTGCCAGGACAAAGGCTACCTAGACTCCTATTCTAGTTTGGGAAAGAACATACCCCATTTCCTCCAAAGCAAAGCATTACTGAAGGAACTGCCACCTTATAATGCAGTGTCATGGAGGATTGCCCATGCATACTCTAAATTACTTCAATCCGGCCTTAGATCCTAGGGATCACTTGCATTAGCATTTCTTCTATGTGGCAATGGTTAAGGGACAGCATTTCTCCTGGCACACAGGAACACTAGGGGGAAAAACCTGCTTTCCAAAGAAGCTGAGGTCAGTGAGCATGCTGTGTGCATGAAAGCAGTACAGTACAATATAATGAAAAGAATCCTTTATATCACAGCTGCCTCTCCAAATTCTTCAGGGCAAAATGTAGTAATTCTGCATTACCCTTGCTCTCCAGGATTTTAAGCATCAGCACAGACAACTGACTACCATTTGGCTGCAGGCAGAAAAATACAAGCAGAGAAAGAAAGCATTGGCTGTATTTTGTCAAAGGCAAGCCTGGCAGTGTAGATTTGGTTTTCATCCATTACACTGAGCGGCATCTCAAAGTTCCATTCTTTATGCACTGGCTTTCTCCAGTGACAGGAATCAATTTCATACCAGAAGGAAGGAAATACTGAAGATGGAGTTATCATACACTGAGCTATATCCATATCATGGGAAAAATCGCTGTGACATTCCACATCCACAGGCTCAAGAGGCATTTTTTAAAGCAAAACTGAATTTAGAAAGCTACCTCTCCATTGCTCCTGGGAGCCTTGGGCTGGGTCTGTGCAGGTTTGCCCTGCAGCCTGCCTCACAGCCTGCCCAAACCACTTCTGGTATAAGGAGACTATTGCCATTTGAGTGGTTTGGTGGGCAGTTCTGTCACATGCCTCTGACTTTACCAGGACAAAGTCTAATTCAATAAACCATCCTTCAGATTTCAATCCAATTCCAGCATAAAGCCAATGTGTCCCCAAAAATCAAGGCTTAAAGAGCACAAAATTTGTTTTAATCTGTCTTAATCATAATCACTGAAACATTTAACATTTTGGTTTCCTTTTGAGTAAGTACATAATTAGTATAATTCATAATTCCTTCCTTCTTCCTTTTTGTTACACTCAACAGCACAGTTAACACCTCACTGCCTGGAAGAAAAGGTGAGAGACGGAGAGAGAGGAACGGGATGTGTCCTTTGGATTATCAGCCCTTAGACTGCAGATGGGGAGGTCTCCAATTCTTTTTCTCCCCGTTTTTTCATCCATGTTTAATAACAGCAACCATAATCAGTAGCTTGAAAAGCTGTTTGCTGACTGCAAGCGTTCCTGTCTGTGCTCAGTTGACCCCAAAGGCATGCACACAGAAACACAGAAGCATTTACAGCCACTGCTTCAGACAAGGAGCATGTCACTGGGCAAGTGCAGTCCTTCACCAGCTGGACTCTGTACAAAGCTGATTTACAAGCATCCCCTGCAGGCTTGCTTCCAGCAGTACATCACATTCAACTCTTATCCTAAATGCTGTTTCTTTACATAATTACTTGTAATATTCAGAGACAACTTAGACTGGAGTTCAGAAAATAACTACACCCACCAGCTAGAATCCTGCACCCTGAAGAACACTGGTCATGAAGTCTCCTAAAGGTACATGTATCACAATGAGGCCCAGCAATCACTCCCCACATGGGATTAGCTGTTTCTCTCTACCAAAGCATGGCTCTAATACATGCTCATAAGGAACTGGTTACAGAAATTTAATGAAGAGGTACTGAAACTTGCATTCATAACTGCAAGAGCAGATCTATAAATGGGGTAGGTTCTGAGTTTTGAGGAGTTCTTCCCTGTGAGGGTGCTGAGGTGCTGGCACAGGATGCCCAGAGAAGCTGTGGCTGCCCCATCCCTAGCAGTGTTCAAGGCCAGGTTGGATGGGGCTTGGAGTAACCTGGTCTAGTGGAAGGTGTCTCTGCCTGTGGCAGGGGTTGGAACTGGATGAGCTTTAAGAGCCCTTCCAACCCAAACCAGTCTGGGATTCTGTGATTCTATGACTAAGTATGTCCAGCACAACTTTAAGGTGAGTGGGGAGAAGTAGGTGTCCAGCAGTGGCCATCACCAAATCCAGACAGACAGGGTGGAGAGATGGGATGGAAGAACCTCGCACCTCCTTGCTGACTTTACATCCCACCAGCTGCACCAGTCAATTTACAAGCCAGACACACTTGATAAATGACAACCACAACCCAAAACATGGCCCACGACCAAAAGCAGCAGCATGGTCACCTTCTTTTTATGTAATAGCCTACTGCTTAGTTCAGTTGTGCAGGAGGCTCTGAGTCCCCCATGCAGCTAGACAGCAAGGCTGGTATAGAGGTGGAGCAGGAGGTACTGACTGTGATTTGTGCTAAATCAGTGCTCCCAGCATGTGCAAGACATTACTCACGTCTGTGAGCATACTACAGGGTCCTTCAACACACTAACACATGAGTTTGCAAGCCTACAAAGGTCTTAGGCAAAGGAGTGCAATGCCAGTGGCACACAGCATGTGGCTGAAGTCTCAGGACAGTAAGATAATACACAGAGACAGGTAAAACTGTAACATTAGGGACATCATTATTTAAAAAGAGGAGGGAACGAAGTCAGAAACAAATGTTACAATCACTTCCCAACCCCTTGAGAATGAAACTGGAGCACTAAAGTGTGAGGAGGAGATGGCACTTTGTCACTCATGAACAAACACAGTGACAGGCAGCTCTGTATACTGCTGTGACGTGGTCCTTGTCCAGTCTGCTGCTGGTTGTCTCTTCCTGTGTCCAAGCCCATTTTTCCTACACTAACACTCTCTTAGTCCACAGTCCCTCTTCCAGACTGTCTGGACATGGTGGAAGGAGCCTCTGTTGAGGTAGGACTCCCCATTCTTGAATCTGCCACCATCCCAGCAGCAGCTGTGGTGAAGCTATGAAGGAGGCCATAAGAAGCACCATGTTCCAGAGCCAAACTGTGAGATCTCATCTCATCTGTGGCACCACAACCTGCCTGAGCTGTGCTCCTCTTGGCTTCCAGGACCTGCTCCACTCACACATGGTGGTGCCAGGATGCAGCATGGTAACACACATACTTGACCTGGTCTGATCTGTTTGCTAGGTTGGGATGGGCGGACTGCACATCAGCCACAAGTGAAATGTCCTGCAGGAAACAGGAGTTACAATTACAACCCTTAGGTGGCACATCATTCCTTGGTCAGGAAAAGTGGCATGCACTGTCCCTGGAGCGATGGCTGAACAAGGATCCGAGGAGAAAGGGTTTGTCAAACAGCAGCAACATCTTGTTTGGAGTCCATTCATGGTCAAAGGAAAATGGTGTATATCTAAGGGCTTTTGGAGATCAAATTCAGCATCTTCCTGTTGTGAGAGGGAAGCCTATGAAGAAACTAGTAGCAATGGGAATAGCCTGAAAACTGTCTTCTGAGAAATGGAATCCAGAAATAACCACTGCTTGGAATTTTCCTGGTAAATGTTGGATGATAGATGTCCACTTGAGCCCAGGCATGTGCTATTCCTCTTGGTCTGCTGCTAAAGGCTCCTCTGTGAGACCTCGCATAGTTATGACTCAGTACCATGTAGCCCTTAAAAAGTATGTGGGCCTATATTCCAGCTAACCAACACCCATGAGGTGGTCTCAGTGGTGGGATTCTGATTCCTTTCCCCTAGGTGGTAACCTGCAAAGGCAGAGACAATAGTTTTGGGGTCTGAGTAAGGCTACTGCCCTAGGTCCTGTGGAGTAGCCTCCACTGGACCTTTTTGCCTACTCCCAAAACACGGGGTTTCCCCCATGCCATCCATCTCCTGTACCAACATCAATGTCAGGAGATACTCACCACTTCACTGCAGAGAAGTTCTGCCCACCGCTGGGCCATGCTAGGAGCATGGAGCAACTTCTTCCCATCCACTGTCAGCCAACAGAGTGATTGACCAACACATTGGAAGACTGTGAGCGTTGCCTTAGTTTTCACCTAAAGCTGACCAGTCCTTGTTATCTTTGCTCCATGGAACTATTGCTTCCAAGGCCTATTACACTGGAGTTAGAAGAAGAAAGAGAGGCTGCATGTACAAGATCCATTTGCAAAAGAAACTGTAATGCTGAAAAAGCTAGATGTTGGCCAGAAACAGAGAGAGAAGGTAACGGTGTGGGAAGACAAGTGGGTTGAAGCAGGCACAGTGTACATCCATACACTGAGCTAAGACAACACATTCAGATGCAAGCCCCCCTACCCATTAGGCATTATGGAGACATGACCACCTGGACTGATGAAATCAAAATCACTCCTGAAAGGCAACCAGATACTTTGGGGAGAGCTGAGCTTTTACTAGCTAACTAGGAGACAGAAACTCTGTGGTTTAGGTGTCTAGGTAACAAGACTTTTGTGAATTGACTGGCCCAAGCCATTCCTGGTTTACAGCTGAAAATCTGGCTTTTTACTAAAAATGCTCCCAATTCTTGCTCTCATCCTTTGAAGAATACCAACAAGAAAGCCAAACCAAACAAAAGATCAGTAAAACTATGAAATTTGATTCAAACTGTCATTTAGCATTCAGATAGCACTTCACAAACAATAATCTAACTTTGCTGCATCTACTCACACTATTTATGACTACTTCCCCTTTTTGAGTAGCATTCAAGTAACCTAGATCTGGGAAAGGTTCATAAAGCCAAGCAGCTTACACCAAAAAAAAACATGTGCTGGATATTTTAGCTAAGTATTAATTCTATTTTTGCCAAAATAGGTCGAATTCTAAAAGTCTTATTTTGAACATGAGAACATCAACAACTAAGAACAGATTTACATGAGGATTGTTAGGAGTCAACAGCTCCTGCTGCTATTTAGAAATGGGTGCATTTATCCCACATGCTGGGAGGAATGCATAGGAAATAGGGGAGGAGGAAGGTACCACCACCAAGGAGCAGTTTGCAATGGTGTTGGTAGCAGACAGAGGTGGCTGGGCAGGGATGGAGCCCATCTGACAGAGTCATGGCTTGGTGTTTCCACTTAGGCAGTTTAGAAATAAGGAAAGCAGCAGCTGAACATTGATGGGACCCACATCACCCCGCACACTAAAAGGCAAGTAACAGGGTTGCCATCAGCCACAAGCTGCCCTGGCTTCATTTCTTTTGTTGCTTACTGACTGCTTCCGCAGTGTGGCTTCACAATGCAGAAAATCATCAGCTGAGGAACTATTGCCTTACACAGCAGCCCAAGGATGGATGTGTCATAGCAGGAAGCACCACTGGGCACAAATTCACATAGCAAGAGATTAAAACACAGCATTCCTAAGTCCAGTTTCTCCCCAGCTCCATAGGTAACCCAGGTGCATAAAGCTTCTCCATTGCAAAGACTGTGCTGAAATCATAACACATTCTACATTTCCTCATGTGATGGTCTGATTTCATAAGCACAAACTCAATTTGCAATTATTCCATTGGCTCAACCCTTCAAAGTCAGTTGCTTTTTAATTCTTCATTTATTAATGCTAACACTCTGGCTCCAAACTCTCCTTTTAAATACCTGAATAAGCACAGGCAGCTTTTAAAAACCTGGGGTCTCACAGCTCGCATCAACTTTGCTTGCCCAGCACCCTTCCAAGGAAGCACTTGAGTAGAACCCAGTGGATAGTGACATATTTTGATGTCTATACATGAAGTGACAATATAACTATAGGATTTTCCCTTCTTTTTTTTAAGCAGCCTTGGACAAAGGCTTTTTGAAAGCAAAAACCTTGGCATATTTTTCTCCCTGCAGTAAACGCATGATGAAAGTTTACATATTCCTATTAGTTTGAGTGCCTCCAGATTTTTGGCATGCCTTGGGCCAAGTCTATTTTTAAACTCTTAGCTGCATACAGAAAACTTAATAGAGGGGTTTAAAATGTGACTGGGCAGTATTACTACCAAAATGTTTTTTCAAAGGCATGAACATTTCAAGGATACAAATGATTTTGCAGAGCTCAGCCAGAGGAATTCTTCAAATGTCAAAAGCTTGAGCTACTGCTAGAAAATAAGGTAAAGCTGCAGAATGTCACAAAAGCAGGTCTTACCTTCAAATAATATATAAATCTGAAGTTAATTGTGTACATCAAATCTTAAGGTGAATGAACTGCAGGGAATTAAAGCCTTCAGCAGAATTATAATCTTCTTTAAAACTGCCTGACTAAATTGCTGACTTGATTTTGCAGAAGTGAACCTACATTAAATAGCAAAGAATATTAAAAGCTACCCAAGCAGTCAGTCCCATAAGCCTTGGGAAAAGACATGGATCACAGCAGCATGTTGCAAATCCTTGAAGCCTGGAGTGAAAAATACCCATACCTACAGATTTTGAAGACCTGAAGAATCTTCTTCCCCCCATCATTAGTTGTGGCTGAGCCCCCTGTCTTATGTTAGCCTGTCTGCCAATGCTGCATCTCTCCTGCTGCCCATTGCTTGGCAGCCACCAGCATCCTCTAGGAGCAGAGCGTGAGATACCCAGAGAACAAGTTGTGTGTAGAAAGGAGCACTCAGCCAATCTGGGAGGAACTATATGGCATTACAGCTTGGACTACAGGTCCAAGCTAACCACAGCTTCTTCCACAGCAAAAGAGGAAAAACAGAGATGGCATTAACACAACATCATTTCTGAATCTGACCACGGTGTCATTTGTACTGTTCCTCGTCCTTGGAAGCCTAAAGACGCAGTTGCTCAAGACTTGAGAGACTTCATTGCCAAAGCAAGACATAGTCTGCATGCAAAAGAGACTAGTACTGCTATACAACATCATCAGCAAAAATACTAGGTTTTGTCTGCCACTAGCCAGGCAATAATTCATACCCTCACAACTGCTGCATTAAGATGTTGCTATAGGATGCTTTCAAATGCTGTTTTAACACTAAAATCAGTTTATTTAGTTTGTATATAGGCTCAGGCTAATATTCCCCTCTTCATTTGCTTCTGCCTCAGTTTTCCTGTCAATCTGCTGCTTCTGTCACTGAAATACCAATCAGAATCCAAACACCAAACTGTAAAAAGATAAAGTCTCAATTACTTAAACAACAGGTCAGATTAACTATACATTACAGTTAGTTCAAAATTAGGAAACAAAATATCCTCTGGAGGGCTTTTTTGACTTTAATATATTTTTTTTAATAGTTTTGAATGTTAACTCTCCCCAACACACATCTAGCTGTCAGAGTGGATATGTCAACTCAGTACTAGCATCCCTGAAACCAGGACTTAAGAAGGTAAAACCTTTTCTAGACATTCTAAAGAGGCAGTTAGTACAGGCCAATCCATTTATTACTACTACACACTTACCTTCTTCTTAAAAGTACAGATTTTATCAATATTTTAGGCAAAATGCCTCAATAGATGCCCTTGCCTTACCCAAAGCCTCAAATACACATAATGCATATCTAAGCAGAGGATCAAATTCACTCTACAGCACTAGAAGCAGAATACTGTATTCCTTGAGAATTTGTATGCTAGAACAGTCCCATATAAGGCTGTTAATCTGGTAACATGATTAAAAACTGGTCTTGTAAAACCATGTAAATATTTTTGTTCTCCATAAAGCTTTTTAGTGAGCTACCACCACCAGAGAGAAAGAGGAATGAAGCGGGAGGCATCTTTTGTCAGTGCGGTTATTGCCGTGAACACATAGTCTCAATATCCAAGCCCATAAAAGAGGTAAGAGACACCTTCTTTTGCCTTTGCAAAAGCACAGTCAACTTCCTACAGCAAGTTTGAACACCCTGCCTTCTAGTTATGCATCATGCCTACCGTTTCTTAAGTGATGCTAGAAAGCCAAGACCCAACAGTTACAATACCACCTTCTATATTAAGTGTGCGATACTCGGTGGGCAGATCATTTTGCTATTGCATGAGTCTTTCCCTCTTTCTTACTGCAGATTTGAGGCTCACTCAGAATGATCAGATCCACTTCCCTGATACCGCACGCTTATAATTACTGACAAAAATATATCCGTTTCCATCAAATAAGTTAGAAAAAAATAAGGTTATATTCTCTTTGTCATAAAAGATTACTCTTCTAACAATACCAACACACAGATAACAACCAAACTACACCATGGAGGCTGATTAAAGGTGAAAAGGTGCACCCAAACCCATCATTTTATAGCCCAAATTATTTACTTGAGTTTTTATCTGGAAGCCTGTCTATCTTCCACACAACCGCCCTGTAGGCACTCTCGTATTTTGCTGTTCCAACTGAGACTTGTATTACAGGATCAGATTCAACCTCATGTAAAGCACCAAGGCACGCTCTCCTATTCATTTTTGCTTTTAGGGACTTCTGCCTTTGGAGGTTCATGGTCCAAAGTGCTTTGATCCACTGTGTGGGAACGGGAAAGTGTATCATAACGTTTTCACAGTATTTCACAGCAGGTGAACGAGTTGGGACTGGAGCAGTTGAAGACATGTTTATAAAAGCCTGAAGTTCAACGTATGCCCCCTGAACCACTACTGCAGCCTTCACAGAAAAGGGAAGGTCTTGCCCATTATACCGTGTCCTAAAACGCATCAGTTCCAGCCTACAGGCATCTGGGGGGGCAAACTTAATAATTCGTGATTGCTCAAATTCCTGCACTTTAACACAGTTATGGAAATGGCAATCAAGAATATCAATCCATTTCTTCTCCTTCTCAAAGTAACGCTCGTCCCTCTTCTGGAGCTCCACGTCATTCAGGGTTAGGAAGCAGTCAGCACTTCCATTTACAAAACACAAGCAGTAGATATGCGTGATGACGGCACTTTCTGTGAGTTTTCCTTCTGCCTTAGTGACCTTCCCCCAGAAGTTATCCACTATTTCCAGAGTCATTTCTTGCTCTTCATAAGTCCTCCTTTGCCTGGAAATGGTAGGAAGTTTCATAAGCTCTTCCTCCACCGTTGCGAGGAAATCGGTAAGGTCATTATAATCTGTGGTGCCCAGCTTCAGCATCTGCTCAACCTCCGGCTCATGGATCACCTCCACTTTGGGATGATACCTCCTCTTCTCTGTGTAAGATACACACTCAATCTTTACCGTGTGGATTTTTCCTGAGACATTATAGCTCTCTAATTTGGGTTCGGACAGCTTACAGTGCGGCTGCAGCTGGAATTCCTTGAAAGGTTTCTCCAGGCCCTTTTCATAATACATCTGTAATACACCTCCAGGTAGGACGCTAAGGTAGATAGGGCCCCATTGCCGAGATGACATCATGTTCTTCTTTTCAGGAATCCTCAACATGAATGGCCACCCATCTGCTTTCCGGCTCCTGAAGAGGCTGTGTAGGATGGAGGGGGAATGCTTGTGCCATGCCTGAGTGCTGGAGATAGGCAGGTTTCCTGCAGCATCACAGCTATCAGCTTGCAGGTGTTCAAGCCTCTCACAGATGTAACTGAAGGAGCCCTGGTTAAGGCTTTTCTGGTCGTGGCAAGTTTCCTTGTCTTTAGGATGACAGATGCTCCTGTCAAGTGCTTTGTCCTTCCTGTGCGTGCTAACATTAGCTGGTGATGTGCTGAGCGAGCACCCTTCCTTCCAAAAAGGACTGGAAAAAGCGCAGTCACTCTGGAAGTATGGGAAGTGCCCCGGTGCCGATGACAACTCCCCTAACTCCTCACAGCTTCCTGGCAGCTTCGGGCTTCCTTCATCTGTTGTATTGGAGACTGAAGTCTTCACTGGATGGTCGCTAGGTGAGGTGTTCAAAGGAAGGCTGCTCGGTGTCTGCGAGGTTAGGGATGAGCAAATCCCGGGTGACGGAGGAAGGTTAACATTTGATGGCCATTCAGGGATGGGATAAAGGATGTGAATCCCAGACTTGGAGATGCATGAACTTCCTGGGTATTCTCTGGTAGGTGTGGTAAGTGGAGAGTTGCTGGGGGGTCCAGGACTTAGGTAGAAATCAACTACAGGAGACGAGAGTGGAGTGCTGCTTGTAGAAGATGACCTACTTGAAGACTCATGCATGCTAGACAGATTGAGTTTAAGGCCGTTTGCTTTACAACTACTTTGATTATCCACTGATTTCTGAGGAGACTGGAAGAGCGGCTCGTCATCAAAGGTGACCCAATTTGCTGGATTTGTGGAACACATCTTGTAGGAGAAACTCGAGGCGCTTGCGCACGTATCACCCACGAACCATCTACAGAGGAAACAACAGACGTGAGCACAAATAAATGCATAGAATTATCTTGAAAGACAAAAGAAACACAACCGTTATAGAATTCAAGCCTCAGAAAGCTCAAAACTTGTGTGCAGCTCACAAGTCCAGTGTACTTTGTGTTTTACGAGCATAATCTGAGATAGCCCTATGAGAACAGAGAAACTGCCCATAAATCCCCACTGCTCTTCCAGGTTGGGGATTGAAGAGAGATCGAAGCTTTATGGGCTGTTCAGAGCATCTGATGTGTGCAGCCTCTAGGTCAGAGAGAGCTGAAGGTCCCACAGTGGAACAGGACTGCTTCAGTAACTCTTCCTGCTACACAGCTTACATATAGCTTGGAATAAGGACAGAGATTTTCCACAGTGGGCATCTGCTCCAGGTGAGGTTTCCCTTCCTTCCCCCCATTAAACAAAACAGCATTTTAGTAAGATGCAATTTGATTTATTTCTGCTGAAGGGTAGACTACAGGCACCCACTGGAGGTAAAACACTGGTGAAGCACAAGTCAAGGCCAAGTAACAACATACACACCTACTCAGCACTGCATTAGCTGGTAGCCTGGAAAAAGTACAGGTGTTTAAAGCAATTAATGAACTACACTTCATCAGATGAAGTATCTCTAGTAAAGGGCTTGGCTGGATGTCCTCAGAGCAGGACTGCAAACAGCAAATAATTAAACTTGCCTTTATGGTTTTAAATCATGCTCACGGTGTCCTTATGCAGGGTATGTTGTCCCCAAAGATTTTCCTCCCTGCTGCTTTTGACTGATGAAGAAGCGAGCAATACTTTCTAATGCCTGAGAAGGAATCAAGTACAATGAAGGACCACAGGGCACATAGAAACATCATTCATTTGATAAAAAGCTATTCTTGTTAAGTCAGAACAGATTCATGTTTGCCTGAAAGCACAAGGAAGGCAGAGCTCAGACAGACAAAACCACCTGCATGTATGTTACTCTGTTAATTAAGGTTAGGTAATGATGACTTAAAGCTATTCCATTTCCTGAAGAGCCATTATTAATTGCCCAGTGCTACAGCATATAATCATGTAACCACAAAAGCCAGGAAAAGGGTGTGTAGGGACAGGACAAGGGGGAATGGCTTTAACCTGACAGAGGGGAGATTGAGATGAGACATTAGGAAGAAATTCTTCCCTGTGAGGGTGCTGAGGCACTGGCACAGAGTGCCCAGAGAAGCTGTGGCTGCCCCATCCCTGGCAGTGTTCAAGGCCAGGTTGGACAAGGCTTGGAGCAACCTGGTCTAGTGGAAGGTGTCCCTGCCCATGACAAGGGGTTGGAACTGGATGAGCTTTAAGGTCCCTTCCAACCCAAACCAGTCTGGGATTCTATTTATCTGTAGTACTTAGAGAACAGTTTGTTTCTAGAGATGCCAAAGTTCACCCAAGTGAAATCTTAAATGACAAGTTATTATTTTTACCTTTTTTCCACGTGTCTTGGCCAGTTTATAGCCGTTAAGAAAGCACCGTAAACTGACACAACCTGCTCACTCTGCAGCCGAGCAAACAAGACCTTGCAATGGAGAAGGACTGGTCCTTCATTATTTTTTGAACTCTCGCCCTTTTTGTTCAGTAAAACTATTTGCATTATGCTAGTTATTTTATAAGCACTCTCCCCTCCGCTTACACAGAGAGAAAAGGAGCAAACAAGTTACAAATGACTGCCATAGCTCAGACACACACAACTACCAGTGTATCCTTCACCCACACAGTCACTGCATCAAAATAATGTGTAGCAATGGAAAGAAAAATCACAGCTATTTGTCTCTGACTTGGTCATCATTTCTTCCTCCTGTTCCACACCCTTCGTCTCCTTTCCCTCTGATTGCTAGCACTGCTTCTTCAGCAGTATATATTGGTTATATCTACACTGAGAACTATTAAAGTTTTCAGCCTTTGCTTCATCTTAACAAGCTTCATTTGTTAACAACAGCTTGTCACAGAATCCCAGACTGGTTTGGGTTGGAAGGGACCTTAAAGCTCATCCAGTTCCAACCCCCTGCCACAGGCAGGGACACCTTCCACTAGACCAGGTTGCTCCAAGCCCCATCCAAGCTGGCCTTGAACACTGCCAGGGATGGGGCAGCCACAGCTTCTCTGGGCACCCTGTGCCAGGGCCTCAGCACCCTCACAGGGAAGAATTTCTACCTAATGTCTCATCTCAATCTCTCCTCTGTCAGGTTAAAGCCATTCCCCCTTGTCCTGTCCCTACAGGCCCTTGTCAAAGGTCCCTCTTCAGATTTCTTGTCAGCCCCTTTAGGCACTGGGAGCTGCTCTAAGATCTCCCCTTAAGGGGCCTTCTCCAGGCTGAACCAGTCCAGCTCTCTCAGCCTGGCTCCAGAGCAGAGCTGCTCCAGCCTTCAGAGTATCTCCATGACCTCCTCTGGATTCCCTTGAGCAGGTCCGTGTTCCTCCTGTGTTATAATGTGATGCTAACTCGGCACATAACTCTTTTCTCTAATACCCAGGACCATGGGGCACGTGGGTAAACAGAGCATTGGGAAGCAGCCTGAATGTGGCCATTAAAAGCTGCTCTGGCATTTGCAAGAGATAAGCCACTGCTTAGAGAAAAAGAGTTAAAAAACACACAGAATGAAGGGAGGGAGAGCCAGCCTTTCTCTCCAGAGGGGCTCCGGGATGACCAGAGGTACTGCAGAAGGGGCAGCTGCTCCTTGTGACCACAGCCACAGGGAAGGCAAATCACCAAACACCAGGAGACTCCAGCAGAAAAGGAAACATAAAATGGGCATGTAAGTAAATACAAATGTAGTTTACAGCAGAGAACACATCCTGCAGCCTCTTTCCCTTTCTTGATAGAAATGAAGCTTTTCAGCATCCTTTATTCTTTCCAGATGCTGATTCCCACCCTCCCCAAGGTCTGTTACTATTCACTTGTTTAAATGTGATGTTACAGCTTATTCCGTAGGGTTTTTTCCCCATTACAAAACAAAGAGATGTTTGAAATTCACCTGCCAAACCTTTCACTTCAGTCCATAAAGAAAGAAAGAAACCCACTTTCACAGACTGAGCTCTCATCTGTAGCTACGACACCCTCAGCATCACGGGCTGCAGCTTCCACCTTTTATTACTGTTCTAGGTATGTGTTTTTGAAAAGAAAAGTGAAAAAACAGGTGTTAACAAAAAAACCCCAAGAAACGAGTGTGGAAGTAGGCACTGGGTCCCCTACCATTGCTCACTGCTCCTCTAAGCTGACTACTAGGAATGGAGCAAAAAGAAGACATGAGTGGATCTTTAAAAGCTATTCCATCTGCACACCACAATATAGCAATCCTTTCTCTCTCCTTTGTTTTAAAGTGTTCCAAATTCCTTCTCAAGACTTAGGATGTTCTCCCTCAAAACTGCCATAAACTCTGCCTCCAACAGGCTCCCATAGGACCCGTGCTAACATAACCCAAACACTTTGGGTAAGAGGAACACGATACAAGATGCCATTGATCTCCACTACCACATGTTACGCAGCCCATAACATTTAAATTACAAGCACGTGTGGTATCTCATTCAGATATGTGACAGGAAACACTGTTTTTAGCATACTGAGACTGCAAACACAAAGGCTGGCTGGAATAACAGTTCATCCTAAATGCGCCCATTCCAGTGAACCCAAAAGACGCAACTCATCTCAATTCATCCTCCTCTGCCTGAAAACAATCTCCCCATTTATCAGATTAACTCAGCCCCATAGCATTTAATGAACAGTAGTTGAGGCTTCATTTTTTCCTTTTAATACCTCGAGGAGGCAAGGAAGAGAAATCCTACCCTATTGTTGAGAGATTTTTATGCGCTGCAGCTATTACCGAGTCCTTTGTTGCTTCAAAAATCCCAGATCAAATCTGCAGCGAAAACAGGGCTCAGCTTCTGTGTCTTGCTGGGGGATACAATTATCTCTTCCCACAGTGAAACAGTAATAACAGCTTCCCACTGGCTCCGAGGTGCAGTTCAAGGTATTGATTTGGGTACTTCAAATCCCGATATGCCTGGGTCCTCAGCTAGCTGAGGGCACTGACTTGTCATCCAGCAACATCCCCTACCACCACCACCCTGATTCCATGACATTCCATAGCTGCCTCCACGGCAGGGAAGCGGCAGCATCTGAAGCAGCACAGCGCACAACTGAATTCCCCGAGCATTTCACTCCCAGGGTCTTCCCTAACATCTGGCAGCAGTTAGAACCCTCCAGCAGTTCCTTCTGGATTTAAACACAAAGGTCCTTTTTTTAAGTATTGGAGGAGTATGGGATCAGCTAATAGGAAATGGCAGGGAAACAACCTCCCTTCTGCAAAGCATAAAGCAAGTAAGTACCACAGACACTACTCACATTCCAAAACACACAGAAGGGCATCATTTCATAAATACATTCCTTACTGCCTCTCTTGCTCCAGAAGCCGCTGTGGCTTCAAAACTGGTAAGCTATACATTATAGAATCCCAGACTGGTTTGGGTTGGAAAGGACCTTAAGACTATCCAGTTCCAACCCCCTGCCATGGGTAGGGATGCCTTCCACTAGAGCAGCTTGCTCCAAGCCCCTGTGTCCAACCCGGCCTTGAACACTGCCAGGGATGGGGCAGCCACAGCTTCTCTGGGCACCCTGTGCCAGTGCCTCAGCACCCTCACAGGGAAGAATTTCTTCCTTATAGCCAACCTAAGTCTCCCCTGTTAAAGTATAAACCCATTACCCCTTGTCCTATCACTCTAGTCCCTGATGAAGAGTCTCTCTCCAGCAGATACTGAAGGCTGCTACTTCCTTACGCATTCCTCCTGTATGGTGGAGTCTTACCAGGCAAATACCAACCTCACAAACTGCTTCAGATTTACCCCCATCCAGACTGACAGAAGGGTTAAATAACCCCTTCAGAATAAGCTGTACTCTTCACACGAGCTGCTCTGTTTGTGGTTAACGCCTGGTCATTACCTTCCCACCCTTAGAGAACAACTATGGACCCTATACACCTACTACATGTCACTTACATTGCCAGGAACAATGTTGTTTGCTGCATATAGAGAAATTTAACACAAAACTCTGCATGCTGTGCTGAAGCTATCCCATAACAACACCGTATGAGCTGTTACCTTCTCTTGTACAAATATGTAGACAATTCTCCAAGCGTTTTGCCATAAAGTGCAACAGTCTCGCAGGAAAGTACAAATTCTCTGCAGTTTAAGCAATAAAGCACACATATAAAATACCCTAAACGTCTGTAAGCCCTTGTGATATCCAAGTAAAGTATGGCAGATTTAGCTCTGTGTTTTACAGCCCTATTCTTTGCATCACTGTTTCATTTATTACTTAACCATGCAAAAAAAAACCCCTTGAAGCACACCTTCCATGTAAAATACAGCTTGATTTATGTTGATTTGCCTCCAGTTTTGCTTTGAGACTACAGATGGCTGCACTTTTACTTAACTCTGCTCTACCTCTCCTAGTTCTCAAAGCCATACATCTGAAATAAACATAAGCAAAAGGCACAACTGAAAGGAAATAGGAATTTCTTGGCTTTCACTTGTAGTTGGGATATATATGTGGATTAAGTCTCCCACCGCATTACTCATGTCCATTACTCCTAGAAAATAAGGAACTGGTGTAATAGTCAAAAATACACACTGACTTCAAAGTGTAATGTGAACTCATACTTGCGTTGCTCACCCACTGGGGCATAGGTAGGGCTGGGAGAGGTTCAGAGCTCACAGCAAATCTGTCTAATTCGGAATTCCTTACTCTTGGCCTCAAGAGCCGGAGGAATTAAAGCTTTCAGCTTTTGACAGCACACACATCCCCAGAGCAAAGGCAGGCAGAACTCATGCACACACTCCTCGCTATTACTTGTTTCTGCCTTCAGTCAAAGGGGAGTTTACAAGTGGTTGATATTTGTGTGTGCAAGCAGGGGAAAATTAACAGTTTTAGGGCTGAAACAGTCTAATGAGGATGGTTTGGGACATGGAGGACTCCTCACCAAAAGGGGAAACACAGACAGCAATGGCACTGTTGCTCTCTGTACACAGGGAGAGCATCCAGCGCCCAGGAGGGATGCTACATAGAGCTACTAGACGAAGGAGACCTGAAGAAACATTGGCTCTTTTGCCTCTCAGAGTCATATCTCATGCTTTAAAGGCTGTAAACAGGTATGAGATTCATGCAGGAGGGAAAACCTATGGCAAGCTCTCAAATTTCTTCCAATACCTAAAGACAGGGCTTGGAGCAACCTGGCCTAGTGGAAGGTGTTCCTGCCCATGGCAGGAGGTTGGAATTGGATGAGTTTTAGGGTCCCTTCCAACCCAAACCAGTCTGGGATTCCAAGAAAAATGAAAGAAAAGCAGCACTGCTGCCAGGTGCACATCTCTGCCAACTGTTGTAGCCTGTGGTTGAAGCAGGTCTTCCCCAAGGAAACAGCTCCTCTTGCTCACAACAGGAGGAGGTTAGATGGTGAGGACCATCCAGTTTATATGAATGTTTAGTGTAGCTGTTCAAAACAATTCCCATCTTTGCCATGAAGTAAGCACCCAGACCTGCTGGTCACTGTTTATAAACTCGTTTCATGTCTATTTCCATTCTTGGAGGCCTTTCCCTAACACTCAGACTTGAAGCCATTTCAAAGCTGCCTCAAAAACACAACAAAACATTACGCATGACCGGTCTTGTGTGTAACACCATCAGCCTCAACCCATCACCCACACACTGTAAGCCCTGATTCCCACACCCTCCCTCACCCCCCCTCCAGTGGCCACTCCATCACGGCTGAGTCAGACCAGCTTTGTCCTTCAGTATTTTCTCAGCTGGGCATAGAAATCAAGGCAGGAAAGCCCAGAGACAATGCTTGACTGGAAGTGCCCATAGGATTGTATAGGCCTATGACAAAGATGCTTTCTACAGGAACGGAGAGATTTTCATACATCGCTACAACGCAGACACCTGGATCTACACCACTGGTCCTCCAAAGGCTGGTTTTGGGGGGGGGGTTCACAGAGTTTGTTATCACAAACGTAACTTTCAGCATGGGATAAAATAAAGAAAATAGAATAAATTAAAAATAAATAAATAAACTAAAATAGAAATCTGATTTATATGTTGGTGGGAAGGATGCCTGAACAGACACCTGAAGCAATTGTTGGAAGTCACTCATGAGTTTCTCCATCAGTGAGCTGGAGCATTTTACTGATGTGAATGAGGATAGGATTAAACCGTAAGAACCACAAAATGGTTATCTTGGTTGTACTGAACACCTTGAACAGAAGAAAACTTTTTCTTCCTAGAAGAAATAACAAAAAGCCTGATCAAATCCACATTAACTGCTCAGTATTTATCTCCTCCTCCTTCCTGGATATCACAGTGCCTTCTAAGACACATCACTTGAGTGCAACATGTGATTGCCCGATGTCATGCAAGATGTAATCACATCTTCTCAAAACCAAATAGGTAACAAAAAGGTGGGTCAAAAAACGTGGGGTTTTGGATGTTTTTTTTTTAATGTTAGAGAGCGCTCATTGCAAGCCTGCAATGCAATTGCAATTGCATTGCAGCCTTATAGCTGGAGATCGGCTTTTGATGCACTGCTCCATGATGTTGCACTGAATTTCTTCCTACTATCTGGTTAGACAAGATACACAAATCACTTATCATTCACTTCACTGGACATATGCATGTTTCTCGTACATATACAACACACCTCTCCCCAGGGCCTGTTCCCTTCCTACAAATGAACCCCCTCATTAGAAGGACAGGGAAGAGGCCGAGGCCACTGTGCTGTCAAGCTGCAGGGAGCAGCATGGGTACCCCCCTGAAAGATGCTTCTGTTCCTCCTCCCATTCAGTTCACTCAGCCAGTCCTGCTTTATCCTCTCTGAGCACACTCCCCTTCAGCATCTCCATAGTGACTGCACAACTTAGACGCTGTAGGCAGAGTTTGGAAAGCCAACAGCGTCAGAAGAGTCTCATGTAAACTATTTATTGTCACTAGCTGATGTTTTACTGTACAGAAGGATTGGGGGGGGGGGTAATTTAAACCCAAAGCAAACCAACACAACAAGCCCCCTGCACAGTGCTCTGGCCTGGAAGAGACAGGAAAATAGATCTATTTTTATTCACAGTACTCCTTCAGGTCACGAAGTTCATGGAATGTTTCTGCATCTACTGAGGCAATTTTTAACTGTGTTTAGGAAACACACTGTTATTATTAGAAACATACAAACATCCCACAGAAGTGCCCTGGTCATGGCAGCACTACACAGGGCTCTTGGCAAGTAGTTGTGCATCCCAAACCCTTCCCTCTCCCCTTCCCCTGAGCAGAGGCAGAGATTTATTACATGCTACCAAGCAGCATAACTGCAATTACGGGTGGCTGTCCCAGTCTGTAAAAGCCACAGCCTCATTTCTTTAGGCCTTTTGGATGAAACAAGTCAAAACAACATAAAGGCCTGAATCCTCTGGCATACAGATCATGTATCAATGTATTAAACTGGTCATGGTCAGAAGCGAATCTCAACCCGGTCCTCTGTTAGTGTTTGCAGTATCCAAGAGAAGCAGTGGATGAAATGCCATGAAGGATACAAAACTACCTGATGCTTTAGTGCCCAATAAACAAGTTCTGGTACCTTTGCAGAGACTAGCCCATGGGGTAAGATACACAGAGGTCTTCTGAACATGACAAGTCAGTAACATCTTCCAACAGACGTTACTGCCATTCTCCCTGCCTTAAGGCCTTATAGTATAATATAGTGCCATAATGCTGGCAAGGAGAAGAGTCACAGTTGAATCCTCCTTTGTTAATTTAGATAGAGGTATTTGTAATGGCAACTGATGACAGTCACGTCAGAAAGTGTAATTCATAATGCAGCCATCCAAAAAAAACCTCACTGGGTTCCTCTCCAAAAGCTTTTTAAGCAGCTCCTATTCATACCAATCAAAACCATAAGGAAATGAGTGGTGGGCTAAAGGAATCTTGTTTACCAAACATGAAGTAAAATGTGGTCTGTGATAGCGCATCTCTAGTCATGTAATCGGGTGTTTCATGTTGGAGTTAACAACTGTACACAGATTAACTTAAAAGCTTACATTCATTTCTATTTAGAGATCTGGATCTGGGCAGAAGCATCAACAAGCTGGGCCATTAAGCTTATAAAAGCCAACAATTTTAAAGTGATAGAAAGCAGCATTCATTATATGAGCAAAAGGAGCTAGGGGAGAAGGGAAATAATGAAACCTGAGCATGGAACGAGGGCACTGGACCTGCCTTCACACAGGTTTCCCCAGTGGTGTGATTTACAATTCCAACGCAGTTAAGTCGAGTCTGTGGCCAGTACAAACTACTGTGCTCGGCTACAACTATTCAGAGTGCAGTGCTAAGCTCTCTACTCATACACTCAGTCAAGAGAGCAGCAAATCTTTCCTCACAACACCTTCTCGCTGTAGCTGTACTTTCACCACACTAAACCAGGCACTCCACGTTTTGTATTCAGCTTTTCCTTCTGCTCTTACACTTAGAAAAGGCTCAGCCTCCAGACAGGGAAAAGGGAGTTAACAGCAAAATGAGCGGTTCGCATTTAAAAGCCTCAGGCTTCAGAAGCTCAGTTCCCTCCTCCCCAGACAGTCATTACCGCTCTCCCAAAACTATCCAAGTCCTGTTTGCAGAGGAATCACTGAGGGTTTCTAGTGCGGCCACCTCAGACACAGAAAACACTGGGGAAGGCGAGGGGAGACCTCTGTAACTGAACTGTCCCTGGGTTCCCATAAAATGCCTTAGCGAGCATTTTTCCTAGCGCATTTCAGAAGGGCTTTTATTTGCCGCAAGTATCAGAACACCCACATCTTTAACACGAAACAAACCGGGAAGTCCCCTTCAGCAAGTACTTAAAGCCAGAAAGTGAAAACCTCCCATACCTCCTTCTCAGCTGCTCTATGCTTAAATACCACCTGTAGAGTTTGCTCTAAGGGTGCCTATGGTAAGCGCAGTCAAATCACTTCAGCCCCGCGCAGCACATCCTTCTGCATCCGCTCCAGTTGTTTTCCCAAGCCCTGAGCCCTGTTGCACGTACAACAGAGATTCCTGCAGCAATGACTTCAAGCACCATGAGCCTACATCCATAGCGTAACGTCATCAGCTGAGCCATTAGAAAACATGAGGAAGGCTCCAGGAATTCATTTCACTTCAAGGATTAAACTAAGACAACTTCTCCATCGCCCCAGTCTCCTCCCTAACAAAGCAGAAGTCATGGGAACTCGATCCTGCGGGATATCCATCACTCAAACCCCACGGACTTGTGCAGTGGTTCAAAGCTCCGGATACCCCAGGAGAAGCCATCCCCTTTTCAGCACTTCTGCTTTAAGAAAATCACAGGGAAAGCGAAAAAATAGAAAATAAAAAAGGAAGAAAAATACAAATAAAACCAAAGATAAATGAAGGGGGGAAAAACCCAGGGAGAAATAAGGGGGAAAAAAGTGAAGAAAGAAAAAGGAAAGAAATAAGGGGAGAAAGGAAGGAAGAGGGAAGAAAAGGGAAGAAAAAGGAAGAAAAAAGGAAAAAGAAAAAGGTAAATAAAAAGAAAAAAGAAAAGAGGGGAAAAGGAGAAAAGCGGAAAGGCGGTGGGGGGGGGGGGGGGGGAACCACCAACCCCAACCACCCAAACAGAGCCCGAGCCAAGTACATACGTTTGCAGTCCTGCTCTCAGACCAAAACAAAGCCGCCCCATCCACCGGCCGCTCCCCGCCGGGACTGCTGAGCTGCGCCCCCCCTACCGGGAACACTCCACTGCGGACGGACCCCCCCACACCCCCCGCTCCCGACCTCCGCCCGCTCCTTACCCACGACTCACACCGCCCGCCGGGACACGGGACCGCCCGCAGACAGCACCGGCCGGGAGCGGGGGGGGCAGTGGGTAAACCCCGCCCCGCCGCCCCTCCCTCCCCTCCCCGCCCGGCCCGGCCCGGCCAGCCCCCGGGGGAAGCATCGGGTCAGCATCCCCCAGCGGGAGCGGGAGTCGTTGTCCTTGTCCTGGCCCTGCAGGCCCTTGTCCAAAGCCTCTCTCCAAGTTTCTTGTCGGTCCCTTTAGGCTCTAAGGTCTCCCCTTAAGGAGCCTTCTCTTCTCCAGGCTGCCCCAGCCCAGCTCTCTCAGCCTGTCTCCAGAGCAGAGCTGCTCCAGCCCTCGGAGCATCTCCGTGGCTGTCTCTGGACTCGCTCCAACAGCTCCATGTCCCTCCTGTGTTGCTGCCCCCAGAGCTGGATACAGGAATGAGGGTGGTGGGAGGGACACAACTCACCAAAGTGGAGCAAGGGGGAGAATCCCCTCATGTAGGGACAGGACAAGGGGGAATGGCTTTAACCTGACAGAGGGGAGACTGAGATGAGACATTAGGAAGAAATTCTTCCCTGTGAGGGTGCTGAGGCCCTGGCACAGGGTGCCCAGAGAAGCTGTGGCTGCCCCATCCCTGCCAGTGTTCAAGGCCAGGCTGGACACAGGGGCTTGGAGCAACCTGCTCTAGTGGAAGGTGTCCCTGCCTGTGGCAGGGGGTTAGAACTCTGAAGTCCCTTCCAACCCAAACCAGTCTGTGGTTCCATGATAAACAAGTCCTATTTGGAATTACAGTTCTATTCCAACTCACCAGCATATAATCAGTTTCTTCAAAGGACAGGGGCCTCCCTCTCAAGAAGTGTTTATTCTAATTTACATTATTTATATTACTTTCAAACAGATTTCTTTCTAGGGCTGTTGCTGGAACACTGTAGCATCCCTGCCCCTTTTCCTTAGATATCATAATTCTTACAATACAATACAGCAGCTCCAGGGCTGGCTTTCAGCAGCTTCTGCTAGTGACATACACACAAATCCTGATATATGCAGTAAATACCACTGAGTCCTTCTGGACTGCTGCACAGTCTCACTTTACACCAGCACTGAGTGCTTTGAGGGCATTAATTTAATCTTCATGTAAATAAGAGGTAAGGAAGTTATCCAAGCTATGGAATGCAGAAAGCAGGGAAGAAAATGTCTGATGACATTATTTCATTTGGGTGGCAGCAGCAGAGGAGGTTTTGTACTAATAAGTATAGTTAGGGTGACTCTGGTTTTATGTTTGGTCATAACTATGTCTGTAGGGTATCACTGGCCTGGCCTCCCTTTGCAGAGTCAGGGAAGGGCAGAATTTGTCTTTCAACCAATTTGTCTTTTTACCAACAAAGTCCACCATAACCAAGCATTCAAACCAAACCCCAACGGAGTCAAAGTCTTCTCTCCCTCTCGTTTAATACATTCATTTGTCTTTGTGCTGTTGCTACCAAAAAACCCTCCCAAGTTTGCTATACTCACCAGTTAAGTACTTTATGTTCGCTACGTATAAATTCTTTATAAAACTGAGCATACTCACATTATTTTGTGGTTTGAGTGCTGGTTGGTTTCAAATGTTCCTGACCTCCGGGGCTAGATTGATAATCCAAGAGAAACTTGTTCTTATCTACTTGTCTGGGTGGAAAATAAATCAACCTTTCCAGATGGCAAAAGAAACTTCAGGTATATTTGACTCCCTCCATCCCAAGGTGAATATTTGCCATGTCCAAAGCTGCATATTCATAGAATCATCGGATAGTTAGGGTTGGAAAGGACCTTAAGATCATCTAGGTCTCTAAAAGCAATTTGAAAGTCACCAAGTAGAAGGCATGTAAGGGGTTCCAATAGTGATAGTTCCAGCTGCAATAATCCCACCAGCAGTGGGGTTAGTAGTAATACTTCCTACCACTAGGTCACTAGTAATAGGTCCACCAGCAATAATTCCAGCTGTGCCTCATGGCAAAGACTGCCGTTAATGAAACTGCACCCAAATTCTCAGTTCAGACTTTAAGCTCATAACTTCATTAATCTTTCCCAAAGAAAGTGTTCTGCCTTTCCTATTTGAGCACAAATTGAAGCCTTCGAAGTCAGAGAGGAAGGAAACTTAAAGCTTTAGTGGAAGGGCAGACAAGGATGAAGGCTTTGTAGTAGAAAGGGGGTGTGTGGGGAGATTTAATGTCCCCCCCATACTAATTTCAGAAGCAATGAGCTTTATATGGAGAAAGTTTACAAGAAGCTACTTACCACCACAGAGTAACATCTTAGTCAACTCATGAAAGAATGCATAGTGCTTAAAATGACTGGAAATGACCTGGATTCTAGTTTCATGGGTTTAACTCTTCTCAAGACCAAGCTGTGTTGTTTATATACACAGTTTTGACCCCAGGCCTGCATTTCAAAGGCTACATCCTGAGTGAAGACCTCATCAGTTTATAAAGCTTTGGACTTACAGGGTGAATTGGAATTAAAACTAGTACAGATAACAGGGGAGAGCATGCTTTATCTCTTGACTTTCACATATATAAAAGTTTAAACTCAAAAGGGCTGTTAGCATGGTAGCTTGCCATGCAAATGAAACCCAACCAGAATCAACTGCTTCTTGCTTTACAGCTCAGCTGCCTAACCTCAGCATTACAGTATTTGCACTCAAAGCTTCTGTAAGAAGCCAAATTAGCATTGGCATGTCTAAAGCTGCCTACACACACAGCAGAGGCAAACAATGAGATCTGCCCCAGGCAAGTTTCCATGTGGTGGATTCCATAGCCCCACTCAGGCCTTGGTTTATAAAGGTCCTCAAAAGCTCTTCTCTGTCCCCATCTGTGACTGAGTTAGCAGGTCTGTAGACACAAACATAGTTAAAGTAGGTTTCTAACACTCTGATTAAAACAAATACTCAGGAATGAGGGCAAACATGGCCTCTTCTAAATAAACATACTTTTAATTCACTGCTGAATAATACTGCAAGTAGTAACAGAGGCAGGAAAGGCAGAATAAGACAAAGCAAGCATTCTTAATAGAGCGGCGTCTAGCCTTTGTGGGAGGAAGTAATCAGGCCTCTGGTACCAATTACAGTTTTTTACTGCACTAAGCTCTATTTTTATTATGACCCTGCTGTTGCTAAGACAGTGCTCTCAAATTACCTTACATACATACTGTATTAAAGAACAGGTTACAGAGCCAAATGGTGCTCCACAGTTCAATATATCATTGGGTTTATATGATTAAAAAACCAAAAGAGAGTTCACGCTGCTCAACCAAGCCAGTAAATAACCTCTCCAGTCTTGTGAAGGTGATACCTGGATAGAAAGTTTATTTCCTTTCCTGTTTGCAACTGATGCCTTGGATGCCTGAGCAAATCTGTTCTTTGCAGCTGTAGTGAGCACTGCTAAACGGTGATGGGGCCCTGCTGTGCACAAAGTCAGCATCAAGGAAACACATTAGACCAACCAGCTTTCCTCATCAAAACTTCAACTCATCTGTCAGCAAGAGAAGTTGGAGCAGAAAGAGCACCAGGATTACAAGTATAAATCAGAAATGAAGCTGGCTTGGTAAAAAGGGAAAATACCTCGTACAAGTAGCAAATGCTTTTCAACAAAGATGGGAAAGCGAAATGTTCCAGTCTTAATACTGATGCTGCATGGAGTGCAACTAGATCATACCTAGTGTGAAGCTCCTGACACCGCTATTACTGAAATGTTGAGCTGGTTAAGAATGAATCTGAAGGAATTAGCAAGAGACATTACAAACACCAAATCAACACTAAAGATGCTCGTACTTAAATCACAGATGCATACTCATAGATGAAACAAAATAATCACATCATTATTTAAACAGCAATGAGATGACACTCTTGTGCAGCTTATGACGATGTCAGCCTAAGACTCCTGTTTTAGAAGTTAATCTTTTAGGTAGGGAACCCTGACCGGCAAGAGCTTAAGGCCTTTTAAAATAGCCAATGATTTGGTGCTGCTTGGGTACTTTCAAGTCATGAAGCAGCAGCTCTTAAAAGGGCAATCTAGAAGTTAAATTAGTTATTGGTTATAGCAAATACTGATTTTGAACACACACAGAATAGTTACTAGGGGTGTATTTTCAGAAATCTAGGATAGCTAAACATTGTGAAAGCTTTGAAGGTGTTCGCATAGGTTTGAAACAAAGTTCTGAAAACCCAGTTATTAAAACCATTAATAGGAAATAGTGCTGTTTTCCTGAATTGTTTATTTACAAGTATAAAGGTTATTCATGAGGTGCCCAGCATTAGAGAGAAATGAATAAGCACTCCAAAAAATGCTTTCAAAACCTGTGTTGCAATCAGCTGTCCATTACAAAAAATCCCTAGCATTGGGATTCTTCTTTAATGCTGGTTTTACACTGTATGGTTCTAAACATTTTCCTGCCTTACAACTGTTTGTCATTAGGTCCCTGATTAACCAGGTAGGAAGTCAAAGTTTTGAACACTAATTCCAGCGTTAGTACAACTTCTTTGCCCACATTTTGTGCATCCCATAATACACACAGACTGCTCAAATGTCTGTTTCTGAGTAACTGTGTCTCAGAGATGAATTCTTCACTGCAATGCTGAAGACAGCCTTCAGCTTTTCAATAACACAGCACTGTTCTGTAACACTTTAGGTATTTAAGAGCATTTGAGATATTCAAAGACTGATTCAGAACCACCTGGTGAGCTGATGAGCAACAAGCTACCTGGGCATTTCCACTTGTTCCAGTTTCTAATGCCACTGAGTTACATATAGTATACTATGTCACTCCATAGCATTACTACAATAGTATCCAAAATACTGGTTTACTTAATTTCTCCAAGATTCTGTTTTTGTATATTGATAGTTTATGATAGTCTGGAACTTAACTTGAAAACAGCTCCCTGAAACACTGAAGGTAGCTCAAGCGATCAAAATTGCCTCTTCTTGAGCATGTTTATTGCTGATCGGTGAAAGGGACACCCCAACACACTTCCAAATAGATACTGCTAGAAGAAAATGCTGATAAACAGATGTACATCACAACTGTACCTAAATGCCTACACAGTCTATATTAATTCATGTTTTGATATCAGGGGATATACTCTGTTGTAAACACACTTTGAGGTAAGCTACATTTAACCTTTTTATGCACGTTTTTAAAGTCTCAGTCTTCAAAGATTTTTTTACTTAAGCCTGACAAAAATGGCATAAGCAAAACCCTTTTCTCGATGCAACCACCTAAGAGAAGTAGCATCAGTAACAAGTTCAGCAATTTGATTCAGAGAATTAAATTAACAATCAAATTAATACCTTCATGGCATGATGAAAGTCTTCAGAAAGGGCAGTTTCAAAAGAACTGAAAGAAAGTAATTAGCTTCCAACCCTAAATGAAACAGTTGAAGCTCTATCTGCTTCAATAAAATGGCTAGAAAGTAACCACTTCCCAAACCTCATTAGCACCACCATGTAGTTTTCAATTCAACATGCTGCTAGTAAGAAAGCATGCAGGCCCTCCCTACCTCCTCACCAGTTTCACAACCACATCCATTCTGTCATTAAAAGGAAAAACTGTATCAGAACAGCTCCACAGCTGAATCAATGTAAGCTGGATGATTGTTGGCCTTTAGGCAAACAAGAAGGTGAAAAATGCTAACTTGGACACAATGTATTTGCACTAGATACAGAAATGCAGCCTGGCTCAAAGAGAAGCACTACCAGGAGTAACTAGACTGGTATAATTACTTAAGCTTACCTCACTGGGAATAGATGTTAATATCTCACCATACTATCATAATGTGCAACCGTGGTATAATCAGAATTAAGAAAGCAGTGCAGCTGGTTTCATGTAGCTGATTTTATTATTACATACTAATAATACATATTGACACAACTGATATCAGAGTAAACCCTTATGGGACAAGTAAGTGCCGTAATGCAAATTACAGAAGAGAAGATCAGTGTAAAGTGTGGAACAGCACAGCATCTGATTAAAATAATAAAATAATAATAATTATATCTATAAAAAAAATCAGTGCTGTGAAAACCGGTGGTATTAGAATTCACTTAAAAAAAGGAAATAATAATCTTAGGAGCGAGTTCACAAACTTCTCAAAACACAGGAAAAGCCATGTGCATCCCCCCAGTGAATCCATGAGGACTTAATTCCATGAAGGCTTTTTGCAAATTCAGTGTTTAAATCTTCTACATATTTCATATTCTTCTTTACTGTAAGAGTGAGCACAGTAAGCTGATCTATTCTACACACGCATTGTTCCACTCTTTTGGGGCAAATTACAATCACAATTTCCTCTAAACAGCTAGTTCAACCAATATATATATACAGACACATGTAAACAAAATGCCTAAAATAAGGGCTTCAAGCGATTTCATAGAAGTATCCCAATTCAGTTATTTGTGCTCTTTACTTCAAAATCCAAAGTGCCAAATACAAGCAGCAAAAGTTTCCACTATGGGAGTCTAAAATGAAACAGTGATCCCATTTATTTGTGTGAGTTGACAGAAATCATTTAAAGCCACAATTCCAATTAATTCAAAAGGGCTGAGAACAGGAGTAATACATTTACAGTAACTGCACAGCTTGCATGGCCAAAAGTCTCCAAACTCATTTTTAAACTGTAATTAACAAGGAATGTACACGTTGACAATTTAACATATAACTCAAAAATAGACAACTGCTGCACTGATCCAAATTTGTTAATGCATAATCATAGTTGAAAATATACAAAATCTGAAGTTATTACATGAAATTAAAACCTGGTTTTAAAAAGTGCACAGTAAAAACTGAAGGTAATTACCATATAAATTATCCACAGAGTGTCTATTTCCGGGTTTAGAGCCAACATTAAGTTCTGTCTGATTTGTTACAAGTTCTAAATATTTTAAAGCCATTTACAGCACCAAATCAGTTTTTACTAGACCCAATATGACGCTCGGCTTCCTGGAACAGGAATTGGACAATGAGCATTCACTATCTGCAACCTGTGCAGCAGCTTCGGAAGATAGTTGACTGGCTGCAAGCTATCGATTTTTGTTCTTTTTAGAATTTCCCTGCAACAAGAAACAAGTGAACAGAACATATAATTCAGATAAGAAAATCTAGACAGATAACATACACCCTTATGTCTGATAATTTATGTCTACAGCAAAGCAGTATGGTCAAACTCAAAATAAACAGTCCATAGGCTTTTAATAATGGAAGCTTGTAACTGCCTGCTCTGAAAATCCCTCTTATCTTTACAGGCATGACAGGAAAGTACCAGATACTTCAAATAAGCACAACAGTACCTTACTTTAGCTGCAATCTGTAGAAAATAAGACATCTGAGTTACATCCCAAGACACTGAATTGTATCAACATCATTAATGCTGCAAGGGCAGTGAAGTCAAGTTAAATCGTAATTCACACAAGTGCTCTGTCAAATATAAACCTCATAGGATAATTGCCTCAAATTAAAATGAATGCTCCACCCTATCCTTTTGTTCCAAAACAAATTTAACTTGGCCTATACAAACTATTCCTACTTTAGCAAAGAACTAGTTCTACAACTAACCAACTCACATTTGACTTGCAACAATTCCACAAAGCAAATGTGTAGCTTAAAATAAACTTTTACAAGTTTATTTTACAAGTACAATAGTTACTTGCTGGCAATTCTCTGTCTTCCTATTTCCTGAAGATAACACTTGTTTTTAAACTAACCAGCAACCCTCTCCAAGTGATAATAGCTTGAATGGCATCCTTTTGATTTCAACCCAATCGCCTTCTGCATGTGAAAACCTGAATGTACTGTTGTGAGATTCTGAACTCCCTCCTTACAGACAGAGTACCACTTCAAGTCTTAAAAGTATGACAAGTGAAGAATTCCAGAAAACATCTTATAAAAACACGAAGTGCTATGGTCAGTATGCAGCCAAGAGCTTCTCTCTAAAAACACAAGAGCTTGGACAACAAAAAGTAGTCTTAAAGATTACGATGCCAAGTCAAGCCACTCAGATATCTGAAGGAAAACAGGTTCATAAATGGGGGGGGAAGGGTTTATCCTAAAAAAATTTAAATCCCCATCATGGGACCTTTAATCAAAACATAGATTTTTTAATTCTTTTTAACCCTTCAGCAAAACCTGCTTCCATACATTCCCACAGTTAAGGAGAACAATGCTAGTTTATTAGTTTCACAGCCAGGTGAGTGAAGGATAAAGGCCTTCACATCTGCCTTGACATCTCCCTAGAACTGTAAGAATAAGGATGTAACATGGATTAATCACTGGCTGCTCAAAACAGCAGATTTCCGTGGTTTTCATCATTGACACTAAGGTAAGTCAAAAACTTGCTTCTGATATATGGGTAGACACCCTGCTTGGAAAAGAACTTAAGTGTGCATTTAAGTTCACAGGTTTGGAGTTTACTTTCCAATTGGCTGAGAATGAGAACTACAACTTGTGAATTGGTTTGTTAAAGATTAGTGTTGCAGGAATGCCGAATGCCACCCGCAGAACTCCAAACTTACCTTACTAGTCATCTTTAGCGTATCAATCTCTTCCCTTTGTTTAGTTAAGGTTTCATTCATACTGCAGAGATGGTCACTCATCATACTTAACTGATCCTCATAGCTTCTCTTTGTTGTCATCAATTCATCCTAAGGGGAAAAAAATAACCACAAGCCTTTGCTCAGTATTAGTGAAAACTGGCACAGCAGCTGACTTCCATCTCCACTTAGTGAGATACACTTTTATGCTGAATGTGTACAATTAAACTAAATCATTGAAAAAATATTTTATGAAAGAAAATAGCTATTTTTCTTTTAAGTCTCATGCATGGTCTGTACTGTTTATTTTTGCTCTGCTTCCTTTGTCATTTCTACACCCCTCCCTACTTTTTATGGCTTACATAAAAGACTAACACCGCTAAGCTTTCCAACACTGCTTCCAGCCACCAAACAAGTGGAGTTTCTAGGGTTAGAGCACAGCCTGTACTTGAACATACATGGCATACAAAACTGAAGGAATCAGCAAGCCATATGCAGTTGTGAAGCTATGACCTCTCTGGCATTAGAGACACATGGTGGGATACTGCACATCTGTGAGTTACTAGAACTCAGCAATGAAGGGAGGATACAGACACTTTAGGAATGACAGCATAAAATCAGTGAAATCATGCTTTACATGAAGGAGTGTTTTAAAGACAATTAAGATCTTATATATAGGGATCAGAGGAAAAAAGGTTGATATGGCAGGTATCTGCTACAAGCAGATACAAATCTCTCAACCCCAAGATCGTGATCCTCATAACTATTCTGAGATCTCCTGGAAGGGCAACAAGCTGTAACACAAGCAATTCAGGGGTTCTCTTCAGTGTAGTAAAGAACTTCCTGACAGCAGTGATCCATCAGCCTAGGAGATGCTCTCTGGGGACCTGCTACTCACAAATAAGGAAAAGCTGGTCAGGGATGTGAAAGCCAATGGTAGCCTTGGCTGCAGGAACCATGAGCTGGTGGAATTTGAGATTCTGAGGGAAGCAAGATGAATAGCAGAATTACAGCAACCTTAGATTTAAGAAGAGCAGATTTTGGCTTATTTCAAGGTCTGCTTGGCAAGATCCCAGGTAAAACTGCTCTGGAAGTTAAAGGGGCTCAGGAAAGCTGAACAATCAAGAACAAAGCAAAGAACAGTACAATGCTTAGGAAGTGGAACAGTCATGGCAGAAGGTCAGGATGGCTTGATCTGAACTCCTCCTGCTCTGACCATAAGAGGGGACCAGCTTACCTTCAGAGGACTCTTCCAACCTATTCCATCATTCAGTATTATGCAGACTACTAAACATACAAATGGTAAACCTGCTATCTTTTCTTAGGATGTTAATATGTAATTGGAGATGAACATCTCATGCTGCCAACTTGGATACTGACTAGGGAATTTGTTGAAGAAAAATCAAAAGAACGCTATGTTTATTAACAATTATTTAGATCTTTTTCCTTAACTGCCTGTATGGAGCATTTTAGGTACTCACCATCACAGATGAGCAATAAAGATATAAACTGAACATAAAGAAAACACAAAGGCATTTATGAACTGAATATTTATATATACTTTACTACTGGTCTCCTTTCTCAGCTGTGTGGACGGACAGGACAAAGGGGCAGGACATTTACAGGATGTCTGGCTTAAGAGTTTATTATCTATTGTTAAGATGGGCTTCTTAAAGATTACCCTAGAGTTACATTTGCTTAATGTTAAGCTACCCATGTCTAAAAAACACCCTAGCATTTTTAAGACTTTCAGTCCCAGATGCTAGAAACGATAATGAGTTCATTGTGTCATCTGAAATCAGCCATACAACCACACCTTTTGACATTAAAAAAGCCATTTTCATAAAAAGCCTTGACTGGTGTGCTAAAACACAGGCTTGGTTACTGTAACTTTCTCCTTGCAAACATGTTCAACTTTAAACCTGGGATTTGAAGTATCTTATTTAAGTCTCTTCTCTACCAACCATTAGAGTTTCTACATCATATAAGGACCTAATAAAGGCATGATCACGCTTGATGGCTCCAATTTTTCTCTTCCAACTTCCCCTTACACACGCTTACAAAATGCCTCCATTACATTATACAACTTTTTACTTACCTGTAACCTACTGATGTTTTGACTAGCTAGCTTCAACTCTTCCGTGAGCGATTCCTTGGACTTCTCTGCTAAAGACAACCTTTTGGCAAGTGCTCGACACTGTCAATCAGAGCAGCATAGGGAAGGTAGAAGGGAGGAAGTTAGTTCCAGAGTATTACTTTATGCCATCTTTAACTGATTGCGTTGGATGTTTCCATCTTTCTGTAATCCTTACATTTCAAGAAATTTAGTCAGAGCTTGTGCACATTTTTTAAATGCAAAGGTAATGCAATAGTTAACATCACACTTTTGTTTCATTTCACAGAATTATCATTTTGCCAATCCTCTAAATCCATCTTATTTAGCACAAAATTACTAGGAAATATGTCATAAGTAAAAAGCAATACAAACAACTCAGTTCATACATGGCAAGAGTATCAGACAAACACGGTTCCTCTACACTATGTCATCTACCTTCAAAAGATATTTAGTATAATTTGCTCAGTTAACCTGAAGGCTATGGTATATTCCACATCAGTTCATTACAAACTGAAATGGCCACTACTGTCAAGAAAAAATACCTCATGGTTTGCAATGAAAATGCGAAGCCATAGATATGACAAATCATTTTGTTAATGCCTGAAGTTATTTAGAACTTACGTCTAAGAAGCAATTTCTCAGAGAACTGCTTCATCACTTCAAGATACACTCAAATTTTTGAATGACATCAGCATCACTAAGTCAAAACCAGCCTGGTAACTAAAGCCAGCTGCTTCAGCTTCTATGAACATGCCTATACATGACACACACTATACTTCTTAATACACCCAAGACAAGGCTACCAAAGGATTTATTCATATATGTCTTTCTACAGTATCCATTTTTATGCATACTGTATAAGAGGCAAAAAAACATGCCAGAAACAAATTTTTATGGAAGATTATGCTCCATATATTTAAACTCATTATTGTAACACTTGCCTGTGGAAAGTTCAAAAGGGATTTATTATTTTCAGTATAGATATGCTCACCTCAGCATGAAAGTGTACCGATTTGCTGTCAGCAAGCTGCAGATGAGATGTAAGTTCTGCTATCCTTGCCATATAGTGGTTTTTTATCAGATCTTCACGAGACTCAATATCTGGAGTCTGGCAAACCAAAATTAAAGCAGACAGACATTCATGGTTCTCAGATTGAATACTTACATCACAACATTGCCCTCTATACTAACTTTTCTTCCTTCCTGAGGCCTGGCTGCTCTACCCGAAAACATTACATTCTCCAAACACAATAGAAATTATAGCAGGTCACTCTGCAACCTGGCACTCTGATGGTGACTTTTGACATGAATGAACAAAGAGCTGGCAGAGAGGTAAGACATTAGCTTGATTCAACATATCAAGTCTCTGACAAAGATGAAAATCCAATGCAGAAATGAACTGCTTTCACCCACATCAAAACTTCCCACAGAAGAATTCCTTCACAGAACTGAATTTCAGAAGCTCACAATAGTCAGAACTATTTCTAATGCTGCATGTTCCAGAAGTTTCTCTAGACATTTGAACTTTAGAAACAAACACACCAAGACAACTTGCCAGTTCACTGTAAGTTACAGAGCAGCTCACTAAAACCAGCTTTCATTACCTTCAAGGTCAGATAATAACCAACACAGGAGCTTTTAAGCATTTGTGTCAGTTATTTTCTGACCCCCACCCCTTTTAATCACACCTTCAGAAAAAAAGGAGGAATAAACTAAGATACACATCAGTTCCCTGAATTATTAGCAGAAAGTACTGAATCTTATGCTGCTAAGTTCCTACTGGGGCAAGCATAACACTATTGCAGTGCTAAATAAAGAGCTAACATTTAGTCTGACAGCTGATTCCATGTTTCTTTTGGTGTGACTTGTACTCTGGGGTAGCCTGCACTTAAGTGTTAAACACCAGACACTACAGCCAGTGACTTATCTGCAGCTTAAGTTCTTCCCCAAGGGTTAGGAATTGAGGTTTGGAATGCAGTTAGGTTTACTGAAGTACAAACAGAGGAATGCTTTCCTCAAGTTACAGATAAGACCTGGATCATAACTCACACTGCTCCAAACTGCTTACATGAATAAGAGATAACAGTTCACTAAACAAGAAAATGAGTACATGGATTTCAGAAACCTGAACATACAGTATTACAGACTACATGGGTGATTCATGCCATTATACGGCATCATACTTAGTAATCAGACCTTTGAAATATGTTTAACAGAATCAGAATTGAAGTATTTACCAGATGTACACTTATAATGTTTAAAACAGATTACCTTTTCATTATCAGTAGTTATAGTCAACATTCCAATCTAGAACAAGGAAGAAAATACACTTAAGTGAGAACTGCAAAAATAGATACCATAACTCCAAGTCACTTCAGCTTCAGTTATAGAAGGACTTTAAATTAAAAAAATTCTCACAATTAAGACCAAAACCAGATTTAAGTACTTCTACCTGTAACAAACATGGGTGACAATACCATGAATGCCTTGAACAGAATTAAAGCTGACACCAACTCTCCAAATATATTTTTCCTTACGATGCACATAGAGAAAAAACAATAAAAACAACAGGATGCTGCTAGTTTTGTACAATTACACAACTGCTTGATTAAACTAACTCAGAGGCATGGTAGTATATTGAAACATTACTTTGCATATCTTACAGCAAGAAAATACAACTTGGATTTCCTTAGTATCTCCTGAATTCCCTTCTTTCCACTTCAACTAGTGCATTACATGGCCAGTTCGCTATAAAGCACTGACAGAACTCTAGCAGCTGAGTGTATGCCAAGAACTAGTTTAATGGAAGAATATCTTCATAGAGAAATGAGAAGGGGTTTTCTGATCTCAATAGGAATGGATATTTAGGTATATGCAAAATATTTACATAATATGTTGACCTGTGAGTTGCATTAAACACTGTAACTAGAAAAAGGCATCTCCTTCAAATTCCTAACAGACAAAATAGAGGATCAAAAACTTATGATGCCAATTTACTTTAAGATCAGGGGTTTCAAAACAATCCATTGGTCATTTTTATCCCAGATCTGGAAAGGAAAGGGGGTGTGGGATGGAGGGGGAAATTCTATTGTGTGCTGAGTAGACTGATTATTTCTTACAGATGACATCCCTGTTAATACCACTTCAGAAGTGGTTAACTCAGAAGAAAGGTCAGCCCCTTTTAAATTCTACTAATAAACAGGAAAAAGCCATTTACCAACAATAAAAGAACAAAGAAATATTGCATGCCATAGTCAAAGGCATTTCTTGAACCCAAATTGTATGCAGCTACGAAGGTTACATAAAAATTAATGCTCCAGAGAACACTGAAAGCTTGAGTAGTTTCAAGTTAAAATTAAGCTATAATAAACTAACCTGTAATAGGTCTTAACCCATTTAAAAATACTAATTACCTACTTATGTTTGCTTAAAACATGCCTACACATGATTAAGTATTGGAAATTCAGAACAGACCCAAGATACATATTACTTGCAAGGCTTCCTAATTAAGAAATAAGAAAAATTTAGGAGTTCAGTGCCTATTATTTCTCCCTAAGTCACACAGGTATTGAACTACAAAAATATCTCCATGATACTAAAGGCAGTGAGCAAAGCCTCAAAAATCCAGTAAGTTCCAAACTCTGCAGAAAGCATTAGCAAGTAGCTTTGCAAATACAGGGAGCCCAAGTGTGAATGCATTTCAACACAGTCAAAAAAGCTTTCATTATTACTGTTCCACTGATCAAACAGCACTACACTAAAGAAAGAGGATTTTTCTCTATTGAAAAAAAGGGGCACTTACCAGACTAGTACTCCTAATAGGTTCCCTCAGACTCTTTTCTGTGGTTTCCTTCTTTTGTTCAGCTACATTTGGCAAAACAGAATGCTCTTGTATAGTTTCAGTTAAATGTCCACTAAGAGAGTTCTTCAGTTTTTGGTTTTCTTTCTCTAGCTTTATTTTAGCTAGCTGGGCCTCTAACATCCAGTGCTCTTTTTCTTGTTCAAGTCTTGCAATTTTCTCCAAGCTCTGCTGGACCTTTAGGAGGGAAAGTTTACAGGCCAGGTTATTGAACACCAGGGGAAAAAAAGCCACACAGGAAACGTTTGAGACTGTATTATTTTTAACCATTACGTGAGCGAATGAATAATGCAGCAGGTAACTACTGATTTCAGCTGCATGTTTAACTGTAGTCACCTCTCATAAATGACCATGTTATTTAATTCGTCTGAAACATGCATCACAAAGTTACAGCTCATAGAACTGGCAACATAACTAGGTGAAAAATCAAAGCAGGGAAGATTCTGATGAAAACTTGAAAGGTGTGTGGCTGGCACCAGCATTGTCTTGTTCTACCCTAGAAAGAGAACCAACCTCTCCCCTCCCATTAGCCCCACCTTACACTTGTCCTGATAAGAACCCACTTGTCCAGATTAAAGGAAAAATCTGCTATGGAACAGTACTTATCACATCACTCCATACACTTCTGTTGGAATTCATCTCACTCTTAATACAGTTTGAATACTGGCCACTACAAAAAAGGCCCACACCAATAAAGTTCTTTTTCTTCATAGAAGTTCTATGATGGTGACTCAAGCATAGCTTGAGCATTCAAGCTAATAAAGGATGTTCTAGTGTTGATCAGTCAGTCTCATTCACATGAGATAATGGGCAAAAATTATGCATCTATGCACACTGCAAGAGTGATAAACTGTTGTCTATTAACAGACTAACTGAAAAGGAAAATCTTTGTTCTTTACCAGTGCTAATAAAACCTGCATAGTCCAAAAAAGCACTCACAGCAGTACATAACACTAGAAAGGAATACTTCAGTATACCTTATTCTTTATTTTGCATTTATTTGAATTACTAAAGATTGCCTGATTTATTGTATTTATAAACAAAGACAACAGAGGTATTATGCTGTCTTTTATAACTACATGTACGTTCTGCAGGTACAGAACAAATCTTGGATAACCCAGCCTGACAAGCATAAATTTTACTTTCAAAACTCTACAGGAGATTTACAGACTAACTTTAAGCTTAAGTATATGCATATATACCTACAAACAACCACATGCATAAATGTGGAGACTATTTGATACTACTTTACCTTTATAAAATACATTATCATACACGTTAGTAAAATTTATACCAGAATACCTGTTGTGCTAGACCTTCTCTGCTTTCTGTAGAACTCAGAAGAACTCTGCGATTGGCTAAAGCCTCTTCATAAGGCACTGAAGCTGCACAAGGCTGCAGAATGATAAAAAGAAACCTCAAAACATGTTTCTCAGTAGATCAGATTATGTATTCTATGCTTATCTTCTTATTGTCCTCCTTACTTTAATAAAGGGGAAAAAAAAACAAACCATCTTCCAAGTGTTTACCAGCCAGTAGAAAAAAAAAAGCATAGTCTAAGTTCACAAAAGAACACCAACCAATATGCACACCTGATTAAAAAGTGATCAAATGCATCCTAAGGCCTACTTCACAGATTTAACAACTGTTAAGCACACCATCATGTAATTGTTGATTTTGATGGAGACAACAGGGAGACATGGGACTGTCCAGTCCTTTGGGTAAAGCACACCTCCTTTTCAGCTTTTTTTTTTCCTGCTGCTCTCCACTGCCTTCCAGTGAATGCAAGTGTAAGAATATGATGTCATTCACTCTATATTCCTGGTGAATATGGGAGGAAATTTAACTAAGCAGTTACCCTCTTTCTCATTGGAGTCTTGGCAAAGAAATAATTAGTGGAAATGGGTAATGGCAGAATTGGCACATATCCTCAGAGAACTATTTTCTCTAAAATTTTCAACAGCATTATTGCTCAGCCAAAGATTCTCATTCAAAGAATCTCACCCATTCCAAATACTGAAAATCCTTAGTCTGTATTCTCTGTAGCAAAACCAATTATCAACAGAATTGTTTCCTCTCTGTGCAAGCACGACAGCTGAACAAACCTTCTTCAAAGACTTCATGTAAGCAACTGCCTTTTTCTTGTACTGCAGCATACACTCAGCTGAAAGAGGGCTGATGAACTCTGTTCCTCCTTTAGGTCCATAGCTTAGTGAAGCAGTGAAGTGATCCAAGTTGTTGCTGAAGAATGAGGCAATCTAGACAGATCAGGAAAAGTCACTTTTTGAATTAAGTTGGCCAGAATGATTCATCAGGGCAATTACTCTTTCAAGAGAAAAACAAGTATTGAGCGAAACAGGACTTCATAACAAGCATTTCAAGCAGGCTATAGACTCTTCCACATAACTTAGACCTTTCTAATGTAAAGCATCCTCTCCACAGTTCCTACTTTTATCACCCATTCAGTTGTTTTTAACTTGTAGCCTGAAAATACCTCAGAACACACCTGATAAACTATTAGTATCAGAGGCATACATAGATTTTCCAAATCATTCACTTAAGTTGTGGGGATTTTTCTAAAGCTGCACAAGGAAGGGCATTATACTGAAACAAAAATATCCATTACCTTGCCTGCTCCATTTGTTAAAGCAGCAACAGAGGATAAAATACAGTCATTTGTAGTTATGAGTTTCTGCGTGGCAGTTGGAACATCCTGTTCTAAAGTAGCTTTCTGACTGTAGTGCTTGGAAATATCTAGAAAAAGAAAAGATATCTTAAATACACTAATTAATTTCAACTTTGCAATAAAGTACTATTGCTACAGAATGGAGAAATCCCAGGTCACCACCACCAAAAACTACAATCTGAGGCAAGCTTAAGTAGCTGGAAATTAGTTTGGGTTGGGAATGAAGGACAGAAGGGACAAAACAAACATTCTGGAGGATGGGAGTGTGAGATGTTAAGTACAATATTTCTATTGCTAGCTGATGAATTCTAATGAGTCTTCCTCAGCACTTTTAAAAAGGAAATAAAGAAAAACGAAGTAAAGTATAAGCTGGGTTGATTTTACATTATACTAGCTATGTTAAAAGGTACAATGTATTTATCAATCAACTTATCTATGCTACAAACTCTGGGTTTAGTATCTCATTTTGTTAGAGGGAAAATCTCTAATATAATCTTTTTTTAAAACAGACTCTTCAAAATGGAGCTATGCTACTGATGTTATAAACAAAACCCTCTCAAGTTTGCTTACAATTATAAAAGCTTAATGTTTAAACAGTTGACTAGTAATAAAACAATTCACCTATAGGGATTCTTTTCTCCCTGGGAAGTGCTATATGGTACAGAAATTCTAGCACATAACACATTTTCTGTAAAACTATACACAGTAAGCTAAAATTCCACTTTGAAGGCAGGTGCTATGTCAACAGTATGCAAGCAAGGGAAAACACGTACATTTATGCTATTTCCCCTAGATCAATGAAGTTCAGAAAGTAAGAGGAAACTGCTCAGGAAGATCTAGAGCACCACAATCAAGCATTCTAGCAACTTAGAAGAGCAAATCTAACAGGAGTGAAAAACATACATGCGTGTCCAAAACAGGTAGTTAGTAGGTTTGATTTCTTATCTTAGTTTATAAAGGCAAACCAAACCAGTTTTATCACACGTTATACATTCAACATTGTTACAGACAGAATACACATGTGCTATGTTAAACAGAAAGAAACAGAGTTGAAACATAACAGTATTCCTGTACTCTCACCTTTTAAAATGTCATGAAATCCATGAAGACTTGCAGCAATGTTTGTAAACACCAAGTTGTAATTTGTCCTAAGAAGTCCTTCTGGTTTTGTACCTAAGAGTACAATGTAGGAAGGAAAAACACCACTAAGATTTGACCATGAATGAAGAGTTAGCTTTGAAAGTAATCCAATTTCCATCTACTAGAAACATTTGCATGGGGTATGAGAATCATAAGAGATTTATATACTTTAATCTCAAAAGTAGATATACCAGATTTTGCCAGAGTAGGCAGGTAAAAGACTCCCAAGTTTCCCCAGTTTCATTCAGATTTTACAAATATCATCTGTTTTGGTCTCAAAAAACAATTACACATGCAGAAAGATTTACATGTTCACTGCTGTAGGAAGCACCATCTGGGTCCTTCTAAACAGTGAAGACTGAAATAACCTGAAGCTACATAGTAACTGTTTCCTTATTCTTTACAGTACGCATTTGGAGGTAGTTTCCCCACATACATACACACACACAAAGGTTCTACCCAATTCTAGTCATTCCCATGAGAGCTACAGTTTAATAATCTTATGAACAGAAGCTGGAAGTGCAATTAGTAATAAAGTGTAGTTTACTAACTATATGATTAAAGGATGACAAAAGACACTGTCAATCATACTATAAAAATCCACAGTCATTACTTCTCCCCTACAGTTAACTATGACTATCTAAAATGTGCTACATGTGACCTGCTAATTTCCAGGCCTGCACCATGCTCATATCTAGCCAGAAGGAAGAGTGTGGAGGCATTAAAGAAACACTCTGGAGCACACTCATGCTCCAAGCCACAAAGTTCAGCTATGAGGTTGAACTCACTTGCCTCATAGTTTAGACTGTACCTAAAGAGTAGCATTAATCAGTTTTGTTTCTATCACAGTAGTTTTTTGTGTGTGTGGTTTAAAAAAACAAAACATACACACACATACAAAAAACACCAACCCAAAACCAAACAAACCCCCAAGAACCTCAATACTAGTCCAAAAGGAAAAGCTAGTACCTTCCAGCCTCAATGCAACCAACTGAGCCAAAAACCTGACACTTACTTGGTAACACAAGAAGACTAATGTATGTATGTAGCTTCTCAAAGACTGCAGTCAACCTTTTCATGTCTCTGTGTAGCTCCATATTTCTGGCTCTTAAAGCAGCTGTGCAAAGAGAAGACTCACACTCTTCTTCCAAACTAGGAACATACGAATTTATTTTTTTTAAGAAGTGAGAAATTATCTTAAAAAAAAAAATAAACCAAGTTCATGACTTTTGAAGTAGATTACCAGTGTTGTCTACATCCCTACTCCTAAGCAACAATGGACTAGGAGTTTATTTTAGAAAGGTTAACATATTGAAGTAACCTAGTAATACATAAAAGTTACTCTGTGTGTGTATTATCCCCTGTCTTAGGGCTTTCAGACCTAAGGAATGGTTTACATTTGCAACAAGGAATTGACTGCATCATTTTAAAGTCTTTTTCCTCTACTACATATAATTTACCTTTTGCTTCCTAAGGAGCAGGAGAACAGGTACAAAGGTGGCATAAACCAAGCTTTTTCTCCTTCCTCAATCCAAAACCTCTTTCAAGTAGCCCTTTACATTGGTAATTCTCTTCCCTTTGATCCACTCAAGAACAAAGATTTTCACAGCAGAAGGGATGTGCATCTGGCCAAGTTTTACCACACTGCTATATTTACAATATGATAAATAATCTTCAAACAGGCTGAAGAAATTAGCAGTTTCAGTGTATCATCCCTGAATAGTATCAATGCTATTGAACAATATTAAGAAACATTAAAATCTGTTCAGCTTTCATTAAAGTCCCATCTGTGAGAGGGGGAAAAAAAGGCTTTAAAATACATGTCTTTAGCTTTAATGCCCAGTGAACAAACATGCATAACCTGAAGTCTCAAAAACCAGCAGGAAATAAAAAATTAAAGATTCTGCCTTTTAAGACAGTGTGCTTTAAAGGTTGACTTGATATTTGCATTGTAGATGTCAATAATGCTGCATGCCTGACACTTAGTGCCCCTTTAATTTAATCTATCAAATCAAAAGTACCTTTTCAATTGATAAGGAAGAATCTTTCTTAAGAAGCCTAGGTAGGAAGCTAAGTGTTCTGAGAAGCCCTTCAATTTCACAGCTGTTTCCTGAAAGGAAGAACAAACACATAAATACTTTTGCTCTGTATAAATCTTTTTTCAGTAGTAAACCCAAGAAATCTTACCAGCACTGTCACGGTATCTTCTGTAATGCTCTCAAACAAGTGATGCATTCCTTCCTCCAGAGGGCGAACATAGGAAGCATTTTCATGAAGATACTGTGAGAACTGAGTACAGAGAGATTTTTAAACGGTGCTTGCTGAAGGCTCTTGCAAACTGTTTCATGTTAACAAGTGAGTGGTCTGCTTTAGCAAAGCTCCTGCATTTTAAGTGATCCCCAGGATGTCAATAATAAGACATAATAGTCAAGTGATGTACAGCAACCTCTTCTACAGGACACACAAACACAAACCTTGAGGGACACTGAGAAACAGTGAAGACTGCAATGGAAGTCCAGGCAAAACCCCACCTAGGGCTTTGCCACAGTACCCTCTCTCATTTTAACTGCCATGCAGAGCACACCAAACCCTTGCTTTTTAAGTTTAAACATTCTTGCATTCCTTCCTCAGCTCCATGAAATTAAGGCTAAATCCATGCACCATTAAGCCTCCAGAATAAACTATCCTACCTTTCTCCCAGCTGCTGTTTCTCTTTCAGCCCTTGCCCTGTACAGCAGCACAAACATTTGATTTGCACAGCTATGCTGTGGAAAGTATTGAAGAACTAAAAGTTAAAACTGAGAGCAAGAGATTAATTTTGATCTTTATCTGTATCCAGTCTTCAAAATGGCTCAAAACATGGTTATGCCAATGCAAACGATGGAGCAGTGACTAATCAAAGGGAAAATTTTTACTTTCAAGAACTGTGACACGTTTGGGCTATTACAAAATTTCAGCCTCATAGAACTGCCTGAGTTGGCTAAAAACTGCTTCAGTAAATTCTGTGGCTAATTCCACCTTCAAAAAAATACACCTGAGAACAACAGCATTTACTCTTACATAAAAAACTTCACAGTACCATCAGGTTTCAATTCTGATAGCACAGCACTACAAAAAAAAGTTCATTCCACAGATCAGCACAGGTAGTCAAAAGTGATCTTGGTTTTTATTTCACCCCACAGAAAGATACCTTCACCTTTGATTATTTAAACCACAACAGTTAAAGATCCCAGGCAAATAGGGTATGAGAAAATTTAATTCCTTCTATTATTACAGTGTAGTAACACAGTGTTAACAAGAAAGAATGATGCCAAGCTCTCATTCAGGCATGCACAAATCTGGATGGAATTAGGGAAAATTCCTAAATCTAAGGAGGAAGAAATAACACATGCAGAGTGCTCCTGACTTCCGTTGCAAGAGAGAGGACTGGAGTTATCTGGCACAATGCTGAAGACCCAGCAGAACCCAGCAATCCAATACTTAAAGAGAAAAGGAATACTTGAACCTGGAAGGGAATTGTCCACATCTACTTTGAATGTTTGGTGGGGAAAATAGCTTGAAAGCACCAGACAAGACCTGGAGTTGGGGAAAAATAAATCAGTGCAATTCTGCTAAGCCACTACCTGACACTTGTCTCATTTTCTCTACCACATTAAGGGAAAGTTTTTGAACCACTTGGTGGAGGAGTCAAGATCACACTAAGATCACTTGCCAAACAAACAGATAAATTAATCAAAAATACTGGGGCAACAGTGGCTTCAGTGAGCAATAAAAGATACTTCACTGGTGGGAAGTCACAGCAAAAGGCCCGAGAGGTAGTATGCACTGAGGCAATTAGGCCATGAATACACTGTGGGGCAGACTAGAAGATACATAATTATAAATACAAACAAAGCCTGAACTGCTGAATCAAAGTCCATTATCAGAAAAGGAGAATCAAATTACAGCTCTGACAGCGTTGCCTATTTCAGCTGTGTGGAATCAGTTCTCTGATGAAAAGCAACAAAGAAAAGTTAACTAGGACATTAAGAAAAATCGTGTACGAAGTGATGTCTAAGAAACCTGGTTTTATTCCCTTAGTGTAAACTGCTGTAGTATCTGCAGAATGCAGTCACCACACTGGGCTACATAAGCAAGACACAGATCCTGCCCCAAAGAATTTGGAAGACGACAAAGCTGCATAGTTTTCACAAGGAAGATTTGCCAGTTTGACTATGTTTGGTGAAGGAAGCAAGAAAACAATGTTCTTAAACTAAGATCTATGTTGAATCTCCATGAAAGTGGACTCTTAATTCAGATAGTATAAACAACTGAGAAGACAAACAGAGTGTGATTTCTGTGGCGGATAAACACGTTTGCAAGCGTATTTGTCATCTGCAAAGAGATTAAAGGAGGGATTCCTAAGAACAGGAAAGTTTAATGATAGTTAACATTGCCAATACAAGCATCACAGCCATTTGATGAATGCAAGTCACATTCATCTTGGTCTCAAGTCTGAGCCCTACAAACAACTGCATTGAAATTATAGTCTAAATTAGAAAATACTGTCATCCAGCAACTTACATGCACATAGGTCTACTTGCACTATGAAGTCAACAACTCTGATGTTAAAGCAATTTTGTACAAAGAGTTCTTTTCCATGCTTCATGGCATAGAAAGGCAATAGATTCAGTTTAACAGCTCTGAATGATACTCTCAGAAAAGCCTTCCCACAGAGTTGCACGGGAAGAGACAGGTCAGGTTTCTCCCAATAATTTCAACATACTTTAGAGACCTGAAGCTTCAGAACACTTGCAGGAAAGGTCTTACAAATAGCCCCAGATCAGATTATAAAGTTGGTTTTGACAAGGGAACAGAATCCAAATTCTGCTCCTTCATAAGTCTATCATATATCCAGTTTACTTCACTTTACACAAGACCTCCTATGCCAACATCTGCCATGCCCCAGTACATTAACAAAGATGAGTATCTATTTACCAATGCAGTATTTGTGTATTTTTAAATAAATCATCTGAACTTTTGACAAATGCACTTAAATTTAGCACTTAAAAAGCAAAGCCTTGATTTGACTATCATATTGCTCTCATAGCAGAGGCACAGGGGAAAAGGATTCTCTGCAGCTACACATTCGCCTGCATTCAGAGAATTCACTCAATAGAAAAAGACTCCTCATGCAGGAGAGGCTGCCCCATAGGAACACACTCACAGCACTCCAGTAGAGGTGGCAGAAAGTTGCATGACTAAGATCATTCACACATGAAAGTAATTGACAAACTTGTAGCTGAAATCTGTAAGCTTTACCTTCTGATTTAACGGTGATATAGTGTCTGTTGCAGAATCAATGGGAAAGATCTGGACCTTCTGTTCAGTGTACGTATGGAAGTTCAGAAGAGCTGTTACAAGTTCTTGAACAAAAGCTAGTGCCTGGCCAGCAAGGTCTCGCAACTTAAGCTGTAAAGACAGTTATAAGATGATTATACTTGACATGCACTTGTAAAAATATGAAAAAAGTTATTTCTTTCCTGTTACTAGTTCAGCCTAAAATACATAGTTGCCATTATCTTTAACTTCACTTTTAAAGCTTATGAATAAACTACAATGCCACACAGAAGGGTATGCTTTCCTTCTGCTGCATTTCTCAAACTACAAGCCACAAGAACACTTAGAGGTTACAACTATAGAAAACAATCCTTGAAATTGAGATTTCTAAAGACCAGGAGACTAACTGCTGACAACAGCTCAGTTCTATCAGTGTGGTGATAGTTAAGAAATTTGTAACATTTGGTTGTCAGGAAACATACATTTTAGTAAGTAAAAATCAATGAGGTCTTCAGTCAGAATAAAAGGTGCCTGCTTCTAACTAGTAACACTTAGTTCTTATTCTGTCCTGGACACAACTGAGCTGTTGCTCATGAATAAGGCTGTTCTGTGGCTTTAGTGCAGTAGGAAAGTATTCAAGAAATGAATCCAAAATAGAACAGCCTGAAAAAGCAAAGTCAAAGAAGAAAACCACGTTCTTGTGATTTACAGAGGAGAGAATAAGGTTAAAGTGACATTTCAGCCAAGAATGACTTATCCTTCAGAGATGTATTCCTAATACTTTAATGAAGTATTAAATCAAGTGAATCTTGATTATGGATCAGGAATGTTGGTAAGTAATTAATGCAGCCATTATATTCAGTTTGTGTATGTTAATTAACTATGCAAGGAAGGAAAACAGACAACATTACTGATTTGCTATCCTTTACACTGCAGCCTGTGCTAATGCACTAGCATTCTGCCTCTGCTGGCAAAGTCAGTCATAAAAATCTGTCCTGGAGCATCTTCAAGACTGTAGATCCTGAAGCATGAGGTTGGCTGACATAGTGCTAGCAGAAAATAGTAAAATGAGAAACATCTCATGCAGTTATTCAGATTTTTCTTAGAACTCAGCAGCAGGTTAATTTAGGGCTACTTCCATCACAGAACTGCTCATCAGGTCACCTGTTCTCACAGCAGACATATTAGGAACAAGGTCTCTTTGTAGGCACTTCTAAAGAACGGAGAAAGCAGCTACCTGAAGTCTTTCTACAGTGGCATCTCAATGCACTAACTTGAAGGTTTGAGGCATCTTATACAAGAAAAGAGAAAAAAACAGCTCTGCAGAGCCCATCCTCAGTGGCAGCAAAACAGGAAAATTTTGATTGCATCAAGGCATCTGATTCACTACTGTAAAAAAGTGTTAGCTACTCACAAAAAACTAATCCTCATTTTTGAATACTGAGCAAACCCCATTCCCAAGGAAATATAAGTTACAGAAATGAACAGAAACTGTCTTTGTTTAAAATAACATTTACATTAATACAGGTGACTTGGCTGAAAGTAAGAGGTGCTCTGGCAAGAAATATCCTATAAAATGTAAAAAAGCCATTAAGAGTTCTCAAAGATACATGATTTATTCCTTAAAAGGATTATGACTAGTGGCAAGTAACATCAACTAACATGGTATTACAGCATACACACCAATGTACAGTTTACAAATACAAACATTCTCTGGGGCTCAAGTGATATGACTAAAGAAGCTCAGTTTGTGGAAAATGTAATTTAAGATACCCAAACTAAAGCTTTCCACAAAAAGCTTTAAACTAACATAGTTTTAAACAATGTTAAAAATGAAATGTTTAAGTCCTAACTTACTGCAAGCTGGCATAGTAGAAGAATTCTTCATATAACTTTACCAAGAGACAAATATTAAACCTTCTTGCCATTCTCATTTGGAAGGCATGCACAAGTTAATACCTACAGAGATCATCAGCCAGAAGTCAACAGATTAGCTCTAGTGAAGCGAGGTAAACAGACAACTTGAGTCCAACACAAAAGCAGTATAGATTACATTCTGAAAAGCACAGAGGTTCTGTGGACAGAAATTCCCTTGGAATATCATGACAGTAGGAAGGTAGCCTATCATTGCCAATTTCATGTCACTAAAATGACTGGTTTTATTCAGCATCTGTGTAGAAAGCTGCATCATCACATACAAAGCCACAGAAAGTGCTTACCTGGTATCTTCTGTTGTGTAATGGTACATTCAGAGCATTGTATCGGCTAGATCCTACAAGATAAAAATATGCACTTATTACATGATGGTATTTTAAGAGACAATTATTAGTAAATAGTAGTTGTTTTTTTTTTTAAATGAAGTGTCATTGCAGTAATATTACAGTTCATGTAAGTAATATGAACTAAAAAGATACAAACAATTGGCTTCAATAAATTAGGCATAAACATCCTTAAGAGCTGTTATTGTGACTAGGTGGAGAGACAGCACTTCCATTCTTGTCTCCAACTACAAGCCTTATTTACCCATCTGAACACCCTGAATTTGAGAGCAGAATCCTCATGCCCAAAAGAACAGTATTCCTCACTGACAAGAGTGAAAAGTTAGTTTCTAAAAACCTTTAAGGAATTCAAGATATCTTCAAATTTCATTCACATCCTAGGTACCATCAGACAATCTGAATGTATGTTTTTCATGGTTTATACATTTAAAAAACAAAGCTCCTGCATATAGTTGATTTGTTCATAATTAAGAATAAGATGTACTCTCCACGTTTCAGCAATCTGTTCCAGTTACAGAAACTAGAATGATTCAATTACAGGGGGTCACAATTTTTAAAGATGTAGATGGCTATTTGCAACTACAGAACAGCTTAGAAAGTCTTACAGATTTAAAGCAATCACATCCATCCTTGATTAAATGAAATAATAACCACTTCAGTTTAAAGTCTGCATGCAACAGAAATCTCATTCCTTTTGTACTGTTCACATCTGGCAGTTAACACATCGGAAGCAGTTGTATTGAGAACAAATAACTGTTTGAATTTACCAAATCCTACTCCTAAGTAAAATGCTTTAGAACATCTTTCTTGTCATGTTTCTGCTCTCAAGATCATGGTTAGTATTCAGCAAGTCGTTTGATTGTTACTGAACTGAAGCCAGCTGCTAGTTACACTTAAAACCAACTACAGAGCCTACAAGTAAATTGAAATCCATAGCAGACAAACATTTCCTGACTTTCTTTCACTTTTCCATCACTAATGATCTGTCCACTATTTCTAGTGTTTTCCATAAAAGCAAAAAACATTATGCTATTGAGCAGATAAATTATTTGTATCAAAGTTCTTGCTACAATGATAACCACCCATAAAAAAAACAACAAAAAGTAAACAGCTAAAGAAGCCAGAGAAGTAGAAATGGTGAGCAGATGCCAGGCAAAGTGATCTTTTTGAGAGGAAAGAAGTGAAAAGGGTATCAACTGAAGGCATCAATACCTAAGCATAACACACTATATGAGAGTCAACATTTCCTAAAGAGAAGATGATCTGGTGTTTCTAAGCCAAGACTCACTCAATTGCCAACCCAGTGGAGAACTTGGAAGCCTCACTCCTGCAGCACCTGCCAGATCAGCTTTTAGAAAACCTAAGGCTATTCAAAACATTGTCAGCAAGTTTTAAACTGAATGGAGAATGCAAAAGCTACCAATAAAACCTACTAGAAATTTAGCAGCCTATTTTCACTTCTCTGCTTCTCCACTACTTTGAGCTTTTTCACTATTCCAGGTCTTCCTAGTCTCACTGCTAAAGAGTATAGACTGCTGCCTGCCTATCTAAAACCTCATGTCCAAGCTATTTACAAAAGCATCCACTACACAGCACTGATCTAGCACATACTAATCAATCCTTGTACCAAAGCAGTGCAACCACTGAGCTCTCTTAACTCCATGGTATCTGCTGCACTTCAGCCTATCTAGTAGCAGTTGTAGAGGAAGCAGAAAAGAATGCTGCTTCTGGTATAAGTCCCCAAATACAAAGGGTGTTTTTTCTTCTGAGAAGATGAACAAGTCCGAAACAAACCATGGACAGGAACTAGTGTGGGTGCTCTTTGATCAGAGATGAGACATGTTGACAGACTTCCCACTAGTATTAAGTATTATTGGTGCAATGTCCCATTAATTAAAGTCAGCGTCTCTGCAGCCATTAGTTTATCCCCATTTTAATTTACTCTAACTCTTGAATATACCTTGCCAAAAATAATACTCTTTGAGATGAGTAACTGAAGAAATCTTTGTGGAGAAACCAGTAAAATGACAGTGTTCCTTCATCTTTTACAATATTCTGTCAACACTAATCAAGACAAGTAGCAAATTACACAAAAGCCTTCAGAAGTTTTGATTTTCATTAGGTATATATATAAAAATATAAAACCTTGTTATTTTAAGATTGTTAAACAAGATCAGGTATTACGAATACTTATTACAATTACCAAGTGACTGTTCAGATATCCAACACTTCTTGCAGCTAATACGTTTTAATTCATAAGGAGTACTTCCCTCCAGATGGAGACCCAAAATTAAACAAGAAACCCAGACCAAAGCAATACGTACTTGTGTCATTAAAAGGGACTTTTTCATTGATTATGCATAGAGATTCTTCCAGTCTACTGCCCAAAGCTGCTTGAAGATTCTTTAACTGTTGCTGGCTAAATAACAAAAAGACAAACAAAAAACCACACACACACACACACATTGTAATCCTTCAAAATTTAATCTGTATCACCAACACCACAGCTTACCATAAGCATCCCTTCAACATACAGGTATCTGTCTCTTTCTAGAAGTTAAATAGAAATAAGACAGTAGGAATTGTTTTTCTTCCTTTATGTCATATTTAATGTATTTTAACCCCTAAAATATGCTGTAAAAGATGCAATAAATTGCTGTAAATCACAATGTCCATCCTTCAGAAGCACAACTTACTTCAGAGTTAACCTTTACATTATACTCCAATTCTGCTATTATTGTATGAGCAATATGAAGATATTCTTTCCTATGGGAATTTGAATGGGAATGCAAAAGGATCTTTAAATTGGTTACTATATAAGCAATGAGGTATTCAAATATGCAAGCTGTCAATAATTCATTTAACTATGTCACATCACTATTAGAAGTACCCTGCAAGCTTTTAAAGGCCGAATATTTAAATACTACTATGATATATGGCCCACTACCAGAGACCTGGCAGATATGTTTCTGATGTGTTCTCAAGTGATTTTTCCCTAAATCTACTTCACTTGCATTTGATTGTGTATATAGATGCAAACCGAAGTTAAGATCATCAATATCATTTATACAGATTCTTGAAATGAACAGTAACATATCCCAGCATTATATGCATATGTCAACAAAGATTACTGTATATTGATCCATATCGAATTCCACACCTTACCCAACTTAGGCCCCCAAATTCTTCACTGTTTTGCTTCCCGTTTGACATCTAGAACTCCTGCACATATAGTGGAGGGTGGGGGGAAGGTGTCAAAGTGACAGTTTCTCCTTTTTCACAAAAACATTTGATATGTGAAAATTTATCAGGACTAACAAGTAAAAAGAATCCAAAATAAACAAGCAAGATATGAAGAAACAGGCTAAAAAGTAGCTTGTGCACATTAGCAAACATTTTTCTTGAACAGCAGCTCCAAAACTGCATAGATACTGTACAGTATGAACCACAGTAGCATTGGGCACGATAGGAAAACTCAAACTGCAGAGGTATGGATGTTTCCCTTTGTACTATAAAGGAACAACAAACAAGTAGTTTGGTAAGTACTGTTTTACATTCTGCCCTGTAATTTTCAAGGCGTGCAGGCTGTCAAGTTTCATATCCCCTGCTTTCCTGAATAAAGCATGGGCGTCAGACGCAAATGGATCCCTTACCCTACGCAAGCAGGGAAAACAGAAGAGCAGTACTCTCAATGACATCTTTGTCCTGCGTTCATGAGATACTGATTTCAGTGTTTAAAATAAAGAAGTGTCAGGCTTTATAATTTTTTCAAGCCTCCCTTCTTAAATGGTACAGAAATTTCTTACAATTACATTAATTACCCAGTCATTATGGAACATGACAGACAAGCTCTAAACGGAATAGTAGCAAATTAAGACTACACTGTGTTTCAAACACCACAGAAAAGCAAACAGCAGCAAAACACAGCTTTCACCCTCTTTTGCAAGTCATTCTTAGTGAAACCCAGACCTGTACTAGAGCAGATTTATTGGAATTCAAGTATCTTCACATCTATCAAAACAATCAAAATACATACTTCAAGGTTATAATCTGAAAGAAGGAATTCCTCATCTTATCATTCACTGTTTTTTACCCATTAAATATATATACTGCACATACATCTTTAAAAAACACACTTTAACAACTAACTTAATTTGATTTGCTCAGTCCTCAAATTCTTCCCATTTTCTACAACTTGTCTTCCAGACAAAGAAGGTATTTCAAAAGCAATAAAATCCTTAACAAAAGCTTTCAGGTATTAAATCACAGAACCAATTAGGTTGGAATACAACTCCAAGATCAACTCAAATCGTTCCCCCACCCCTAACAAGGCCACCTCTAAGCCATGTCACTAAGGGCCTTGTCTACATGGTTTCTGAACACTTCCAGGGACAGTGACTCCACCACTATCCTGGGCAGCCTGTTCCAATGCCTGACTGCCCTTTGGGGAAGATAGTTTTCCTAATATCCAGTAAAATCTCCCCTCATGCAGCTTGAGGCCATTACCTCTTGTCCTAACACTTGTCACTTAGGAGAAAGGACCAGCAATCTCCTCACTCCATGCTCCTTTCAGGTAAAGCAGTTCTTTGTGTTCCCCCTCCTGCCAAATATTCTAGCTAAGCATGTTATACTTTAAGGAAAAGCAATTGCTCAAGAAGCTTTTGATGTGGAAAGAGACTTTTGAAACACTTTCCAGTCTGTTGAATCAGCATACTTTACCCAAGCTTTGTTTTTTGAAACAGCTGCACTTTTGTTTCATATAAGTTCAGTAGTTTCTCTACATTTTATAGTATTTCATTAGAAATAAAGTTTCCAAGCTTCCATCAACTTCACTGCTACTTAAAACAGCTTGGCAACAAAGCTGCTCTTACTGAAAGCTGAATCTGTGGAATCGATTGTTACTGAAAGCTGAATCTGTGGAATCGATTGCCTAGCTACATACTCAGCAGAAGGAAACATGACCTGCACAGTCTTGGTGTTAATGTGCTGTTGCCCGGCATTTTGAGTTAAAATCCTTATTATTTTTAAGGTAGTATTCTCTAAAAATAACCCAGTTAATATTTTACAGCAGTTATTTCTTTAAATCAATTTTTCATTATATGAAATAAAAACACTTACCATTCTTCGGTTCGAAGCCTACAGTCCTTAGCTTCTCTTTCTAGTGTCTGAGACTTGATCTTTATGCAAGAAGATAATCTTACAATGTAAGTACTGCAAGACATTTCATTTCAAAACTTTTAAAACTTGCAAGTAAGAGGAAAGACTCCTTACTTCTAATTTGGTTTTATCATTCTGCAGCTTTTCTATAGTATCCGTGTATTTCTTCGTTAAACTGTCCACCACAGTTTGATGCTGGGCAGCATCAGTTTCCAAAACTTCAAGTCTAGTTCTCAGCTCTGCTTCTAAACGTTTATGCTGCTCATCTGCTTCAAAGAACTAAAAGAAGAAAAGCAGAGTCCTTAGAAAGTTCCATTTTACTACAGAATCTAGTCTTATGAGTTATACTAGTTTAATTAGTCAGTCCAGGTTAATAGCAAGTACTAGATCTCAGACAAACAGAAACTTTATTATATTTACAGAGAAAAGATTCAGGAACAAAGCACTTTGTGGTTACTAAGGTTTTGCAGTACCAAGCATTCCTTAAATATATTGCTGATTAATAGTAGACCCCTGAAAAATTAAGACTTCAGCCATAAAGTTTCCCTCAAGGTTTCTAAAACCGAAGTGAAATGCATTAATTTCAGTAAAAAAATACAAACTCAATTACGGCAGCTTGCATAAAATATTTTAAGCCTTAAGGCGATCCTGAAACAGTTAGTGAACCAAAAGGTTTCCACCCAGTACTAACTATATGGCTGTTTTCAGTAGAGTAGCAAAGTGTCACCAAAAGTCACAAATCTAAATGAGAAAACACGTATTACATGGGTTATTCCACATACTGTCTTAAGAACCGAAAGTCAAAATACTTTCTCATTTGCACACTGAACGTCTTTATAAACAAGCTATCCACTCTAATTCACTGTTTTGCATATGATTGAGCTTCTGAACCCAATAGTTTTCAGATGGCATTTTCTCTATTTTTGTTTATGTGACCAGTTTTCTGAACTAAAAAGACTAAAAAAAAGTTTCACTCACAAGTATATGTAGTCGTTCATTTTCTTCTATCTTCTTCTGAAGATCTTCATTGAAGACACTTTTCTGCTCTTGACTCAACTGAGATGAGGATTCTGCACTTTTCTAAAAAAGAAAATGCCTTCATGATCTCCAAGTCTCTGGGGGTACCCCAAAGCCCAGCCCCAAGTATATGAAAACACTTCCCATTGCTAACTCCCAATAGATGCAATATGTGTGCATATATATATATATATATCTGTTACATACATTGACTAATATTTCAAAAGGTACACATATTGCACAAAGGATGAGCCTAAAACCAGCACTTTTTCTTCACACTTTTCTTACTGTATAGTGGTAGAATGCCAACTTGATAATGACTCAGGAAAGCCTCCACTCAGGCATCACATTCACATGCATGAAATGGCTTGTATGAGCAGGTGTCCATTTGACATAATTTGACTCTTCCATGATTCTACACAGTCAGCAATACTAAACTGTACAGACACAGGCTTATTTGGTTTGATAGCTCTCTGTAAGGCACAGCTGCCCACACCAAATATCCACATCTCAGCTGGTCTGATCTCAGGAGGGACCAGCAATAATCACTGAAAGCACACTGCTCCACAGCAGGCTATAGCACAAGGTTGCACTGGTAAACACAGTGTCTTCAATGTCTACCCTCTACCCTGATAATACAGACATCTCTCTGCCAACTGCTTCCTCATTTTTCACCCATTTCATTCAAAAGACCCAGAGACCACCAGTGAATTCCACACTACTTTTCTCAACCACACTGCTGAACAAAGGAAGTACCAAACAAAAGGGAGGCTATTTACATTTAAACTTAATACTGAACTTCAAGTGCTTGCATCACCATGAAAATCAGTCAGTGGCAATGACTTGCAAAGCTACTTAAGCCAGACTGAGGTCCTTCAAAATGTGGAAGCCTATCTGGCAAAGCAGTAACTTAATATGAGATAAAAGAAGGATCAAACTGTATTTTGAAGAACAACCTACTATGGTGCATGAACAATGTAAGTCAGAGGTACTATGCTTGTCAAGGTACTGGATAGCAAAAAAAAATGCACAAGAGTTTAGGGGAAAAGTAAGGAAGATGACTGTATTACTAATCAGTTGAATAATTTCTTTAATGACAGTATTGATTGCTACAGCACTTTGGGAGCTAACCAAAAAGAAAAGATGACAGTAATTAAGAGGGGTTTCTTCATAAGAGGAAGGTAGCAAAGGATGCGTGAGAATTCTTTAAGTTCAGACGCACCACCCCTGGAATTCTGATGTTACTTACAGAAGATATTGGTGAGCTTAGAACATGATACAATCAAATTTAATCAGCAAGCATTTTGACAGACAAAGATTGCAAAGCTCAAATTATTCTGTCATTTTGAAATAACACAGGGAATACTAGCAAAAAATTTAGATTTCAAAGTATTTTACAAGATTCACCTAAGCTACAGTCATTGTCTGAAGAGTTAACCATTGACATCAAAATTACAATGCAAGGAGATAAGAGATGAGGAGTGATTAGCTTTTCTCATAGCAATAGATTAATCACAGAGCTCCAAGCTGTTTGAATGCTTAAATATCTGGAAAAGGAGACAGTATCAGTTAGCTGACACACTAGAAAGAAGAGTACAGAACCACTTAGCACACATTATATGTATCAATATCTGTTTTGTGAGTATTTTCACTAACATCAGTGAATACCACAAGTTCTAACAAAAACATTCAGCTCAACCTTTGACACAGAGCAACCCCTGACAGAAATCACGGTCAGGTGAGGAGCAGACATCTGCTAAGCAAGGGTTTTTTTCCTGTAGCACATACCTTGCTCTTCTTGCCCCTAGCTTCACTCAGTGCAAGTTCATCTTGAAGTAACTCCACCCGCTTAGCAAGTTGCTGATTTCGAAAGATCAAGCTGTCCATTTCTTGTTGCAGTTTTCTCAGTGACTGATCCTTCATCTTCAGTTGTTCCTGAATGACCAAAAAGTTCTAAAATTAAACTTTTACACTTACTTTCATGCATGCTTTTAGGAAGAAGTACTGCATTAAAAAAAGAACACATTAAAAATTTGCTTTCTTTGCTATTTGAACACTGAAGCAGAAAAAACTATTGCTTCTAAAGTAAAACCAGATTTCACTTTCTTGAGCTGCCCAAAGATCACACTCAAGTAGGTACCTCATTCTGTAAGGTAATTATCAAGAAGCAACCTTCCACTTTCAAAGTCTACATCTTCAGAGAACAATGAAGACTAGTTGCAGAACAGAAATTCTTTTACTCTATCAAGTTCCTTCCTTACTCTTTAAATCACAATACTTTGAGTAAAATGTATTCCTATTTAACTATCCTGCTACAGCTTAGTACATTTGACATGAGTGGTTTTTCAAGATTACCTTCAGAGAGGCAGAATTTGCTTGCTCATCTACAACCCCTTTTTTCAGTACTTGGTTCTGAGCTCGAAGCTGAAAAATAAGAGACGCCAGTAACTATACAAGACAAAAGAATAAATATAAGCCATTCATTAGAATGTGCATGAAGCATCATATCATGTTTCATGACAGCACAGGTTGTGCATGCTTTTTAAAATATTCTGTTCAGGCAGACAGAAGTAGAATCAGGTTGAAAAAAGTATCCAATTCATATTTAGAATTTCTAAGAAACAGAAAGTTACCTTACCATCTGAGTATTCTGGTTAATTAGAACATAATTCTTAATAAATATCTTGTAAGAAAAATTATTCAAATATAATTAAAGTTTGAAGAATAGTGAACACATGGAAAAATTGTGACTTCTTCCCTAACTAACCAAGTATTTGTTCATATTCAGTGTTATTTTTGTGTCACCCCTTTTCTCCCCAAAACTATTCATGCTGGTTCTGGGACATAAGCGGGACTCATAAAGTCAAAATTCATATCAGTTCAAGAAGAGCTTAACTATACTCTAATGCAAAAATACCTAATAACAGTAAATGATCCAGAGAAAACAGCCTGACAAACACTTGAGGAAAATGCATAAAAAGCATGGAAGAAAAAGCCCTCTAAGTCATATTTATCTAGTTCAGAAATCTGAGCTAAAAATCATTGTGGTGAGAAGTGATACTCAAGAAATCTATCTCCCAGTCAGTTCACAGAGTACCTCTACCCTGCAGCAATGAGGATACCGACAGTTCCATCTTCCCATTCCTTGATAATTGCTTGAATCCTGGCTTCTTCAATGGGAGTTTGCATTCATTTGACATGTCTGAGTCCAACTGTTGCAGATACAAATTAGAAGGGTTTGTACTGTGTTTGGGAATACATCTGGCAGATGCATAAAAGGCAAGATTCAATGTAAAACAGCAATGGCTAATCTTTTCAGTCTGATGACTGAATAAATTTGAAAGGTCAAAAGTCAGTTGACACTGCTAAGCACAGGCTTCTGCCCTGCAGTATTCCCACTGTGCTGCTCAGGCATCACAAAGGCAAGAGAAGACTGCAAGAGCACCACAGAAAGACTTCTAAGCACAGGGTTTCCCTAGCAAGAAAAAGCAACGCAGTACTTTTTATATACCACTTTTCTGCCACAGCTACAAATGCAGGTTCATGCTAAGTACAGTGAATGAACTAGCTCAACTATGCTGCACTGAGATATGCAGGCTGAAGACTAATCCACCAAAAGCTGTCACAAGTTGAAAAAGTCTTTTCTGACTCCTACTTCCATCAGGGTTGCACAAGAGAACCAAGAACTTGAGGGGAAGAGACTCTGAAAACATATCCTTCTGGACTGCTCTGTGAACTGACAAGGAAAGCAATCCTTTGTCAAGTACTTCCCTTTAGACTCCCTGAGTCTATCTAGCCCTTGTCTACCACTCTCCTTAGCTTCAACAACACTAGTAAGTGAACAATCAAATCACTTCCCAAGGCTACTTGCCATTTCTACTCACAGTAGAGAGCCACCACAATAAAAAAGCAATTGAACAACTGATCATTCGCACAAAAAGGTGAGTTATCTGCAAAGGGGATCCCACAATGCCCTCAAGTTACTGCACAAGAAGTGGGATGAGACCAAGAAATAGTTCCTGCAAAGAACCAGTGAGACATCACAGACCAAAAGCTGCAAGATGAAGTTAAATAAAAGCTCTTGGACACCATGACACTAAACGAAAGAGGACCCAGTAGCTGGAATTTTTAGAAGCTGTAGTTAAAAGTCTACATTTAAAAGTTTCATTTGGGAACCAAGCACCGAAGTCTATCAATTACCTTATCCCAAGCCATTTTTTATCTCCAAGGTACAGCAGAGCCACTATAGAAAGCAACAAGAAATATAAACCCTGTCACCAACAAAGCCCCAAAATTATTTCAGTTTTTATAAGTGATTTTGTGAAAGCATTAAAAAATAAACATCTGTATGGTTATGGTTGGTTTGTGGGTTTTAGCAGTTCCAAGGAGAACAGTATCTAAAGATACATCATTCTGTAATCTAGGGAAAGATATCAAATGCAGTCAAGTGATTTGTGCCAAACCTCTAACGCTGGGCTATACAAGAAGCGATAGCTTGCTTTCCTAAAGCCATTCAAGACCAATGGTCTCCTCTTCCTCTTAGTGGAGGAACAAGAATGAAGAGTTCAGTATTAAGCAAGACTTCACTCTTTAAAAGATCCTTGCTAGTACCTTGGAAAGGCATTCTCTGTTATGGGCCATAAGTCTTTGCAAATACGCCGTCAAACAGCACCAGAAACGGGAAACAAAGTTACCTAAGGCAGATGCAGAAGAATGGGAACAGGGAAGTGTGAAATCAAGTATCCTCATTGCCAAAACACTGCAACACCATTGTAAGTACTACCACTACCACTGAACTTCCACGAGTTAAACTCAGAGCTTACAGGTAAGACACAAGACCAAGACCCCAAAAGATGTTCACACCCAAAATGATCACTAAGCCTCATGCTTGACTGAAAAGTGGAAAAGCAAGAGAAAGCATTGCCCTGGTGTTGCTGAACCTCTTCTTTGTCCTACTGGATGCTCTGCAGACCAGGCCACTTGGATGCTCACACCGGCTTATCCATCCGGCACCATCGAATTCCCTCAGCACCTGCGAACTCGCACCTCCCGTGCCTTCACCTCATCCTCAAAGAGCGGCCACCTGCGGGCCCCAAACACTTCACGCCGCCACGAACACCAGGGACAGACAGCCCCGCGGGCCGAGCGCTGCCCTCTCAGGGAAGCGGCCGTTAGGCGGCTGGAGAGGGGCGGCACCGTCAGAGGGGCGGCGGCCGCCGCTTGCGGAGCATCGGGGACGGGCTCTGGCGCCTGATACCTTGGAGTACTCCTGAGCCAGCTTCTGGTACTTCCCCTGCAGCTCCGCGGCCGCCGCCATGTCCCCGCCGCCGGCTCGGCTCAGCCCGGTGCCACCACAGCCGCCAACCCCTCACGCCCGCGGAGGGAAGACGTACTTCCGGGTTCAGGTGGCGGGAGCGCGATGACATCACCACGCACCCGCACGCCGGGGAGGGGAGGGGGAGAGGGCGGAGCTTAAGCCGCAGGCGCCACCATCTTGACGCAACTTCCAAGATGGCGGCACGAAGGAGGGTGGGGCCACGTGACACCGGCGAGGCTGTCACCACCGCCTCTGTTGCCATAGTAACAGCGGCCGGGCGCCGCGCGCCCTCGAGGCTACGGGGCCCCACCCTGCTCAAAAAGCATCGGCTGCGCGTTCAGCGCCCGCCGCGCTGGGGTAAAGGGGAAGGGGGGGGGGCCTGCGGATCGCAATGGGGGCAGAGGCGGGCGGTGCCCCGGAGCCGGCCCCTCCCCGGGCAGAGTGCCGGTCCCCCGGTCGCATCGCTAGGGGGAGCCCCGGGCCTGCGGCAGCGGGTTGGACAGCCACCCCGGGCCGCTGAGGGTCCATCCGAACCACAGGTGTTCCGGGGCTGGCTTCCCAGCGACCTTGGGGCGTGCTGCCGGGGGAGAAGGGCAGCGTGCGGGCTGTTGGCTGCCTGCGGGGAAGGAGGCCTGCAGCATGTGGCATGGTGTCTGACACAGCGCACGTAACACCAATGCAGATGTGCATCTTCCCATACGGGAAGAAATGAGACAAAAGGCAGTGAAGTCATTCCTCATGGCGGGGATGGCATTAGTAGGTGCCAGCACTTGGCGCTTCCTACTGCGCTCAACCTTCAGTGCCGTTGTATCGCGATGAAGGGAACACGGATAATTCCTGCTCATAAGCTGCAGAAACTACTAGTCGTGGGGGTCATTTTGGGTATCTGCACCCCGTGGTTCCCGGGGGGGGTGAAGGCTTCTCTGCTGCCTCCAGCCTATCGGCCCCTTTGTTTCAGAGGTGCCTTTCAGCCTCTGCATTCAGCCATCCTCCAGACATTGCTTGGGCTGTGCTGAGTATCTCCTGTGTTTATTACTCCTCATCCTCAGATTTGCCAAGTATTTAAATGTGGCTATACCATCACCCCTCGTTAAGCAGGATCTGAAGACACTGTAATAGGTGTGTTTGGTCCTACCAGATATCCAACCAATGTAGGATTTTGTTTCTGAAAATGACTGGAAAAGGGAAAGAATAACAAGGCAGAAGTGTGGTGATACCTCACCAGTATTTACTGAGCATCTGCAGGTTAAGGGCTTCCTGGTCTAGGATAGAGATGTAACAGCAGATTATTTTCAGTTTCCATGGTATCAGGTTTTTCCACTTGATTTCAGCATGCTGTCTTCATAGCCTTTCCTCACTAGTGGGTAGAGACACTAAGTCATCGTTTTCCTGCCTCCTTTTCTCTTTGTTTCCCTAAAGTAGGAGTAGATAGTAGGTGCCTGTGATGGAAGCTGATCCTTTTCCTTACTCTCGAGGCTTTGATGGTGTGTGCTATTCTTTTGCTTATCATGGTAGTGGAGTTGGCAAGCACTAAATAAGATAACGGTGGCCAGATTAGTAAATATGTTTGTATCTCCACAGTAAGTCTTAGTGTTGCAGGACATGTCACTGATCCAGGTTGCCAAGAACAGAGACTGCACATTTTTAGGAAGTCTAAAAGGGCTGAAAAAGCGAGACATGTATTGTCACTATTCATCCGAATGATCTTACTGCTATTCCGTATGACCACAAGAGCTTAAACAGCAATCCTGGAATAAGAAATAAGGAAGCTCTAGTTTTTAACATTAGGGTCCTGATAGACTACTCCTTCCACTCCATTTTGTGTACCCTACCGAAGTTCTTAACGAAGTGGATAGAGTTTGCAATTGCCATTTATCATAGCAGGGTTAACAGCAGCACACCTTATACTATGTCCTCACATGTCAGTGCACTAAATTTATACTAGAAAATGAAAACAAAACAAAACAAAGCCCCCCCCCCCAAAAAAAAAAAACCAAAAGAAACCCAAACCTTTACAATTTATTTGAAACCTGTATTTTTAGGTTTGCATTTTCCAGGATATGCCTTTCATGATGTGTTAAGACTGAAATGCTTTGAACATACTTTGCAAAATACAGCAGTCCTGGTTAGTTCTGTGTTCAAAAATGCTTTTCTGGTAAAATATTCCCGTTGTGGCTGGTGCAGGGAATGCTGGCAGAGAGGTTTCACAGCTGAAAGCTGGGAAAGGGAGCTGGGGGAATTACAGAGCCTAGTTGTAGCAGAATGAATTGCTTTTGCACTGACAACAACGGTGTTCCTGACTGGGCAGCGAGCATTCAGGGGGGAGGAACACAGAATTCATTTGCCTACGTCCATCCAGAATAGCAAGATCCAAATGTGCATTATATAGGGCATTTATCATAGGAGGAAATGCCAATTTCTTAAAACACAAGCAAAGTGAATGAAAAGATGGCGCTTTTACTGCTCAAAGGCTGTGAGGCTGAGAGCTGACTGAGGGATTTTTAGGTTCAATGGAACAGCTCTCCTTCAATGTATTTGGAGCATCAGGCCAGCCTCTTGTATTTCAGAGTGGCCCTGTCTGTTTTCTCATGGATCCTGCAGGCCCTGTAATGTTAGGAACATACAATTGGTAATTTATCACCTTTCCATGGTGGTGTTTGGTGAACAGCTCGAGCCAAAGTTCCCCAGACATACAGGTAACAAACAGTTCTGTGGCTTGGTTTGGTTTGCCTTTTCTATTTCCTCCTGGGAAATCCTCAGATTCATCCTTCTGATTTGTCATTGCAGCTGCAGTGCTGCTCCCCGACTTTCAGCTATGGAAAAAATGTCTTAATTGTGCCATTTCCTCACAGTCACTTAATACACATCTCTCTCTTGAGAGCAAGGATGTCCAGCTACTGCACCAGAGAGGTGCACCATGCACGTTGCTGCAGCGTGATGTCGTGTGCTTCCTCATCAGTGACTCTGTATGTAATTGCAAAGGACTGATCCTCTCATCAGAAGTTCAGAGCAAGAATGGAAGTGAGTGGAACACCAGCCAGTGTGGGGTCATTGCCACAGGACCCTTCTGCAAATGCATCCACACAAATATAAGAGCACGCTGTGGCAGCAGAACTTAATACAAGCTAAAGCATGACATCTTGAGCAAAGAAATCCCTTCCAAGGGTCGGAGCATTTTTGCTTGTCTTGTTGCCTTTTGTGGGGGAGAATGCAAACCAAGGGATATATATAGTGGAACTGAGGCCACACTTTATGTCTGTGCTCAGCAGCTGCTATAATGGGTGTTGAAGTTTTGATACTTTCTTGAGAAAAATAATTTATTAAAGAATTACAGTGATTGTTTCAATATGTTCTATTTCCAAGCTCATTTATCCTCCCTTCCCTGCTCAAACAAAGCCTTCCCCTCTATCCCATTAGTAACAATTTGTACTTACATACTCTGTGAATAGGTGCAGGTAGAGAAATGAGAATAAAAGAGGATCCTTTGAGTTATTCAGAATGTTTTCTGTGCTGAGGGAAAATAAACTTCATTGTCATCACTTACATGCTTACAAGTATTCACAACAAAAAGGTTTCTAAGACCTGCAAAAAAATCATAAATGATGGGAAGGGAGCCATCTTCAGTCATCAGACTATTGCAAGCAATGCATAAACCACATCCTCAGAAGCTGCAAACACCCTAAACTGGTGTTTTGTTTCTGTTATCTTAGCAACAGCAAGTATGAACAGCAGGATGTGTGCTCACTGTACACGCTCGTTATTTCTCATGGTGACTCTGTAACAAACCATTTGTTGCTCATAACCTTCACCTCTTGCAAATTGCGATTGTGCTGATAAAAAAGGGAAGTACTCCAACAAAACAACCAAAGCTATATGCCCATACAACTGTGCACTTCACAGAACAGTTTCTCTTAATTATTTATGGTCCTCATTATTATAATTTCACTGTTTCCATAGCATTTAAAAATAGAAATGAAAACAAGTCTCTGTCTCTCATATCCCTTCCCAGCCCATAGGATAAATAGCTTGAGTCATCTATAGGGTGTGTGCGTGGCTGGGGGAGTGGTGCCTTTGTGTAAAACGAAATTGCTGAGAACAAGAAGATGAAAAAAGCCTGAGTAGGCAGCTGCCTGTGATAATTCAGAGTTGACTTTGCAGCTCATGTTCCACTTGGGTACAACACATACCGGCCTTGGAGCAACAGCAGCAACTTCTGTATCTTCACAGCAAATCCTTACTGATACTTCATAAACCAGCAGACAGTGGAAACACCTGGAAAAGTTTGTTACTTCCCTTTTGTTGAATATGGAATTCCCCCTCTTCTAGGAAAATTAAAACTCTTCCCTAGCTTTGGCATCTTCTGTTGAAGGTCTACACATCTGCAGCCTCATTTCCTGCTTTTCATGCTTGAAGGGGCCCTTGCTGAGAAACACTGGCTCAGCTAAGACTGCCTGCACTCAGGTTCTACAGTCTTCTATGTTTGCTGGAGAAAGAAAAATACAAACAATGTACATTAAATCCCTAGAGACATATTGTCCTGTTACATAGAGAAAGATAAAAGACTGAATTGAGAAGGGGTGTTATGAAGATCATACAGTGAGAAGTGGATGCTCTTTCACATGCACCAGGTGTGGACACAGCTTCTGATGGAAGTCCCAGCTCACCTATGTGAGGAGCTACCTGCAGCAAATGTGGCATGAGTTTGTCTTCATTTTCTCAACTCTCCAGAGACAGACACATGAGCAGAGAAAGAAAAGGGATCTGGAAGATTTTCCAGCAGTTTAGGAAACATTTTAATCAGAACTATTCATGTTCATGGCACCTCCAGAAGTAATTTGAGCTTTTGGAATGAACTAAAGCCAGGTCCTTCGGGTGTAAAGAATGTTGTGGAAAAAGAAGCAGGATGGAGGAGATGTGGGGCAGGGTTCCTCACTGACAGAGCACGGGAACAAGGCACAACACACCATGTGGAAAGAGGTGACATACAGGTATTTGTACATTGCAAGCCTTTAACTTGAAGCACTGGAAGGAGGGATGCCTCAGGAGGATGGAAATGCAGCACGAGAGTACTACCATCAAGCTGCCTGCTGGAAAAAGTGCCTTGACCAAGACAGGTTTATCTTTGCAGATCAGCATGAACTGGCAAAGAGAAACAGCATGAGGAGCAACGCAGTGTCCATTTTAAATCCTAACAATGGATGGGAGGAGGAAGAACCTTAGGCAGGATTATGAGGCTGGGATGAACTATATTAGCATTTTTTAAAATCTATGATAACCTAATTTTTTTCTTTGTTGGTTTTGGTTTTTTGTTTTACTTTTACCTACATTTTAGGGGGTTGTTGTGCAGTTCTCAGTGGGTTAGGTTTTTTTCTGGTTATGATCCTGACCACTAAGAGCAGCTTTATTTCAGCTGTGTGAAATAGCACATACCACATACCTTTAAGGAGCTAGCAGTGAACTTGAGTGCACTTACAATGCACTTACAAAGACATGTGTAGTAAATAATGAAGAGATTACATTTAGAAGATGGGAGTAGGTATCCAGGCCTCTACACTTTAGACAGAAATAAAATGAAGAAAAATGTTTACATTTAAAACAAACAAAAACCACCAACAACAAAACAAACCAAGAAAACAAAACAAAAAAACCCCAAAAACTTCCTTATGGTTGGTGAATAATCTAGGTAATGATTTAAAAGACTTGAAATTTTCCAGTATTAAAATCCCTTTACATTTCAAAATGACAGAAGGTTTTTTGAATGATTTTAGGTAAGACGGCTTGCTCCTTAACCTAGATGAAATTCAGCTAGAAGTAAGAGGACACATAATATCTCTAAAAATTGAAGCTAAATTGTGATTGCCAGCTGCCCATCTGTAAGCTTTCATTCACTTGAAAACCTGCATTCCTTAGAAAGGTGCACGCCAGTTGTGTGAGCCAGCAAAGAAAGGAAGATTCACCAAGTGACAATGCACTGTTTTCCACCTCTAATTGCATCCCATATTTCTGTGTGTAGGCCATCACTGGAATGAAATCTGGTATCAAGATCTACCTGGGGTGCTTACCAGGAGGTGAGATGCTTCTTGTTATGAGCCACTATCTATGATAAATAAACCAGCAACACTACCAGGACCAGGGTATTTGTGAAGTTGGACACCAACAAGTAGGGATTAACAACCACATTGAAAATAATGAGCCTTGACAGATCTAGGGTTAAATACTTTAAAATTAGATCCTGCTGAAAGCTGAATCTTGTCGCTTAGCAACGGCTGCATGGGATGCTGCTGTCACTCAGCGGATGCTTCTCTGGGGAGTTAAGATTATGCTCACAGAAAATGGGTTATGATTGGGTCAAGGTGACATCATGCAGCATGGGAGCATCAGTTTTTTAAGGTAGCGTTGAACATGATCACACTCAAGTTAATGCCCAGAATTGTGTAGCCACTTGGAGCTTTAAGGAGACATCTTCTCTGTTGAAATCACTGAGCCCTATCTACACCTCACCTGCCCCACAGAAGGGCTCGTAGGCTGCACAAAACAGGTCATTTTGCCCAGCACACCAATGAGTTCTGATGGTTTTAATCTTCTCAAATTACCCAGAGCCAAAAGACAAATCAAAATGCCTGTAATTTGTGGAGGTCTGTCTATGTATTCAGAGCATGGAAACCTCCACCAGCAGCTCAGAAAACATGCTTCTGAGAGAGAATAAAATGTACCCTTACTGAAAAGAACTGAAAATGTAGTTTGCTGAGTTTATTTTAGCATCTAAAACAACTGGGAAAACCAAAATACCAAGTTAATGAAGTCAAAGAAAGCCTCCGAGGCACAAAATCTATTTTTAAAAGTGATGCTGTGTAAAGGTTGATACAGGCACCTACAGAGATTTTTCTGCCCAACAGCAAAGCACATCAACACATCAGGTGGTTCCGAGGTTGGTCTGATAGGGACCAACCTGCATTTCTAGACATGAAGATACCCAAGTGCTTAACTGCTAGCAGTGTCTTTGGAATGGGTACAGAAATTAGGTATTCAGTCCAATCCTGTATGCTGCCTATTAGGGCTTGGAAAGTCAAGATACTATGGAAACAGAGAGTATGGCAACCAGCATAAATATAATGCTCAGTACACGTACCTGGTTTTAAGACACTGGATGTCCTTCTCTGAACAGTGAAAAAGCACAGACAAGTGTTTGAGGGCAGTCATTCTGATGACTCTAATGAAGTTTGACAATGGCAAATGTAGCATCTCCTACCAAGACATGAGGCAAAGACACCTTTGATCCATTCCCACTGTCTTAAACAAGCAAAAAACCCCAAACCACCCTGTAGATGACTGCAAAATGAGCTGAATGGCAACATGCACTGATGAAACACATGGCATGGTTGACAAATCTTGTCCTCTTCCTTTAGTTGGATGGGCTGTGCCTAAAAGGAGTTCTTGGTGAGCAGGAAAGTCACCAGGAGAGATCACAAAGAATCAGGATCAAGACAAATCTCATTAAATCAAGTTCCAGGTCATGAACCAGCAACTTTTTCTGCCAACTGCAGCCTCACCATTTGGCAGTGATGGAGGAGAACAAAGGCATGGACATATTAGTTGATAACAGGATTAGTCAACTCTGTGTGACCAGGTAAAGGCCATGGACATAGCAGGCAAGAGTGGTGCTGCAAGTCAGGGAAATACTAAGACCAGGTTACAAAAAGCACCAGCACTCTAGAAGAGTGTCTATAGCTCTTCTCAGGCATGTGCCAGCAGGGTGAATTAAAATGAGAATTGATGTACAGAGGAATGAAGATCATGTCTTCCAAACAAAAACCAAATAATCTTGGTTTGTTTAATAAGTCAAGAGCTTAAGAAGGGAAACAACTGCTTTTGTACTGATGCAGTAGGAAAACAAACAGTCTGATTTAATGAAGAGCTGGTTAAACCAGCACTGGCAGAGGGTAGTTAATAATCTTGGGTTAGCTATAAATAGTGTGTAACTGTAAGAGCAGGTACCTTTCAGCAGAGCCTTCTGGAAGAAAAGGGAAAACAAGAATACCCAGCTGATCTGAAGGCTGAAGATTGGAGCAGAGGTGATCGGGCTGCAAGGACAACCCCCATGGGTAGAAACAGGGAAGAGTTTCTATGTCCAAGTAAGCTGGGAAAGTTGACAATAACACTGCTGGACTGATATTCACACATGATTACCTCTAAGCACACCAGATGTTCACAGCTATGTGTACTTACTCAGACTATTCAAATTAAGAACACTTACAGGTATCTGGAAGCTCAAGATCTATGAAAGTATAACCATGTTCTATGTCAAATTTAGACAGCTATTGTTTCTAAATTATCTATTAAGTATTTCCTCCACAAATGCCCTTAAAATACAGCTGGTATAAGTGGGTAATTACCTCAGTTAATGCTTTATTCTGAGAGTTGTGGCTCCATACAGAGGGTAATTTCCAGCAAAGTTGTAACAGAGGAAAACACTCTTGGGAAATTTAGCAATGAACTCCAGGCTCTCTTAGCATAATATAGTGAATAACAATTAGACATCATTAACATATGATACATAGCTGTGATTTTGTCCAAACTAATTAGAGCAGTTGTTCTTTTATCAGTATATTAAGACGAACACTAAATCAAAGATATTAATAGTGCATATATATTCTGTAATTTGTGATTTAAATTGGTTTTTATATGGTGATGAAGGGCAGTCTTTGTTAAAAATCTACCGGATCACTTCAAATATTGCTGAAGGAACAGATGCATTTCCATCAGATCCTATAGAGGAAACTTAACTCAGTGATACTACTAGGTTAAAAAATAAAAATAGGTGTACCTATGTCTGCTTTTAAAAGAGAGATGCATCATGTCCCATTTTGTGTCCCCCTCTGGTACTTCTGCCTCTCGGGCAGTGGAAGGTCTCCTATAAAAATGGATAGTTTATGTTTGTTTCCTTAATGAAAGTAAAAGGATTTAAGGGAAGATACCATGCATCTCTCCATAAGTTGCCCCACCGTGCAAGCGTTCAAGGCCAGGCTGGACAGGGCTTTAAGCTCTGCTGCCATTCTGTTAGCTCATCAAGTTCCAGGTTAAAGGGTAAAATCTTGGCCTTAATAAGACACTCTTCAAATATGACCCAGATGAGCCTGACTATAAGCAAATCCTGCCGTGGACTGAGAAGGTATTTAACAGGTGACTTCCACATGCATGCAACTGTCTTAACTAACCTACAATGAACTGCACAGTTAGCTTTTTACACTAGCCCAGTCTCATGGATGAGGTTTAAATGGGAAGATGGGGCCCTCGGAACAAGGGTCTGTAGATAAAGAGAGCACACAGCGCTTTCTGTTTGCAATGCTGTTTATTTTAGAAAAGCCCCTTTGACCATCAGAATGAAAAATGTGGGCAGAAAAAGTCACAAATGTTATAAAACAAAGTTTATTCTGCAATATTTTGTCATAATGAATTGCATCTCTTTGGTAAAAATAAAATTTATAAACATTTTAATTAACAGAGATTAGCATACAAAAAACTAAACATCTGTAAATCGTCTTTAAAACGGGTAAAGGACTAAACCGGAGGAAAAAGGGTTAGAATTGGTCACATACTGGCAAATTTATTCTAAACAAACCCAAGGACATTGCTTATGCTACATTAGAAACAAGCTAACAGGAACAGTTTAAAAACAACTCTGGTTCTTTTGATCAGAAAGCATTCTTACAATTCACTCTTAAATAAATAATAGTTACAATGACTTGGCAATTATAAAATGTTTTGTATCACTATATGGCAGTAACATAATACTTATAATTATGCACTTTTTAGTTTGAGGAAATGTACATTTATAAAACAAGACTTGATAATGGCACTGGCAGTTAGGTGTGAAGAATGTGCTTTAAGATATAATGGCAGGTGCAACATTTAAAATACTCTACCTTTTCTTTGCAATAAATATTTTGACTACACCATTATTAACGTGGATGAGTGTACTTTGCTTTCACCAGAGCTTGTACTTACTTTTCAGGCTGATGAAAAGTTGCAAACCGTACAACTTCCATTTTATAGTTGCATTTCAAAACGTTTGATGTGACTTTTGCAAAAGCAGTAATTTAGTATGGGAATCTGAAAGGCAGATACAGGTTTATATTGTATTCACATCAAATTCATCCTCAACAGAGCAGCCTCCCCTGTATATGAGTCTCATACACTTCTTCACTGCATTTAAAGAATTGAATGTGGTTCGTTAATACTTTGCTTGCCAAAATATATCAGAGTCAACCATTGGCATGAACACCTTACATATGTCACTAAAAAGAAAAACCCAAACCCAACAATCAAAATAACTTTAAATTATACTCCATTTATATTATATACACCAGGGTCTGTAACTGAGGTGGCAAACAAACCCAAACCCAATGCTAGGTATGGAAGCAAAAGGAAGGGTAGCTGTTCTCCCACTACCAAGAGGGATGCTCCACAACCAAGCAGATGGCCTTTGCCTGCCAAAACGTGCAGGCAGAGGTGTGGAACAAGGTCAGGGACACTTACCAGCTCCCTTCACCTTCAGGAGGAGAAAGGGAAGATGGCAAAGCACGAAGAGCGCAGCCCTGCCGCACCACTGTGCCCCAGGGAAAGGCTGCGATTGCTTCCCCCCTTCCACAATTCCAGTTCTCCCAGGCTGAAAGCTGTCAGGACAGAGGCAGCTTTCATTGCTAACTTCAGATTAGTACGGTTTTATTGCTCGTTGCATATGGTAATTAAATGCATTGTTAGCACCCAACCCCATCCCTTCAGAAACACTGAAGTTAGTATCACCAGCATCAGGGTTAACACCAGCACAGCCACGCTCCTAGTATTAGCCTTCTCAAGTTTCATCTGAGGCAAAAAAGAAGTTCAGAACCAAACCACAGAGCCGACCCTGACCACTTCCAGAGTACCTGGGACCTTGATCCAGCTTTCACTGGAAGCTACAGGAAAGCTGTGACCACCTTCAGTGGGAGCCAGGCAGCACGCCCCTTCCACAGCATACTACTGAAATCATGGCACCGAGCAAAATCCCAGTCTGCTAACAGTATTTCTGTGTAGCTGGATCCTTATTTTCACATAGACACAAACTCTGCCCTTTGCAGTTTTCCATCCAGGCAATCCATGAGCAAAAAGCAATTCCACCAAGCATTCATACCTTCACATCTCAAAATCCTAAGAACAACTGCACTGGGACTTAGTTTACCTTTAAATAGCGAGTTTTCCTCCTACTATCCATCAGTAACACATCCAGTATCAGATCTAATTGGCTAATGCACCACTTGTGATACCCAGAAGACATACACATCTGCACACATGTTGCCCTGTCACAGCTGTAGGCTAACGGGTGTTCACACAAAGAGGAATGCAGCAGAGTATTTTTCTTCCCTTTCAAGAGATCATTCTTAAGACTGAAGTATTGGGGGAAAAAAAAAACCCAAAACAACACCTTTTTTTCCCCTAGTGTTTGTGCTTTCAAAAGAAAAAATAACATTGGCTTTAAATTCCAAAACACAAAGAACCTCAAATATTTCAGGCTTGATCCAACAGCCACTGAGTCAGTAGGAGCACCACTGTTGTCTTCAAGAGGCCCTGGAAGGCCCTCAGAGCAACAGATCTTCAGCAGCATGGCTGTGTTCATGTTTGAAGTACGCGGTTTATGGCAGTATTCATGAAGAGACTAACAAATAAGGCGAAAAAACCCAAAACCCAAGACACAAAAGAACCACACTGGTCTAAGAAAGGCCTCCAAATAGCCAGAAAAATACCCTGTTAGGGAAAGGGTAGCTGTTGGCTGAATCCAGCACCGTTTTCAACAACCAGAACAGTGGAACACTGGTTTCCTAGGTGGCTCTGCTCCTGATTTTCAATCAGTTTACCCAACACCTACTCAAGTGATAGCTTCACTTGTTAACAAGAACACTGATGGCACATCGTGCCATCTTTCAGGAACAGGAAAGATGACCTTGATAGCTGTATACAATTCTGCAACGTACTTAAGGCATCCTTATACGCACAGTACTGTTAAAACCCACTCCAACAGAACTGCTTACCCATTTTGAACAGAAAATTGAAAGACGAAAGTCCTCATCTACAGGAAGCTGTACACAATCACCACTGATCTTCAAAGAAAACTCAACATTGGAAAAAGAGGATAAAAGTCCACCAGACAACTAAGACATTTTTGGCTGAAGGATGCCTGGGAACTCTTAGAGAGATTCTTTTATTGCAAAAATGAATTGTGAAGGAATTTCTTCCCAAAACAGAGAGGTCCTCCTGAGTGACAATGCACATCCAAAGGATGAAACCTTGCCTATTAGATGCCCGTATGTGGCAGGAGGCTGATGGGGTTCACACAGCACAAGGCACAGTGATCAGGAAACAAAAGGTATGGACAGCCCATGTGACAGAAACAACAACAATAGAGGAGGGAGGAAAGGGCAAAACCCCCAAAAGTTATTTATGGGTTACCAATCCAAAAGGAAGCTGTTCTATTTTGTCTTGGATAAGGGGTAAAATGTTCCCTTTTAAGCAGCTGTTCACTGCTTAGCCACCTAAAGCCTGCACCTTGTCCATGTTGTCACCATCAGCTGTGGAGTCCTTCTTCTGTCCACCCCATGAATCCATATAAGGGAGCAGAAGGGTAGGTGTTGCTGGACTATACCGCTACTACATAGTTACCAACAGTGGTGGTAACACAAGGACAACATCAAACTTGGCTTTCACTGTTGGCTACATCCAAGGTGCACATATGCGTGCATGCATCTGCATGAAAAGGACACATGCAACCCCCTCAAAAAGGCGATTTGTCTTAAGATGGAAAAAACAAACAAACCCCAAACTGTTTTCTTTAGGGAATCTGACCTGCACACAGCAGATCTGGGGGAAGGAGGACAAAGAAAACTGTGAGTGGTACCCTCCTCACTACCCCTTACTCACTCTTCCAGGGGGTACTTTGCCTCCAGCTCCTGGAATGTTCCAGGTTTTCAGCCAGTGTCAGATGGGCTGAAAATTGCAGCCATTTGGATTTGCTTCACCAGCCTTCCAAGCAGGACCTGTCTCAGAAGGGTGATGAGAGGATGGGTGGGAGGAGGCAACCAAAGCCAGGACCCCTTTTTTTTAAACCCCTTTCTTTTTTCTCCTCCTTTTTAATCCTTTATGTGGAAGTCAGAGCCCTTAGACAGGGTAAAACTCCCCTCTGTGGATGAGGCCAACAGAGCTGTAAATATGATCCACAATGTGCATCTGAACAAACATATCTCTGGGGAAAAGAAAGTAAAACCAACTAAAAGCGATCATTAAGAAGTATGCTTGCAGGTTTTCACAAGTCATGCACCTCTTCTACTTGGAGAAGATTAAATAACTTTCCTTTTTAGGCAGTGATTTAAAAATAAATGGCTAAATTATAGTTAGCGCCAAAAATAAAAAAGCAATGAGTCCTCTTATGGCTTTGATCTCCCTTGTGAAGGGTAAAAGTAGAAGAGTATTGCCACAATTAAAAAAAATATATGTATATATTCAACACTGACAAACATACTATTTCTTCCTTTGCTTGTGACAGTGGGTCTTTGCAGTACTTATTAAGGAACTCAAGCACGTTTGGATGCCAGCAAGGTGGAGCAGAGACCCTGCTGCTTCTTTCAACTCTTCATCAATTTCTTGACATAACTCCTTGAGTGCTTTGTTGCTAGGCTGACTTTCCTCAGAGGTATCTACACAAGGTTGGGATGCATAGCCACTGTCTCCAAGAGGATCATCTTCATAGTCAACGTCTGTATCCACTTCACTGTGAAATCCTTCGCTGCCATCACTTCCATCATGGCTGGTCTCGGAGATAAATTCATACACCTCGTCAAGGGAGGACAAGGAAGACACGCTGGACCTAGATGCGCAGCGCTGGGAGCCCATGCTGCTGGCACTGTAGTTGTGATCCTCTTTTGGATCAATATTGGTGGCTGCAGAATCATTTCCCTGCAAATTTATGGAACTGGGAGGATTGAAGGCGCTGCCGTAACTCCTCTTCTTAGGTGTCTTCAGAGGCTGAGGTTTCTCACCTGTCAAAACCAAGATTTGTCAGTAAGCAAATACTCCACTGAGATCACCTGCAAAATCATAGAATAGTTTGGGTTCCAAGGGACCTTAGAGCTCATCCAGTTCCAACCCCCTGCCATGGGCAGAGACACCTTCCACTAGACCAGGTTGCTCCAGGCCCCATCCAACCTGGCTTTGAACACTGCCAGGGATGGGGCAGCCACAGCTTCTCTGGGCACCCTGTGCCAGGGCCTCAGCACCCTCACAGGGAGGAATTTCTGCCTTATATCTAACCTAAATCTCCCCTGTTTAAGTTTGATCCCATTCCCCTTGTCCTGTCACTACAGTCCCTGATGAAGAGCCCCTCTCCAGCACCCTTGAAGGCCCCCTTCAGATATTGGTAGGCTGCTATGAGCACACTCTGGCTGGCTGCAAAGTAAACTGAATGTGAGCATTTAAGAGTCATAATATCTTGTGCTCAGTTACTGTTATCCATGAAGGACAATGGTCTTCAGCTAATTACAACTAAGAGCTGGAGAAACAGAGAAGTTAAGTAAGAAACTGTGCTTCCCATCCAGCACAAAGAGGGCAGGGGAAGAACTTTGCTGAAAAACAAACCCCAAGATTAAATGTGGGGGTAAGAGAAGGTGGTTCTGTAAAGCTCTAATAAGAATAATCAACCCAGAATTGCTTCTCAAATAGACCATACTTGTTTCCTGCAACATTTAGCTTCTGGGTATAAAATAAAAGCAAAGTAAAATAGCTTATGCTTACAGTCCAACATCCCTTGTTGGATGGAAGTATTTAACAGCATCATTGCAGTAGCAGCGTCAATATCAGATTCTGTAAAAGAGAAGCAACAAAACATTAGATCTTTGGTAAGCCTGACAAAATGAGGGCCCTAGAACATATAAGGAATATATAGCTATATATACTGGCCTATAATAAAGGTCAGGGCTGGGAGAATGTATGAATTCACACAGAGCATGACACTCATACAGTGCAATACCATTATAGAACAGCCTCACATCTTATCTATGATACTCAAATGCTGAATTCTCACACTGCACTTCCCAAAGCTGAAGCCAAGAATCATTAATTAGGCATTCCTATGATGATGCTGTTGCTATACTTACCAACAAGTGGCTTTTTGTTGGTACCAATTGAGAGAGAAAGATTACGCATATGGCACAGAAAAGCATCTCAGCAGCTTCTTACCCTGGTTATGTGAATACGCAAGGCTGAGAACGAATGTGCCCGTTAATGCAGCACTAATTCAGCACACCTCTCTCCCCCGGCAGTAATTTGCACACTAACAAGTCAGATGGAAGAAATCAAGAAGACAAGGAGGAAAGGGGGCACTGAACTACATCTAGAAAGCACGGGGATCTAAATAATACATAGGCACTTCAAAAGGTTTAGGTGAACTGCAGCACTTTTAGCTATGGTAACAAGCGTTGCTGAGGAACGCCATCCTTTGCCACCCAGATTGCTTACATCTCAAAAAGGGTGCCTTAAGGATATTATGACAGAGTGACATTTCTAACTAGAATCAGATGAAGAGGAAAAGAAACAAGCACACCTTTCTCTCTCATTTCAGGACACAATCATACACTTTAAAAAAAGAGGAAATCCAAGGTATTCCTTCCCTGATATCCAGCTATGGATCACAGAATCCCAGACTGGTTCAGGTTGGAAAGGACCTTAAAGCTCATCCAGTTCCAATCCCTGCCATGGGCAGGGACACCTTCCATACAACCAGGCTGCTCCAAACCCTGTCCAACCTGTCCTTGAACACTGCCAGGGATGGGGCAGCCACAGCTTCTCTGGGCACCCTGTGCCAGGGCCTCAGCACCCCCACAGGGAAGAATTTCTTCCTAATGTCTCATCTCAATCTCCCCTCTGTCAGGTTAAAGTCATTCCCCCTTGTCCTGTCCCTACAGGCCCTTGTCAAAAGCCCCTCTCCAGGTTTCTTTTCGGTCCCTTTAGGCACTGGAAGCAGAGCAGATGTGCTCCAGCCCTAGAACATCTCTGTGGGCTCCTCTGGACTTGCTTGAGCAGGTCTGTGTCCCTCCAGGAGAAATACATATGGTACACTAACCAGGAAAAAGGGGAGCAATGAGACAGTGAGCTCTCACAAGAGCCTTGGTGTCTCAGAGCAAAACATCATGTGCAAGGTGTACATAAGTACGTATTTCTCCCTTGTTTCACTATCTCTCATTTTAAAACCAGCATACTTTAAGGTCTGTCCCATTGCACTCACAAGGCTGGGTTTTTTCCTGTTGTGTCAATACTGTTTCTGGCAATAGAGCCCCTGAATTTCCAAGTCATATGTATCCAGCTGACAAAAAGAGATTAAAAAACAAGCATGAAGAGTTACTTTCCTCCACCACTACCATAACCAGGAAGTGAAATATTCCTATTCCTTACTTGCTATCACAGACATTTGGTTTTCACATCTGATGTTGGTATATAAGTACCACCTTGTTAAAATGACAAGCAATCAGAGGCATTAATGTAACACAGAATTACTACCTGCAGAGAACATTGCTGCATCTTAGTATCCCCTTAGAACAAGGAAAGACACTTCTACAGTGACTCCTCAGCAGTACTCTGCATCACTATTAATGTGCTTTAGCTGCATTTCTGAGTGTTCTCCTCAACAGAGCAGTATTTCCCAAACTTATGTCTCCCCAGCAGAAGGGCTGAGGAACCACTTTATTCCAAGGAATTCTTTCATTTGCACAGCAGCAGCCCTGTGTGACCCCAGGAACATTAATGGCTTGCCTCTGAAGCCAGGGAGATGCTGAACAGGTTCACCCAGCTGAAGAAGCTAAATGAGAGCAGATATATGTCATTATTTTGGCACCTGCAGGGTAGCAAATTGGAATAGTTAGCATCAGACTGGCGATCTCCAAACCTGTCAGAGGACACACCAGCAAAATTGTTAAGAGGAGGGGAATTTCTTCTATTCCCTAACAAGTCATTATCCCATTCTGCTCAGTGCTTGTAAGGCCACACCTGGAATGCTGGTGAGCTTTGGTCCCTGCTATACCACATAAAAAGATGTAGACAGACTAGAAAGTGTCCAGAGAAAGGCCACAAGGATGACGAGAGGACTGGAAAGCCATGCGAGGACAGGCTGAGAGGCCAGCCTGTACAAGAGAAGGCTCAGGGCAGCTCTCACCACCATGTGCCAGTATTTAAAGGGTGGCTACAAAGAAGATGGAGATTCCCTTTTTACAAGGAGTCACGTAGAAAAGACCAGGGGGAATGGGCACAAGTTACTCCTGGGGAGATTCCAATTGAATGCAAGAGGAAAGTTTTTCACAGCCATTGCAATGGTCTCCCCAGGGAAGTGGTGAATTTCCCAACCTTGGACACTTCTCAGATTTGGCTGGACAGGGTGCTGGAACATCTGGTCTATGTCATGCTTTGCCTAGAAAGGTTGGACCAGATGTTCCTTGAAGTCCCTTCCAACCTGGAATTGTATGATTCTGTGATTCTAATCAACGGGAATCCCAGACCTAGCAGCTCTACAGAAGCCAGCCAGCCAGGGTTGCTTCCTTGCCACCTGGGTACCACCATAAAACTTCTGTCTGGATGCATGGGAATTATCATCTGTGGACCAGGCAGCTGCTTGGGCTCTAAAAATACTTGGTTTTGTTGCCTAACCAATGGTTTTGGACTGAGGCCAAAAACTAAAAACAACCTTGCTAGCTTACTGTGCTAGCAAAAGCAGAGCGCTGGATGTCTGCTGCGCTGCTCAAGTCCTTCTTCATCAGGGGCCTTTCATTAACCCTTTGAAAGGGCTTTAACAATACTCCTCTATGATAAATTAACTTATGCTCACTTGTTCTTGGAATCAGCCCTTTAAAAACTGAGCACAATTCACAGCACTTTAAAAAAACCTTAGTATTATTTTTGACAAGGACAAGCTTTCAATGTATTAAGCTTTAGTAGTGAGGTACAAGACCTGGGCTGAACAGGCTTCTTCAAAAGAAATGCTGTGATTCCCAGCATGCTGACTAGCATAGTACCTCCTGGTACCAAAGCCCACTAAAATGTCTTAAAATAAATCTTTCTTAAAGGTACATATGGGAAAACGAAGTAACCATCTCCGTTCAAGAGCTGTTGCTGCTTCCATTTACATTTGACTGCCAATGAAAACCAGATTTCTCTTAAATTCACTTATTGGTTTTTAAATCTGAATCTGGCTGGCTGTTTTTCCCCATGAAAAGCAAAAGTAGAAACCCCTAGGCCAGAACTATGGCCAAGTTCTTCTTGATGCTAATGCTCATTAAAACCTGCCAGAGTTCCTGCCATGGCTAGAAGAGATTACTCATCCATAGTAAATACTGAGCATGACTCGGTCAGATCCAATCTTTCTCCACCAACTTTTGGTGACGACGGTTAAACTAACATTTATATTATATACAAGCTTTTGGATGTGAACATGACTTGGTTTCTTCTGCACCTACTTCATTACTAATACAGGAAACACAAAGGGTTACAAACTTGGTTGAGGGGCATTACTGCATGCAGCCTACAGTATCAAGACATGTATTTGGAGTATATACATGTTAAACCCATCCTGTTCTTCTCTCCCAAGAGTTAAAATGAACATTTTACAAATTTTAAGGTGACATCTTCAACTAAACAGACAACATGAGGCTATTCTATTGTCTGGGTTAATACCCAGAACTCAGGTCTTCCTGCCTAATTACACTGGCAACGACACCAGCTTGTGCCCATCTCTTCGCAAGGGAATGAAAAGGACCACACAGCTGTGAAATACCCATCTGAAGTATACTCATTATTCCCATGCTCTCCCACTCACTTGTATCAAACAAACAATTTTAAGGGACTATTCTGTGGCCACATCCCACCAGTTTCATACATTAAAAGTTGCTGCTTTTTGTTCCTGGAAACCAATAGAACTAGTGCAGAGATGTGTAGCTTTCGGATTTGTTTTCTACTGAAATATTCATTCTTTAAGCAGGTTGTATTTGGGAGCGATGGGCCTGCTAAATACCTTGCTGGCAGAATAAGGCAGCTCCTACTACATGTTGAAATTCATCTGAGGGATTTAAACCTAACATACAAGTGGCTAATACAAGAAGTATGCATTCTACTGCATCATAAACTGCAGACCCTTCAGAGCAGGTCTATACACAATATGAGCTGGGCTTCAGCACACACTTGTGACTAAAGGCAGGGGAGCAAAGCAAATGAAAATGAAATGTTTACCTTTGAGAGATCGGCCGTGATTCTGCTGAAGGACTGAAGTTAGGTAGTGAGGGGACACTGACCTACTGAAGAGAAACGCAACAGGTCAAAGCCGAGTCCTGATTAGCCAAATGATTTCTACAAAGTACAGTAGTCACAATAATATGATCATAGAGAGGTAAACACAAAACCAACCCAATCACCACAGTTTGGTGGGCAAGCAATTTCTGTTCCCCTTAGTGGATGGACTGACACATTGGTTGATGGTTTATGGAGCACTGTAAGCCATAGGCAGCATTTGGAAAACACCTCCAACCACACACGCTAAACAAAAGTCTGGTGGGCAAGAGATACTAACTTCGACAGAGTTAAATACCTGCCTCAAGACTGGATTTTAAGCAGTGATTTTTACTCAGTAAAACCTCCATGTGAACAAGACATTAGCTTATGCAGTGATGCTTAGAGCCCAGGAGCAACAGAATAGTTAAGGACCAGTTGTGTCCATCTCTCTTTGAAATGGTAGTGGGAGATTAACAAAAAACAAAAGGTAGTGTCATGCCAAAAGCTGAGGAAAGCAAAAAAAAACCCCTTCAAAACAAGATATCTGCTCATCTTTAAGTTATCTGAAGCTGGGCTGCTTTGGTGATGCTGTCTGTTTTGTTGTGTTATGAGATCAGCTTTGCAGCTGGCAAAGTACCACTTAATACATTACAGCATAAAGGTCAAGTTAAAACTTTCACATGGTTTTCTGCTGCACACCCAGTCCTAATTATTCAGTTCATTATAAATACAGTAACAAACATTTAGAAACAAATACAACAGAAATAGTACACAACTCGTAACACCTCTTGAAACACAGCAGTGTGCATCTTTTACAGCATTGCTGGGAGAATTCAAAGGGTAATGGGCAGAATTTTCAAGCCCAACCTGTAACAGCAACCTCATGGGAATTAATGGGGTGATGTCTACCATTAAGGTGTGTTCACCTTTCATATTTATCATTTTTAGGCAGCTCTATTTTCCAAAATAAGGCACAGCCACAAATCTCACCCAAAAAATCACAAAGCTGCAAAATGCTTCACACTTCTTTAACTTCTCTAGATCGTTAATTAAAACCCAAGTGGTGATTTAATTTTTCTAAAATACATTTATTTAACTAAAATCTTCATTCTTTAAGCTGAATTTTGAATAAAATATTTTTCACTGGTTGCTGGCTGCTGCTGTGGCTGCACACATCTCAACAGCCCTGAGATCAGCTACTCCACACAGCTGTTAAGGAGGGATGCCCAACCTGACATCATGTTATCCAAACTCAGTAACAGCTCCAAAGGCTGGCATAGTGCAGCAGGAAAAGAAATGAAGCAAAGTGGCTTGGAATACATCATCTGAACTATGGAAGGAGCTCTGGCAGCACAGCAGCCTGCCTGGCACTGGTAATCAAAGCTACTGAACAGGAGAGTCGCATTTAAGCATCTCCCAGTGTGGCAACCAAAGGGTAAAAGAACCAGGGCAGCTGAACGTGAGTATGCAAAACTTGCATTTTCTTGAAGGAGTGCAAAGGGAACAGATCCCCAAATGGGGGAAATAATAATAATAATAATAATAATAATAATAATAATAATAATAATAATAATAGAAGCCACAAGGAAAGCAATGGGCACACCCCACCGTGGCTGGCTTTGCAGCCTGCAGGTAGATTGTACAAAGAGATGCTAAACATCTTCATCCCTTTTTCTGATCTCAGATCCTCCAAGAATCATATTCACACAGCACTTTCTTAGAGCAAATTAATGCTTAGTATTAAGGCAAGCTATGCACATGCATAAGGTATTAGGAAGATGAGGACCCTGCCTGTCCCCAGAGCCAAAGGATATAATACATGTAGTACTAGAAACAGAACATGGGGGCCTTGCATTGACTTGTTGAACAAGGTGTGTGGAAATAAAACGCATCAGTGAAGCCAGTCACCTGTGATCGTACACATTTCAGTGTAACCAGACAGATTCCAGTTTTGGAAGGCTTCTGCTCAAAGTAACACCCTTCATTTTACTCTATAATCCTGCTGAATGATAGGCATAGCCTCCAAACACACTGTAAAGCAATTATGAACACTACATGTAGCCCTCCCACAACAAGACACAGTCAAATTCTAGCATCAGCCTGTAGATGAATTTGGACAGTCCTTCCAGCCTCTCTCCAGCTGCAACTCTGGCCTTCCTTTCTCTTTTCACACACAAGGCAGCCCCTTGAGGCCCCCCCCAATATTAGTCCAGAATTTAAATCTAATCCAAGGATTTTTGAATGTGGAAGGGAAAAAGATAAACCTGCTTTCCTGAAAGTCATATAAATGGTTTGATTATTATTATTAAAGGCAAGTAAACCAGCTTTCATTAGGGAGAAGTTTAGTATCTTAAAATGCTGGGTTTACTTTGTTGTCCTTGTAAATAAAAGCACTGCAGTGGGAATTTTGCCATCTGGCTTCATTAGGACCAGGATTTCCTTGCAATTGTAATAGTTGGCAAGTGGGACTAGTCCTTCAGTGAAGGGGAAAAAAAGGTACCGGAAACTACAGCTTCATATTGAAGTCCTGATATTGTAAGTACTTCAGCATTTGGGTAACATCCCTCCTTCCCTACCCCTAATCTCAGCATGCTGCATTTCTACAAGCAAGGTAAATCATAACTTCAGTGCTTGTATCATTGGACTAATCTTGGAGAGGCTGAGGCTCTGAATGACCTACCCTGTCATAGGCTGTCTGTCCTGATCCTCTGCTCCTCTGTCTGAACAGACAGCATTCCAGAGGTCCCTTCCCACCTGTATTATTCTTTAAATCTCAAAGTTTTTACCATGTTAACATGGACACAGTGTTAACAAAGCTTTCAAGGACCAAAACCTTCACTCAGGTTGTACCAAAAACCAGAAGTTCATACCCTACCAGAGAAACATTAAAGCCTGTAAAAGCATTATCATCTGGAGTCCAATCACAGTAGTTTCAATAATCTTTGTTCCCATAGAAAGCCTTACACAACCACCAGCCATCTCTTACCTTCCAATTTCACTATTTCTTAATGCTTAAGCATTTCAGGGTTATTTTAGTAATGTTCTCATTCCCACTGAAAACAGGATACTTCTGCTTGGCTCTTTCAAGCCCAACATGAGCCTTTTACAGCTCAAGATGGCTGGAAGGTCAGAGACCACTGTTTCATCTTGGAGGTTACAAGCCCAACTGGAAAAGCCCATGCCACACAAATCCTCAGCTACTGCCAGACAGATAAGGGTTACACTGGGGTGCCAGCTCCCGGGGTCAGTGACCTGTTGGACCCTTATAAATCTCTGCTCAATGTTATCAGTTTTACATCCTGCTTCAGTAATCCTGGGTCCTCCTGTTTGTTAAGGAAACTCCTTGCAGTAAGGTTAAGGCATAGGGCAATGTTCAGAGACTGTAATTATCTCTTATCTCACCCAAATTCTTTGCTAAACTAGATAAACTGGCCACATGCCTACCTAAGAACTGAGCTCACCATCAGCAGTGCATTCCTCTCTGCTTTCTGTCCTTCTCCTCTTCCTTCCCATCCCACCCCATAGGCTGACCCAGCTGCAGTTCCTCTTCCTCTACTGAGAATGTTCACTTCAAATTCTCCAGAACCTATTGCCTAATCATAAAATGTGTCGGGTGAGGAAGTCTTGCAGGCTCCACTTCCAAGCATGTTTATGGTAAATGTTGTTCTTCCCATCCCTGCTCCAGAATGCTTTTAACAGCCTCCAAGAAAAACACACCTTTCTCAGATCAACCTCTCTAAGCACTTCAGATTGTGGAAAAGTTGTTTTTTACAACAGCATATAATATATACATTTTATATCCAGATGAGTGACTTAAAGGAGAAAGACCCACACTGCCTTCTAAGCTAGCAGCACCAGGCACCCTAGATCAGTCCTGGTGAACTATGTTTGAAGGAGGATTTTGCTCCCGTTCCTGCAACAGCCTACCCTCCAGAGATACGGGATCACCAGCAGAGCACCCACCACAGCCCTGACCTCCTTCTCTTAAACTCTCCCACAGTTACGAAGGTGACTTGGACACAAATCCCAGATCTGGGAAGCCTGAGCTCATTACATCTCCTCAGCTCTTCTAGCCAGTCTCACCTAAGCCCCACTCAAATTCTTCTCTTGGGTGGCAGCTGGTAACACCACACCACCATCTCCATGGGCATTTCCTGTGTATCATAACCACACACCTTACTCAGAGGAGAAAATTCACCTACCTCGGTGGTGATGCCGGTGGCGTGTAAAATGCAAGCGCTGAGGGAAAAGGCTGCTTTTTCAGTGCTTGGACGAGATTAGGTTTATATTCTGGGTCAACACACCATAATGACCCTTTTCCGTTCACCTGCAAGAAAGAAAGACTGCAAATTAGAAGATCCAGGGGCCAGGGTGTTACAGTCATTTCTAATGTAACATTGCCAAGAGGCAATGATGTCGGCATCCAGCACTGTACAGGTGATGTGCATCATCCTCAGGCAGCTCTATTGCTTGCATGGGAAGGGGACGCTCCCACTTGCTAAATACAGCTGTGAGTTTAAGGATCTGTCCAGGCATCAGTGCATTGATCACCAGTCTTTCAATTAAGAGGCTTCTAAGGAACCAAAGCACCCTTCCCTTTACTTACATAAGTACACATACTCATTTAACCTTTACACAATCCTGTAAAAGCATCTTGCCAAATGCCTGGCTAAAACCCCAGTTAATGTATTTTGATGCACCTAACAATGCAAGCACCACTGTGCTAGTTATTCTTCCTATTAAATTTGATATGCCATTAGTTAAGCACCATTTTATGGATGGTCAATGAAATAAGGCTAAAACAGACACACAAAGCACATAAATCCATAGTCCTATTAAGTCACAGGGCTTTTCCTGAAAAGAGGAAATATTTTGCTATAGATAGTAAATAATCAAACCAGGGAGAGCTCCAGCTGAGAGACAATTTCAGTTGAAGCTACTGCCTTTCATAAAGATCTCTGAGCTGCAGCATCTCTCATTTATTTATTTTTTAACCTGAATCTTTCTTAATACCCATCTTTTTTCATGCTAAAACTGAACACAGCCTGCAAGACACCTATCAAGAAGCTTACCTTTAATTAAACAGCCATGATGGCTGGCAGGATGATTTAGCCAGCTAGGTACTAACAGGGGGAACCCTAATCTCAATGCCAGACTAACATCCTTTATCCCTTTCACCAGCAACCCAACCCCTAATGTTGGGGGTTGCTTTTTTTCTCCCTTTGGTAGCTTTGAGGCTACCACAGGTTTTATCTGCCAGTCCAGGCAAGCACTTCCACTTGACACCTAATGCTGTTCAGCTGGGCCTGCAGCCAGAATGGAGTTAGTTTCCTTCTTTCATCTTCCCAGCCAGGTACTCCCACCAGTTTGCTGCCCTGACAACACAACACAAGGATTTTGGGTGGGTATTGCAACAGCAAGCTGAAGCCAGACAGACATTCAGTCCAGTGCAAGAGGCAATAAACAGGGTGACGTCTTCTTTGAGTAGTCAGACTGGGTTAAGTGTACTTCTTTGGGTAGTTAGATTGGGTTAAGCATAATGTGAAATCACACTTTCACCCACCATTATTTCCACTAAAAGCAGACATTAAACGAAAGAGGTGGTGATGCCCATGGGGCTGCTTGTATGCATCGTCTCACTCACATTTGCTGCCTTAGCAAAGATGCACAGTGGCAATCCATGACAGGTCTTGCTAGTGTCACACTTCAGGGGAAAGCCATGCACAGCTGGAGCTGGAAATCCCATAGGACACAGATACACCCAGCTTGAAAAGAAACCAGAGGTCTAACCACAGCAACAAAACAGACTGCCATTTCTCCTACCAAAGACCAAGTCTACTATGACCTAAAATGCTAAACTGCCTGTGGAGGTTACCATTTCACATCAAGAGTGGGGCAACTGTTGATGTGCCAGCTGAAATGCAGGTATAACTTATTTAACATCTAGGGAACTGCCCCTGCTGAGTCAGCACAGAACAGCCACCAGAGCATTTTGACTCTCCATCACAAAATGAGTAGGGCAGTTATATTGTTCTGAGATGATATTTTGTCTATCATCTTTTCTGCATCCTTCTGGTTCTGATTTGACTTACACGATTTTATCTAAGCAAACGAAGGAAAGCAATGCCTATATTTTTTAGCAATTAGGCTATTTTGTAGAGGCAATCTCCAGCCTCCAGCATTTTGGGGCTTGATTATAGCAACATGGGCTGGAAATAATACGCACCCCCATGGTGCAGCCTTGTTCTTTACCCCCACCCCATTGCAGTCCTCCCCTGTAGCAGGGAAGTACAAGCAGCAAGAATGGCCAGCCCAGCAAATAAAGGCCAAGGAACAACCAAACTGGAGCAACCCAGCTGGCACCAGTGCTTTGGGCTCACTGCAGACGCAGACACCCATCCTCCATGAGCTTCAGGCCTGTACAGCAGCTGTGGTTCCATCAGGTATGGGCTGTTCTCACCAACTACTTCCACTTCAGCTGGGTACTGGAAAATACTGTGTGTATGCATGGAGGTTTGTCGTATACCCACCAAGAGGTTTATCAGATCATAGACATCGTTCTCCTATCTCTACAGGCTTACAGATGGGCTCTGCTCATTGCCTGAACACCTGAACAGCCACACAGGTTGTCTAGCACCATGTCTTGTCAAAAAAAGACATACCTCCCAAGAAAAAGAAAGGGGGATCTTTTGAGGATACTCAAGCCCTGTCTCCCCCAACCTCCTGGAGGAAGCAGTAGCAGGGCCACCTCTGTAAGAGCAGCAGCATGCCAAACTGATGCTCGATGCGGATGCTGCTCCTGCCTCCCAGTACCTTTTTTCCCCAGTGGTGTTGATTAATAAAAAAATCCCCAAACCCACAATTGTAAAATCAGATCTAGCAAAGAGTAGGGAGGCTCCTCAGGGCTTCCTACTCCAAACCACTTTTCACTTCAAGTCTGCATATCAGACACCAATGTCCCCCGTAGACCTCTCTCTCCCCAGTCCCAAGGTTATGTAACAGTAATTCAAATGCATTAGCTTTGTCTTCTGAGGATTGCTCAGAATCACATTCACATCAAATTGGTCTGTAATCACAGTTCCACATCTTCAGGGGCACCAAGGCCACACAGCAGGTATACTGGAAGGCAAGCAGGTGTCCCAGGCAGTGGCTCCAGCTCCCAGCCACCATTACCAAAGAATCACTGGAAATCTTCTGTTGGGATGACTGCAGGCATGAGCTCAACTGTAACTCTAGTAATAAAGGGTATTTCAGCTCTATTAACTGGGGTAAACTTTGACAAACCACTCAGGTACAGCAGCATCACCACATGTGCTTACAGAAAGGGCAATGTATATTTTAGCAGAGACGTGACATACACACATCCTGTTTCCAAAACATGAGAATTTCCTCCCCTTGACTGCAGTGCTGTCTCATAAGGGAGAATCCACTGGACTAGGCTGCCCAGAACCACATCCAGCCTGGCCTTGAATGTCTCCAGGGATGGCACATCCAGCACCTCTCTGGGCAAAAGGATTTCATAGCCAATGGCTAGGAACAATACCCATGGAGGCCTCATAAGGCATCCTCATCCTGCCCTGGGATGTGAGGGACAGATCCTCCCCTCCTGTCAGATTCCTGTCTTGGAATACGAGAGCTCAGATTCATTTGAAAGGCTTTAAAGCCCTTCTCACCCAAAATAAACCATGCTCCTCTGACACAACGTGCCATGGGCCTCCCTGCTTACCCAGGTGCTTGGGATAGAAGCTGACTTGCACTCCCTTTGAGACACAATTAAGATGCCATTAACAAAGAAAAAAACAGAAGAAAATACAAAATTATCCTGCCCTCTGAGCAAAGCACCCGGAGGCATGGGCTGTAACCATGGTTAGCACACGTTACAGGCAACACCATCTGCAAAACGAGCTTGGAAGCTACTGCTGCTTGCTCCAAAGTGACACCTGAGGTGGGTCTGAGCACTCCCATCATCTCCCATGGAGTCTACATGTATTGCTGTGCCCCAAAGACTTGTTTTGTAGGAAGAATTTGGAGCAGTACTCTCTAAAGCAGGGCAGAGGATCAAGACTTAACCACTGTTCTGGAAATGGGGAAGGAGAGGCTTTTTGGGTGGGTGTTTTTGGTAAATGCAGTTTCTGTTCTTAAGAATTAGAGAGCTGCAGAGTGTCTGGAGCCATGGGAAAATGCTGACAGAGCACATCAGCATCACCTTACTGGTAGTGATGGTAGCTATTCTGCTTGTGCTTTTCCTACTAGAGATGTCACATCCAGCAGCAAGCCATCCTCTGAGCCCAGCAATACTGGTGAGGTTGGGAGGGTGAGCAGAGGACCTGGCAGTCTCAAGCTCCTCCAACCACACGCCAAGACATGAGGTTTTGATGGTAACTCCTAAACCTCAAGCGTTTCTAGGCTGGAAAGAGCTGAGCTTTAAATGGCAGGTTCACAGAGAGCAGGAACTTATCCACCAATATAGATCTTCCTTGCTTTCCTTAATTCTTCTGTAACTCTTGTCTCCCTTCCTGGATGCAGCCACACAGACCTTTAATGGCACTTTTGCCGCCTGTCTTGGCTGCTCAGATCCACATCCTTCACACGTGCACAGCCTGCAGCTACTCCATGACAGCACTTTAAGAGCCCATCCCAACACCTAGCAGGACTTGGCTATGGGAGAGTTAGTGAACTTGCCATACAGCAGCAAAAAGTCCTTTTTCCCAAGCAAAGCTGCTGCTTGGGAAAACAACACCCTAACAATGTAATGTAGGAGCAGGGATACTGAGAATCATAGAATCATAGATGGTTTGGAAGGGACCTTAAAGCTCATCCAGTTCCAACCCCCTGCCATGGGCAGGGACACCTTCCACCAGACCAGGTTGCTCCAAGCTCCATCCAACCTGGCCTTGAAGACTGCCTACCAGTACAAGGCAATCATTCCTGATGCCCACTCAGCTCCTGGACCTCTATTTACAGTGAGAGGCTGTCAAGCATGCCAGGCATTGCACACACTTCTGATAACAAGCCTGTTACCACTCAGGCTGACCTCTGAGCAGACGCATCCAGGATTTGTTTGTTGACTTCTGGTATGTGGTTTGTTGGTTTATTCAAGTCAGAGCCAGCTCTTTGAGAAACGGGATGGGAAATGAGAGAGGGAAAAGGAAGTCACCAGTAAAATTGTAATGGTCAGAAGAAAGAACTTGTACAGGGAAGAATATCCTTGAATTCAAGGAGTGAAGCTTGTGTCTGCACCACGCAGAGACGCACACTGCTGTGTTATGACAGAGGTTAAAGCAATACAATACATTAAATGCAAGAATTAAGATTGTTATTGTGGTAAGTGTAAAGGAAGACCACAAATTAAAGAGTTTAATATTCAAGGCAGCCGTTACGTTGAGGAACACTCAGCCGTGTTCATACAGTGTGGCTGCAAGCAAGGGTGCCTTGCAGACGGCCACATCTGCACCCAAATGGGCATCACCAATGCTTCCCTGCTTGGCATCCCACAGTCTCTTCTGCTTGCCAGTGCAATTGTAGCCATGGCCATGCTGGAAAAGCATGGAAGGAGGAACACACACTGATATTTAAGCCTTGGAAAATAGAGAGAGCACCAGGTGAAGAAGCTTCAGGAAAAAGACATCCCAAGATGCCTGAAATTTAAGGCAGGGTATTTCAGGCTAACAAAATTGTAAGTAAGTGAAAACAGGGTCCTTTGCAATAGCATGTTAGCCAGTTTTAGAAAGCATGACCACTGCCAGCTCTACCCAGGCCAGCACTAAATACAAAACCCAAGTGACTTTTGTCATCCTGTGATTTGTCAGAAGTGCCAATTCCAAACCATCTCCAGCTGCAAATAAAGCGTTACAGGACATGGAGCGGAAAAAACCAAACCAAAAGCCCTCAAGAACAGAGTCTTCTCCATTCCACCTGAATTTCAGACCTGACCCACCTCCCTCCCACCAGGTCTCACCTTGCCATGGCCTCTCTCCACCTTTCGGAAACACTTGTTCAAGGAGAGGTTGTGTCGGACTGAGTTCTTCCAACCGGTGGGTGCTGTGGCAAAGTAAGGGAAGCGCTCCAGGATCCAGCTGTAGATCTCTTTGACTGGCAAGCTCTTGTTGGGAGAATGCTCAATCGCCATGTAAATGAGAAGGCTGAAAGAGTAGGGGGGTTTGGAAGTGGAGGATTTCTTTTCAGGGTTCTGGTAGCAGGACGGTGAGAAGGATGGCACGCTGTCACCCTCAATGTCATATAGAGGACTAACGATCGGAAGACCCTCGCTGCCGAGGCTGAAGTTTGTTAGCAGGTTAGTACTTTCATGCAGCCAGTTCAAGTTTGTGAGCTCATCGTCTGCTGAATCTCTGTCCACCACGGTGGCCTTTGGCCGGCCGGCATCGCCTGCATCAGGCAAGCTTCCCATGCCATGACACTGCCGTAATCCTGCAGCTCTTTCTGCTCCGGGTGTTTCAGCTTTCTTATCCGGAGTCATTCCAGTAACTGGACCCATTTAGCTTTATTGGTCTGCAACAAAAGAGATGGTCAGAAATCAATGCAAACCTTCAAAACCACATTCAGTGGAAGCCCAACAAACCCAAATGCAGGGCTGTACCATAGAATCACAGAGAGTTTGGGTTGGAAGGGACCTCAAAGCTCATCCAGTTCCAGCCCCTGCCCTGGGCAGGGACACCTTCCACTAGACCAGCTTGCTCCAAGCCCCATCCAACCTGGCCTTGAACACTGCCAGGGATGGGGCAGCCACAGCTTCTCTGGGCACCCTGTGCCAGGGCCTCAGCACCCTCACAGGGAAGAATTTCTTCCTAATGTCTCATCTCAATCTCCCCTCTGTCAGGTTAAAGCCATTCCCCCTTGTCCTGTCCCTACAGGCCCTTGTCAAAAGTCCCTCTCCAGCAAAAAGTCCCTCTACATACCCACTGTGCAAAAATACTGTAGTCACTGATGAGAGCCAGGGTCCAACAGAAGCATGGCAATAATCTCTTGAGCATGTGTTAACTCCCCTTGGTTTATAACCAGAACTTAAGGTAAGCATTGGGAAACTGCTGTATTTATCTTGAAACACCAATCTGGACACAGAAATAACAGCTATTTTGATGTAAGCATCTGAAATCTGAAAAAGACCTTAACCGGTAGGATATGATCCTTTCAGCTCTCACACAAACTCTTTCGTTACACTCATTATATTTAAAATTGACCTATGAAGAAGTGTTTGCCTTTGGTGCCCAACAAGTGAAAAACAAGTTGCAAAACTTATATCAGCAAAAAGTGAATTTGTTCACTCAGTGTGAATGAAGTCTTCACAGCCCCGTATAAGTCACAGTCACTCCCAAGTTTTGCCTCCCCTTTCCACCAGGAAAAGATCCCAGCCTATCATTTGGTCAGTTGGGCCTTATGGAGCTACCCAGGTCCAAAAGACCAGCTTTTGCTCTTGCTGCAAGGGTTTGCTGCTCTGTCCCAGGCTCTCCTGCAAAGCAGAGAGTGGTGAGACCATCACTCAAGAGGAAGCTGCCATCCACTGGGGTGCAGCTCAGGCCTGCTGCAGAAATAATGGCTGAGCACTTGCTTTGGATTTTTCCCTAGATGGGAAAACCCAAACAAACCAAAACCCAAAAAACCCACCCAACTCTAAGATCATCATCTATAAAAAAGCCACCCAGAACATGCAGTCTAATAGGCCACCCATGCTTTAAAGGCATTACACTAACAATGAACATCTTCTTGCTTGTAGAGTTTTAAAAGCAGTCATCTAGCAAACCAGGTGATGGCAACAGCTGTTTTTTCCTGCTGATGTGACCATGTCACAGCTTCACTGCACCTACAGCTTGGGCCAACACAGCTGTACCAGAAGTACAGACCAACAAAACCACTCAACTGTACATATATACACACAGACACATATTACAGAGGCTACACCAGCCTGCTGTAAACACAAGACACTCCAACTATGGATGTGGTTTACCGGTAAAGCTGAGATTCATATTAACTGTAGAAAAGCCTCCAAAACCCCCAAGCAAACAAAGAATTACATGCAGTTATACTGCCCAGCCTGCCTGGAGGTGTATTTGCCTAGCCTTCTTGTTTAGGAAGAGGGGAATGACGTGTGTGATGGAGGTGTGACATGGTGACACTGGAACGCAGCAGCTATTTTTATGCTCCCCAAGAAGAACCAGAGCCCTGCCAGCCCCTCCTGGTGCCCAGCAAGTGCTGGGGACAGAATTTGTGCCTCCCCAGCAAATGCACTGGGTTTGCCATCAGCAATTTCTTCTCCTCTCCGCTCATACGCTTTTGCACCAGCTATTGCAAAGCCGTTTTGACAGGAAAACCCGCACCTATGCTTACCAGTACTAGTGCTGGAAATGGTCCCCAGATTGTCTATTTAAGGCAGGGATGGGTATGATTAACAACCAATCCAGTCATTAAAAATAAACAAAAATAAACAGTTTAAATGAAAGCAAAGCCAACTGCTCAAACAGCCCATCAAAAATAGCTTTGCTCTCCCGACAATTTATTTCTCCCCCAAGCCGTCAGAGCAGATTTATACTGGCACTCAGTGATGGCTGGCTTCAAACACAGCAGTATATCCATAGGCTTATGTCACTTCTTCAAGCCTTTCTTAAATTAAGAAAAAAAAAAAACACAAAAAAATCCCCCCAAAAAAACCCAAACAAACCAAAGAGATAAAATTCCTAAAAAGAGACAAACCCCAATTCTGCTGCAATGTGAGTTTTACCTTATAATGATTAACCTAACCTCCTTGTTCAGCACCTCTTTAGCCAGCTACATACTAGCTCACACATCTCAGCCATAGAATCCCAAACTGGTTTGGGTTGGAAGGGACCTCAAAGCTCATCCAGTTCCAACCCCTGCCATGGGCAGGGGACACCTTCCACTAGATCAAGTTGCTCCAAGCCCCATCCAGCCTGGCCTTGAACACTGCCAGGGATGGGGCAGCCACAGCTTCTCTGGGCCTCAGCACCCTCACGGGGAAGAATTTCTTCCTAATGTCTCATCTCAATCTCCCCTCTGTCAGGTTAAAGCCATTCCCCCTTGTCCTGTCCCTACAGGCCCTTGTCAACAGTCCCTCTCCAGATTTCTCATAGGCCTTTAGGCACTGGAAGACTGCTATATGGTCTCCCTATATTTTAGCACGTGGTTCCTGTTGTATGAACTACCCCTTTGCAAATCTTCAGCCAACCCCATCCCTGGAAGAGAACTATGCTTGACCCTTCCTCACTGTCCAATGGCATCAGATGAAAGGTGCTGTTTGGCATCTGCACAACATCAGTGCCCCAGGTTAGGGCAACCTTCTCCACAACTAAACATACCTATTTATTTCTGTAGGACCTGCCAAGCAAAAAAGTCGCCTCTGCAAGCACTGCTAACGGTGCAGTGATTTTCCTCCAGATCTAAAATGAAAAAGAAAATAAGGAATATATTCCCATGCATTGTCCCAGCTTGAGCAGTAGAACATGGTTTTAAGTCAGGATACAAGATTTTTAGCCATATCACAATTCTGCTGTGAGAGCAGCTCTGCAACCAACCTCTCTGCACCAAGCTCGGGGTGTGCAGCCTTAGTTACAGGGCTGGGGCATTTGTGAACTCCACACACAGCTTTGGTACTAACATAAACAGGCACTGTGAGAGTATTTAAAATGATGGGTACGTGCTTTTTGCACACAAGCAACTATACCAGTAGCAAACTCTTCTATAGATTTTCATATTCCCCCGCGCCTATGGAAGCGTATCAACACCAGGGCTTGTCCTGACTTCAATACATCACTGAATGTATTGTGCTGTTAAAACAGCGCAAGAACTGCCCAAATAAATGACTGACACTGCTCACCTACAAGTTTGGGATAAACTTCCAAGCCAGCAAGCACACAGCATGGGAGCAGCCACAAGTTTTTGCATGTTAAAAGGGAAGAGCAGCAAAAAAAGCACACCTCTGCATGATTACTGAAACCCCATTGATAAAAAGCACCACATCTGCTTCACCAAGAGCATTAAAGCATGACACCAGGCCATTTTTCCCACCATTAATTTAACCTTCCCTCCCTCACTCATCTCCTTTGTCTCGAGCTGCCTTGCTCCATCCCCTGCCCACCCCACAGCAGCGGCTGGAGGTCAGCTGAACCCCCCCTTTCCCAGCCCTGTGAAAGGCCTATATTTGATTACAACACTATATGATGTCACGTATCCAAGACAACTAAAGGCATTACAGTCTCCCGAGGACAAAACCACCTCTCGGCCATAGACTTTGGTGAGCCAGGAGCTGTTGTGTGCAGAGGAGAAAGCGGGCAACTGCACCCCATCAGTGACAAAGGGCACCCAGAGATGCTCCCATTAGGGTAGCATCCACTGCAGGCAGTGCCCTTCCTGCACCTCATGGCTTGCAAAGGAAGGGGAGGAATTGGAAAGGTTTAAAACCCATTTCAAAAGCAGGTTTTGGCTTCTCAAAGCCAGCCTGAAACAAAACAACCCAACTGAAGGATGAGACAAGCCATAAGCTCACAGGTTACTTTTCAACCTTAGCATGGTGTGGTCGAAGAAGAAAGGTTTTCCAGGTGTTTGTCAAAATACTTCCAAGCCTCTCTCATTTTAATCCCCCTTTAATGTCAGTATTCTCCCTCACCCTGTGATATAATTAAAGGCAGGGAAAAGAAAAGAAAAAAGATAAAACAAATATGGGAGCTAAAAGCAATAAAAAGGTCCAATATGAGGAAAAGAAATACTGCAAAACTGAAAAAGGGAAGGGATTTAACCCTTACCATAGCCCAGGGAAGAGTGGTTTCATCTGCGATCTAACACATATGAAAACAAGTTTTCATTTTTATAGCAAGTACACATATACACACACACAAGTGGGTTTGTGATCCAAATAAATACCTCAAACAAAAATGATACGTAAACTTAGACATGCCCAGACCCCATTGCAGACCCTGTGCATGGCCCAGAACCTCTGAAACGTGGCCACTGAGAAGCCTTTCCAAAGGCTGCAATCACAGCTGGGCCAGGTTTCCTGTGCCTCAGATTTAAACCATGCACATGAAAACAGTCTAACAGAGAAATTGGGGAGTGAAGAAAACGAACAAAACAAAACAAAACAGCAATGAAATCTATTAAGAAATCCCCCTAAAAACCCCTTTGGTGTCACAGAAGGGGGAAGAAGTGCTTTAAAAAGAAATGCTTTACTGCCAATAGCAGCTTTTCAAAAGATGCCTCCAGGTCATGTTCCTGAAACACTGCTTGCTAAATGGACTAACATGCAAAAAATGTAAGCCATTGATAACGTTCACAAGTGAGCCATTTGAGCACATGCTTTACAAAATAATTCTGATGCTAATTCCCCTCCCAGGGTAACCCTTCCCTGTGCTTCTTTACCATCCTCTTGAAACAGAAATCAGCTACATTCCAGCTGGTGTCAGTACCAATTTACCAACACTGGAAAACATAATGCTATCTGCTCCATCCAGCTTTTCTGCCTTCTCCAGCCTTAAAGAACCAGAACTCCCAGTTTTCAGCTGAAAACCAACAATTTGAAGCTTCGCCCCAAGTGACCCTTCTGCAAGATTTAGTTGTAGCACAAACCCACCCACATTACCAGTACAGCTTTGTGATTGTGAAGCTGTCACTGGTTGCTATTTCCTAGCTCCTGCTCCCAAAGCATTGGTTTCCCTCCACATCCCTACACAGCAAAGCGATGCTCCTCACCATGCTGACCTTTCAGCCAACTCGCTCATAATTTCACTCCACAACTGTTGAACTTGGTTTCCCTGATCTTTAAGGCCCCTTCTAACTCAAACCATTCTATGATTCTATAGCGGGTCTGGTGATGGTCCTCATGGACCAGAGGATGATGGATGGAGGCTTATCAGCAAGCCTCTCAGCTCCCACTCACCCAGTTCTACTTTGTGGGAGTTTTCCAGTCACTGAGCTCTCTCCACACCCAGTAATTAGCTTCTAGGTGACCATGGCCCCAAATCTAAGCACAATGCAATCCCATAAGAGTGTTAAAAAGGAAGAAAGCAGGGGACCCCACATGAACCAGGAAACTAGAATTAGCTACATGCTGCAAGACGGGAATGCACTGAAAATAACACAAGAGAAGAAACGAGACCTGAGTGTGATTTCAAGATAAACTGCTCCAGGAGATGGGCTTTGGGAAAACAGCCAGACACACACAGAATCTTAGAATCAACTGCGTTGGAAAAGACCTTGAAGATCATCCAGTCCAATCATATCCCCAGCACTGCCAAGGCCACCACTAACCCATGGCAGTGAGGGCCTCTTCTACACGGTTTGTGAACACTTCCAGGTTTGGGGACTCCAGCACTGCCCTGGGCAGCCTGTTCCAAGGCCTGACTGCCCTTTGGGGAAGGAATTGTTCCCAATATCCAAACCATTCTTGGTGCAGCTTGAGGCCATTTCCTCTTGTCCTGTCACCTGTCCTTTGGGAGAAGAGATCACCCATCTCCTGCCTCCATCCTCTCTTTGAAGGATGCACACTGGTGACTCAGCTTCATCAGCAAGAGAACCTGAAGATCGAGCAGCAGTAAAAGAAACCCAAACTATAGAAATGAATGACATATAAACTGATCCTTACAGAGGGTGCAGATGAGCTGGGGGCAACTTCTGCAGCAGAAGTAGCAAATGTAACACAGTCCCCAACATACTGTAAGCTTTGAGGAAGAAGTAGGGAGCTCTAAGTCTTATTTGAACCTAAAAGAAATAAGCTTGAACACACTAGGAAAAAGAAAAAATCTACACCATTGACTTCTCTATTAATCTTCTTATCTGCCCCAGTTCCAGGCCTATCTTGAAATGGTCCTGGTATGCTCGGTCGCAGGGGTATTCTATTCCTACCCCAGACACAACAGCTAGGCTTCCTGGTTGCCAGCCACGCAGACCTGCAGGCACTCAGCACAGAGGAGCACCCAGCAGCGCTCCCCAAAACCAAGTGTGACCCAAGCCACATGCTTCCATAGCCATTGTGATTCACAGGGAAGAGGCAGAGTACCCGGGGTCATACGGACGGTGGCTGGCATCAGACAGCATTTCTTCCGTAGGATGGAATTTATTCCTGAAGCATGCATGAGTGAGCTGCCTGCCACTTGCTGACTTCAATTCTATTTTGCAAGTACCCCAGAGCATCACTGTGTGCATTTACCCATGATGAGGGTGGGATGGAGAGTTCATCATTGCACAGCATGCACTAAGTCAGACAGCTCATGTAGTATGACAGGGAATGAATCCTATCCTGTATCAGCAACAGTGTGGCAGCAGGGCCAGGATCATCCCCCTGCACTGGGCACTGGTGAGGCTGCATCTTGAATCCTGTGCTCAGCTCTGGGCCCCTCACTGCAAGAGAGACCTTGAGGTGCTGGAGTGGGGCCAGAGAAGGGCAATGGAGCTGGTGCAGGGCCTGAAGCACAGTGTGATGGGGAATGGCTGAGGGACCTGGAGGGGGTTTAGTGTGGAGAAGGCTCAGGGGGGACCTTATCACTTTCTACAGCTGCCTGACAGGAGGATGGAGCCAGGAGGGGCTGGTCTCTGCTCCCAAGGAACAAGGGACAGGACAAGAGGAAACGGCCTCAAGCTGCAGCAGGGGAGGTTTAGATGGAGATGAGGAACAATTCCTTCCCCAAAGGTCAGTCAGGCATTGGAACAGGCTGCCCAGGGCAGTGCTGGAGACACCGTCCCTGCAAGTGTTCACACAGGGTGTAGATGAGACCCTCAGTACCATGGGTTAGTGGTGGCCTTGGCAGTGCTAGGGAACAGTTGGACTGGATGATCTTGAAGGGCTTTTCCAAGCACACTGATCCTGTGGTTCTATGAATAAACACGTATCACACAGAGAAGTCCAGCCAGAAAAAAACATGAAGCAGCATCTCAGGGTCTTCTTGTTTTATGTGGAGGCATCTTCTCTGAGAGCCAAGGAAGCGGCTGGACCTGCAAGGAGACACAACACAGGCACCCAAACCAGCCCTCTTGGCTGCTGTATGGGGACGCGGATGGGGTTTGCAGCCTGCAAGTGTGCACCTGCCCAGAGACAGAGCTGCGTGTGCTGACATGAGTCATGCTGATGGCCGCGTCTCCGTGCAGGAAGTTGCCCAACACCCTTTCAGATGTGGAGCAGTGAGGCACACGCACTAGGGATGAGGCACTCGCTGCCTCCACCTACTTCCCTCAGAAGGGCTACAATCAGTGTGCTGGCATCCTGCAGTTGAGCTTCTACACAGCCCATCTCAGGAACGGGATGGGGAGGAATAGCAACGGCCATAAAGAGAAAACTCACGGAGACAGATGGACGAAAAAGGGCAGAATTTACACCTGTGCTAAAAGACAGTGAGCATCCATCTGTATCACTGACAACCTTTACTTATGGGCACTAAAGGTTGCTTTTCATAGAACTATGGAATGGTTTGGGTTGGAAGGGATCTTTAAGCTCATCCAGTTCCAACCCCCCTGCCACAGGCAGAGACACCTTTCACCAGAGCAGGTTGCTCCAAGCCCCATCAATTGATTCACAGCCAGGAAAGGAAAGCTGTAGTTCACACAGCTCGTTTTGCACCATGGCAGTGCAGTGGGACTACCCCACTGAAGGGAACAGCACAAGAGATACACAGCAGTGGTTCATTATCCTGGTGTTCGGCTGATGCTGGTTAGATTCAAAGTCTTCTGCATGCATGGGGTACTTCTTCTCATCTGTACCAGCTCCTTGGAACCCAAATAACTGTCACCAAGGAGCAATAATAGGGAAGGAGGGTGGAATTACAGCCCCAGCTGAAACCAGCGTAAAAACCTCCCCTGTTCTTACAGGAACCAACATTTCCACACAAGAACTGCATCACTTTCTCAGCAGTTTAAACTGAATCCATACACAGCATCTTCTTAGAATCACAGAAGCACAGAATAGCTTGGGTTGGAAGGGACCTTCAAAGCTCATCTAGTGCAAACCCCTGCAATAAGCAGGGACATCTTCAACTAGATCAGGTTGCCCAGAACCACATCAGGCTTGGCCTTGGATGTCTCCAGGGTTGGCGCATCCAGCACCCCTCTGATGGTAGGTGTGCCATCTTCAGGTACTGAACTATCTCGTTCACTGAAAGAGTTGGCCTTTGCTCTAGGTGTCAGGTTTTCAAGTCTCCTGCACTGAGTGGGCAGTCTGTGGTTAATAAAGATGGTTAAAAGCAGCCTGATGTGCACCTTAGCCTCTGTCTGCTTTCCCAGGCACTACATTCACTCGCCAGGCATTTTCTCCTTCAGCAGGACAATCCCACATCCCTGTATCTGCTCCATTACTTACTGGACTGGCACATCCTGACACTGAGATAGCTGCTGGCAACGCTGCTGCCTTCCATCCCAAGCAGCCCAGAGGACATGGGAAGGCTGCTCAGGGAGAAAATCTGTGGTGCTTGGAACTGTTGAGGCAGCACACTCCTTGGTTAGTGTTCCTTTGGATAAAGGGGATATAAGCTTACTTCTGGGCTGAGCAACCCTGTGGAACTTCTCCAGCACAGCCTCAGCAGCAGCACCTAGAGAAGGTCACTCAATCCTTTGGCCCAGATGTTGCCAACAAACACATCAACCAAGTTTCACATGCCCAGGCTCAGAAATAACATACCCTGGCACTCAGTTCATTAGCTCAACTGCAGTTCAGAGCTGATGTGCACAACTACCTTCAGCAGAGCTTGGGGAATGTGAGCTGGCACCTGCCGAGACAAAAAGGACACCAAAAACCAAACTGACTTTGAACTAGTTCAAGTTTTCTGACATTACACCAGCTTGATTCTTCCTGCATAGACACAGCATCACACCAGGCTTCTAGAAGGAAAAGAAAACCCCAATCCTAGAAACACAGCAGAAGTTAAATGATTCACATGTCAATATATCGCAACCCAACCATTACCAAAGTCCATCTAAATGCAAGACCACCAATAACATGATTTGGAGGGGGTGTATGTATATTTTTTTACAAGGGCCTGTAGGGACAGGACAAGGGGAAATGGCTTTAACCTGACAGAGGGGAGAATGAGATGAGACATTAGGAAGAAATTCTTCCCTGTGAGGGTGCTGATGCTCTGGCACAGGGTGCCCAGAGAAGCTGTGGCTGCCCCATCCCTGGCAGTGTTCAAGGCCACGTTGGATGGGGCTTGGAGCAACCTGGTCTAGTGGAAGGTGTCCCTGGCCATGGCAGGGGTTGGAACTGGGTGAGCTTGAAGGTCCCTTCCAACTCAAACCAGTCTGGGATTCTGTAATATATACATATGTAGAACATTATAGATAAAATTACCTTGATTTCATAGGTGAGCCACAAACCCAACCAAGTTACTTTCACAGCACTCAAGTCCAACATCATTCATCATTTTTAACTTTACATTTCACACGATGCCCATCCCTCGGCAGGCACCGAGGCGAGTTCATCAGGCCCCACTCAAGATTACTCCTTATCTTCTTTCCCTCTTTGTCCTCTTCACTCTTTGTCTGGGCCACGTCAGAACCCGAACCTTTCCGCACAAAACCCGGTCTCCACTCCCCCACAGCCCGGGGGGGGATCGGTGTGCCTGACCTGAGCCGATGCTCCATTGCCCAGCTCCACTGACCCCCCCCCCCCCCCCAGAAACAGGAACATTCCCAAGGGCCACGTGCAGACCCCATCCGCTCACGAGTGGCTCCCAATGTTCCACCCCAAAACGTGGGATCCTCACCAGGCGCCTGCCGCCCGCCCCCCCCAACCGCAGCCCCTCTGCCCGCCCCTCCCCACCGCTCAGGGCACAACGTGGCGCCCCGGAACAGAGACACCCGTCGGGGCTCGGTGCGTTAAAGCAGCCGCTTGAGGGTTTCCCCGCGGTCACCCCGTGGCGCGGAACAACCCGCGGGCGGAAGCTCCGCGGAGCCGCGCCGGGGGGAGGAGCCGAGGGGAAAGGGGGTGGAATGGGAGGGGGGTGTCCCCATGCACCGCGCACCCCCCCCCCCAACCCGTATCATCAATGAGACCGGTTAGAGGGGTCGCAGCATCCCCCCGCCCCTACCCCAAGCACCGCCGCGCCGCTCCCCGCGCTTTGCCGTTCCCCCTCGAAACCCGTCCGGAGCGCTGAAGACAAAAAACACCCAACCCCCAAACCGCTGAAAACCATAAAAACTAAATACAGAAAAGGGGGGGGAGCAACAAAAACAGGGGTGGGGATGGGGGGAGAGGGGGACAGGGGGGACAGGGGGCGCGCCGGCGGCACTCACCGCGGTCATGAAGCCGTGCGGCGCGGACACAATATGGCAGCGGGGGGATGTGTCAGGAGCAGCTGCTCCCTGCGCAGCGGCGGCGGCTCCGCCCGCCCCGCTCCCCATGGCAACCGGGAACACCGCCCCGCCTCCCCATGGCAACCGGGAACACCGCCCCGCCTCCCCATGGCAACCGGGAATACCGCCCCGCCTCCCCATGGCAACCAGGAACACCGCCCCGCCTCCCCATGGCAACCGGGAACACCGCCCCGCCTCCCCATGGCAACCGGGAATACCGCCCCGCCTCCCCATGGCAACCGGGAACACCGGTTGCCATGCTGGGGTCCCGCATCCCGCCCCGAGCATCCTCGCCGGGTGGGAAAAGTTCTCCTTTCCCCCCGGAACACTCCCCCCAAACCCTAAATTTAAACGTAAACCCTGCTTTTAGTTTCACTTCCCTTTCCGCTCCGCTCAGACATCCACAATCACCCATGCGCTGGTGTGTTTTGCCTGTTTTTCACCTCTTTCCATTCTTCTTTTTCAATTCTCCCATGACATTAAACCTTTTTTCTTTTCCCCCTTCCCTTTATTTTTCTCTCTTTTCCCCCTTGTCGTCCCCCCCCCCCCCCCCCCCCCCACCCTTTTTTAACCACTTTTTGGTGGTTTTTTTCCTTGTATTTTAATTTTGGTCACAGAATCCCAGACTGGTTTGGGTAGGAAGGGACCTTAAAGCTCATCCAGTTCCAACCCCCTGCCACAGGCAGGGACACCTTCCACCAGACCAGGTTGCTCCAAGCCCTGTGTCCAACCTGGCCTTGAACACTGCCAGGGATGGGGCAGCCACAGCTCCTCTGGGCACCCTGTGCCAGGGCCTCAGCACCCTCGCAGGGAACAATTTCTTCCTAATGTCTCATCTCAATCAGTCTGAAGCCATTCCCCCTTGTCCTCTTAACAAAGATAAAGCCACCATCATGTTTTCTCTGCCTTGTAGCACATTGTCCTCTGCTCATGCTCTCAGCTTTAAGCTTCTCAGGGCAAGAACTTTGCTGTTTGCTTAGCAGGGTTTCACACTCCTGCTCACTTGCAGTTTTAGAGTGCAATAAAGAGGACCTCGGGAAGCTGCCTGCAGGGAGAATCCTTGTTTGGTGTTTATTCACCCTCCCAAGGTTTCCTTGCCTTCAGAAGGATGCTTGGCTTTCTCCTGCCTTGTGATGCATTGCAGTGACTTTATTTGTAAGGGAGGATGGGAATGGGTTTCAAGGCAATTCCCCCACTCCACACTAGCAGAAACTAGTTGTTGGGTTTTTAATTGGAAACAATCTCAGAGAACAACCTCTAGGGTTTTTTAGGTGTGAGGAGGAACCAGGCCCAGGGTTACAACAGGCAGAATATTCTCTCACAGGCAGAGGATCAAATCCAGCAGTGGAAAGGCTCAGCCCTGCACATGCAGGTTCCTTCTGTTGTGCTGTGAAGCTTCGGAAACAGAGTCCAGCTGCATGGTTTTGACCAGAATAAATTGTTCTCAGCAACTGTTACTTTGTTCCTACCTAATTCCTGCTCACTGAATGCATTAGGATCCATTCAACCTTTTCTTCTTACAGCTGCAGGAGCCAGCCAGGGCTCTCCTACCCTCTTGTCGAGCAACAGAAGTGCACTTGTATAAATTATGTATTACTATAACCATCAAAATGCTGAAAGCACCCTCCATTCCTAAACCATTGAGAACAGACCTTGCACTGCTGGTACCAGCAATCCTTCACCCATGAGAGGCTCTTTTGCCTGAGTTTCCATCCTTTTGCTGCCCAGAAAGCGTGCGATGCGGCTTGCATGGCTGCCTACCACACCTCAGCTGCTCCAGAGGGAGGGAGGAGCAGCTTGCTGTTTGCCTGTTGGAATCTGAGGGTGTTACTTTGCCTTTGCCTGGCTTGGAAATGACCTGAAAGAGAGACCAGGATTGAATCTGGACCCTTCGGCTTCAGTTGTCACACCAAAGTCCCAGCGTGTGCCACTGTGGTATCTATTCTCACCCTTTGATGCCACCTCCATCCCAGCCTTTATAGTGGAGCCACTCACAGGTTTGTTCTCATTTATCCCTTAACAAGGCAATCTGGGTTCAGTGGGAATGCACGCTCTCACGTCTTGTCCATTTTGGTGGATTAAAAACCCAAATCCCCAAAACAAGAAGGACAAAAACTAAACTAAAAGCACAAAAGCTGAAAGTGCCCTGAAGTTGCTGTCCTCTCATGGAAACAAACAATTCCCCAACTTCACCTCTGAACGGGTATTTTATTTAAACCAGGGGAAGTGGAGCTCTTCAAATGACATCAAATGTTTCCACACCTCTTGAAAAATGTCATCACCTTCACCTCTGTCTGCTCTACTCCTCAACATGCCTATGGTAGGTTTTTGGCTTTGAACCAGGCTACTGTTAAAAATCCAGCAACTTTGTATTAATAAAGGCAGTACCCAAGATCTGAGGTGTTCTGGAGGACCTTCTGCATCACCTCCAACAACAATCAGCGTCAGCATCACCCTTTGCAGTCTGTGAAGTCACCGATGGCTGCAGTGGTGCAGCTGGGGACACTATGGGTCATCATGGGGGAACTCACAGCTCTCCTCATTCTTGCCTGCTCTGTCTGTCCCTGCCTGCACTGACTCCTGACTAGTGACCTCAGTCAGCATCAGGATGCCTTCACTTAGTGCTCAGGCAGCTGTTGGGTGATTGAGGAGCCTGTCTGGTGTCCATGATGAGTTTAATCCTTGTTTCCTTACCATGATCCCATTTGCCTGCTAAATCCTGCATGCAGTTTGTGAAAGCAAGAGGGAGTAGGTGGTGGAGGTCTGGGAGCAGCAGCATCAGGCAGAGCCAAGGCCACTGGGATCTTCCTGCTCATATTCCTGAGAAGCTGGAGGGCCATGGCCTGGAAGATGCCCTGCCAGGCTGCTTTGTGCAAAACCCCTGAAAGCTGCTTGCTCACAGGTCTGAAGGCACTATCCATTCTTTCCCGCAATTCACCCTGTCCCATAAGGGATGCCACACACCACCTTGGTCTCCCTCTTGCTCCACCTCAGCTTTCTACTGCTTACAGGACAAGCACCAGAGCTACTGAAGAAAACCAGCAGCAAAGCAGAACTCATGCAATAAATGTGACAAGGACATGGTGCTATTTCCCAACACAGACCTTTAAAATAGGCAGGCCAGATGTTAGTCATGGTGCTACACTATAGGTGTCTGCACGGCTTCCCAGGATGCCCATGCAGCACCTCCTGCAGTTCCCCAGGGCAGGAGGTGAGGGGAAGCAGAGGTGCTGAGGAGATGTCAGGAGGTACCACCTCCTGCTCAGAGCCAAGGCAGACTCAGCAGAGGCACTGCCCACCCAAGGACATGTCATATCTACTTTGCCCGCATCACTGAATCCCTCCTTCCTGCTTCCTCCATGCTCTCTGCCAAAGGCTGGCTATCCTCTCCCCTCCAGGGCACAGGCACAGCTCTAGGTGACTTGTATTCACCACAATGAGCACAATGCAAGCTCTAGGCAGAAAACACCTCTCCCATGTCATGCTCAGTATCTTCAGACCTTTGCTCCTATTTCAGTCTGACGGGTTGATGGTAGATGGCATTTATATGTGCGTACTGAGATAAAGTTTACCCTGGGCACAGGGGATGGTCATCCAAAGCTGTTATGTGGAGGATAACCCTACTGGGAAGGTGCAACCTGCCTCCAGGAAGCTGCAAGCTGCCTATTGTGAGAGAGCACAGGGGGGCTCTCCAAAGGCTGTATCAGCTGGACCTGACCCATGCCACCCAGCACCATGAAAGCCCCTCCTCACTCAAGCTATAACCTGAAGCAAAATACAAGATCAGTGCTCTTAGATGTGACCTAGGAGTGTGGAGAGTGGGGAAGGGTAGGAAGGGAACTGCTAATACAAGTGCCAGATAGGCATGAACATGTTATATATGAGAGCCAGTGAGCCCCAGTTATGTTGCTGGGATTTCTGCCATGTGTGAATGGTCAGCCAGGCTTCATTGTGCCTCAGCACTTTGCATCATGAAACCACAGGCCCTTTGATCCTGGTGGCCTATAATCCAAGCATCATCCTGAGGAAAGACAGAATAAGAAGAGTTTGTCAGGTCAATCCCAACCAGGATGTTGTCTCCTCCAGAGGAGCAAAAGAGGGTGCTGGGCACAAACTCTGGCTAAGCTTTGTTTCTGCCCAGGGCTGCTACTGGTTGGACACCTGCTTCTTTTAGGCCTTCTTGTTGCAAGCAGCATCTCTGATTTGCATTGGCAGCTTGTTTGAAGTAATAACTTCAAAGGAACTTCTTATTTCTCCAGGTCAATATGTCTGCCTATTCAGCTCCCACACTGTAACTGGGTGTTTCTGCCTGGGAATGCCTCCTGCTTTGCTGTCTCCTACCATTACTCTAGTCTAGCATTTGATCTTTTCCCTCACTCTAGGCAAAGCCGAGAGAGGTACAAGATGTACATGATGTATTGCATGATGTACAGCATTTTTTCTCCCACCACCCTGCCACCTGCCGCATTTATTCTCTCATCTCTTGCTGCCACCTAAATGGGACTCAGTGATGAAGTTCTTGCCATAGCTATATACAGCCAGGTCCAAAGTCTGGCATTTTAGGGACTGAAAATGCTCCCTCTTTTTTAGTTTCCCCCTTAAGAGCTCCTCCTAAGTTTAAGGAGCTGTTAATGTTTCCTGAAGACCTAATCTTCTCCAGTGTATATCTCTTAAGTACAGATCTAGAGTACGGACAAGAAGGTAGCTATAAAGGAAGTCTGAGGAGTAATATTATCTATCAAAATTAATAATTGCTTTTTCAACTATACAACCATTGATTAGAAAAATGTTCAGTGCAGGTTGCAGTATTCCTCCTGCACACGTTGCATGTGCAAGGACTGAAATACGTGTGGAATCATCACTGAAACATTAAGGCTCTACAGTATTCTCTACTGTAGTGATAGGACAAGGGGTAATGGGTTGAAACTTAAACAGCAGAGGTTTAGATTGGATCTAAGGAAGAAATTCTTTACTGTTAGGGTGGTGAGGAATGGGTTGTCCAGGGAGGTTGTGAATGCTCCATCCCTGGCAGTGTTCAAGGCCAGGTTGGATGAAACCTTGGGTGATATGGTTTAGTGTGAGGTGTCCCTGCCCATTGCAGGGGGGTTGGAACTAGATGATCTTAAGGTGCTTTCCAACCCTAACTATTCTATGATTCTGTGATTCTATATTGGATATCCAAAACTGTCAATACTGGATATCCAAAAACGTTTGCAGAGCCAAGAAGTTACTTTTATTAGAAAGAATTTGAGATCATTGTTACTCTAGGAATGGCTTTGGGGGGCAATATCAATCATACTTCCATCTAGTCATTTGGTATAGCTTATGCTAGCTCAATAAATGATGTAAACCTAAATCTGTGGGAGATGGTTCTGCCAAATCAGCACCGTGAACACCTTGCCAGGTTAGATATGTGACTTGAGGGTGACTTTTTTTTCCAGACTTCAGGAAAATAATCACAAAGAGACCAGACTGATGCAGGCTGGTTTGACAGTACATACTCAGGAATGGAAAAATCAGCCATGGAGTAAAGCAAATGTGGTCTTAGCAATGCATCTGGGTTATATATTTAGCACGGTTGTCTGTTTACTCTTAAACAGGAAGAAGTTTCTCTGTAGACTTGTTATCCTCAACAACGGATGAGGAATAAACTCCGCATATTTACTGTTGGGAAGAACCTTCCATCCTTAAGAGATAACTTACTTCCCTTCATGGGTAAGGCAAATACCTTACAGAAAATAGCAGCAATTTCCTAAATAAGACCAAGTCAATTGTTTCTGTTGTGCACAAACAAAAAGATTCACTCCTTTTAGTAGATAGCCCACAATGTAATCTGCCAGGCTGAATTACCCAGAGATACTTAGTTTTGAAAGGAGTGCAGAAATCCTGCAGGTTTAATTGCCAATAAATCAGCATGACCTCCACTCCCTGACACCTTTCTTTTTACAATGGTCTTTTCAAGCAGAAAATGAACAGACTGATTTTTTACAGTGTGTGCCTACTGTCTTTGGAGAGATAAGAGCAATGACACACAGGCAGGCTCCTCCATTAAAAGCTATCCTACATAATGAAGGACTTAATCAATGGTGTGTTCTATTTGCTTTCTGGTTATTTTCACCTTGTGTTGTGGTGCTCTCTTTTTGTTAGGAGATTTGATTAGGAGAGTACTTGCTTGTTTAACAATTGGCTTTCAACTTGTTGAGTCCTTGCATTCTGCAGTACTCCAAATGAATTTACTTGTGGTTTAGTTTTATCCTGATGCTCACAGTTTGAAGGCAAATGGCAACAGTTCAAGTCCTGTTCTAAGGTTAAATATCCAGCTACAGACTTGGCAGTTTAAAGGGAACTTGGGTGTTTTTAAAATAAATTGTTTTGATTCCAATGCAAAATGCTCATTATAGTACCTCTTAGTAGCAAAGGTTTTATGGTTTTATATTGTTATTCAAAAGAAAAGGTATGACTTGAAGCCCAGTGAAGCTAGCCCATCATCTTACTGCACATTATAAGCTTTACTTCTGATATCAGTTTTACTTAGCCTATCTTTAATCCAAATATATTCAAGCAGTTGCGAGTGCTTAGCTTCAAAACACTGACTGAGGCAGCTGGTTATTATAATCTCCTCTAATAGATAGGTGGGTTGATACTGGGAGGGACAAGGAGGGGAACACAATCTCATCATTGCACAGTGGTGGGCTGGGGTTCAGCATCTCTGAAATAATCCCCAAAGAGATTTGCTTTCATCTTGCCCATCACGTTTTTGGCTGAATTGGGAGCAGCACAGAGAAGCTGTGGCTCTGCTGTCCAGTGGTTTTGGACTCACCTACACAGACCACTGAGCCAGAGGTGATGCCATCCTAATGTGCAGCCCATCAGCAAGAGGAATGCACAAGCTTGTTGATGGGAGGACAGCTTTAGATGCTCTGTATGTCCCCTTTTACACAGAACATTTACAAAACAAAGAGTGCCCAGCACAAAGCAAAGGATGACAATGATCAGCCTGACAACTCCTTTAGTATACCTGAGTCCTGCAAAGGCAACTAAACAGAGGAGGCCCAGATCTAAGGGAAGAAAAGACAATATGCAGCAGGTCTCCATATGCAGCTTTTGGTGTTGGATGAGTTGGTTTTCAGACAAGACACAGGCAATAGGAATAGCAGTGATGGGGGCTCTGTCACAGCAGTAAGAGCATAACTCAGGCATGTGTGCATAGCTCCCTGGCTCTCTTGCCTCTCCTCCTTCATTGCTTGTACCCCATAATTTAAGAGATTCCAGACAGGACAGAAAGATTGCACATGGAACTGGCACTTCATTCTTATGAAGTTCAAAGTGTTTGTAGAAATATATAAAGAAATATAACAAGAAGTGAGATTATGGATGGGGCAAGCAGGAGTGCATATTTCTTAACAGAAGTTTCTTATATGTATTATACATTAAGTTCTTTGTGCAATGCTTTCACGTCAAGAGATTGTCACAGAGTTGTGCTATCAGTATCAAAGCATTGACCCAGGCAGTCCAAGTTATCAGTTCCAGTGACTTCATGGTATGATACAAGCCCCTAAGGAGAGCAGTGTTGAGTTCCTGCTCTATCTAGGGACCACATGGTTTATGGCTCCAGGTGCACTGTTAATCATGGTTTTGCAGCCTGGCTCTGCAGGTAAGTTACCCTTTGCCTCAATGTCCCTCCATTTCTGAGTGAAGTTGCTCAGACAAGAGAAACTCAAGATAGACGGTTCTTGATGAAGCAAAGAGTAATGGCTGCTTGGTTCCTGCAAACCAATTCTCAATGAACTTTCCAAGCAAGCTAAGAGAAGTCACATTCAAATGGATGGTATTCCAGCTCCAAGCAGAAAAACTCACAGTCTGGTCCAGTCAAGGATTTTAAACAGACTCCCTGGCTAGATATATTGGAAAGAAGATATTCAAAGACCTTTGTGTCTGGTTGCTGCAATGTCTCTGACAGCCAAACCCACGCTTTCACTAAACTTTCTTTGTCAGCTAATGAACACTGAAATCCATATCACCATGTGTCTGGAGGCTGGCATGGCTCCTGCTGGCTGTTTCTGAGCGGCTGATGTGCAGGAATGAAATGAAGGTATACTGAGCAGATAAAAGTACCAACCTGTGACCTTGCCATCATTTAGAGTATAAAGGGCATGGGAGAAAAGGGTGACTGAAATGGTCTTTATTCTGTAGACAAAACACACCTTTCCATTGCCTGGGCAGAATGTGCTGGGATGAAGGAGTAACTGTGTTGAAACTCATGGCTATGGAATAAAACTTGTTCTCTTCAGTGCACTGACACTGGGTATGATCTCATGAGTCAGAACAGACAGATGAGGCCTTGGAAAATATGCTGGACTCAGATGTCCTGTTGATTATAGTCTTATTCGGAGAGAAGAAAGCCAATTCAACACCAGCTGATGCATCTCTCTGGCATTCAGGAAGGTGCCTTCCAGTTGATTAAGGGCAGTGATCATGCAGCATTTTGTTTGGTTGATATATTCATGTACTCTTTGCAGCCAGCAAACTGTATACCACCAGTGGTCCTGGGTGAGTACATGAAGCCTTTTCTCTCAGAGCCAGTCCTTTTAGGCATATTCATAATACCCACTACTCATGGATTAACACGGTTTTAATCCACTTCACTACTGAAGCTCCAACAGCTGGCTTGCCAGCATTAAACCTGTTGATCATGAATCTGCTGGGTGTCTGCGGTGATGAATGGGCTGAAAGGAAAGGACAGAAAGCAATCCCATACAGGGTCACCTGTGCCTGTGCATATACATCTAGAAAATGCCCTGTTCCTCTTCTAAGGCTGGTTTTAGTCAGGAGCCAAAGAGTAGGAGCAAAATAATGTTACCGAATTTCATTCTGCACATATATTTCAACTTGAAACCCTGATAACAAAAGAGGGACTTGTATGAACCACAACAAAGCAACATTTTCAAAGAGAAGTTATCTGGACCCTTGGATGTCAAAGCCATGCCTGGCTTTGGTTCCAGCTGTGCCACGCATGCTGTCTTTGTGCATCTCACTCCTCATCCTCTCTCCTTTTGGTCCATCCTTCTCCATCTGCTGCTGCTGCTCCTGCAGCTCCAGCATCTTGCCCTCCATCTATCTTCCTTCCTGCAGCTGCTTTTCCAGCCTTGTTCCCCATTCAACCTCATGGGGATAATTTCAGACAATTTCATATAGTCCTCCTCTCTCTCCTTCCCCAGGTTGTTATTGTTGGCTCTCTTCTGGGGCAGAAAAAATGTGGGCAAGCAGTCAGAAATAGTTCTTAAGCCCCTTGCTTTGCTCACTGATCACAGTCTGTGTTGAACATGTAATGGAGAGCAGCCCAGAGAAGCTGTGGCTGCCCCATCCCTGGCAGTGTTCAAGGCCAGGTTGGATGGGGCTTGGAGCAACCTGGTCTAGTGAAAGGTGTCCCTACCTGTGGCAGAGGTTGGAACTGGGTGAACTTTGAGGTCCCTTCCAGCCCAAACCAGTCTGGGATTCTATGAGAGAATCAGCAGAAAAAAACTATGTGAGATTCAGTTGTGAGCCTGGCATTGCCCTAAGATGGCTGATTTGACTGGAGCTGCTTAGTGTAGAGATGAGACCATAGACCTTACTAAAACATCAGGAATCAGCAATTTACACGGCCAGGGATGGGGCAGCCACAGCTTCTCTGGGCACCCTGTGCCAGCATCTCAGCATCCTCACAGGGAAGAGCTTCTTCCTAATGTCTCATCTCAGTCTCCCCTCTGTCAGGTTAAAGCCATTCCCCCTTGTCCTGTCCCTACATGCCTTAGTAAAAAGCCCCTCTCCAACTTTCCTGTAGGCCCTCTTCAGGTATCAGAAGGCTGCTCTAAGGTCTCTGTAAGTAAAGTACTCTGAATGATCTGGACTAAGCTTGTGCTCTTTAACCATTGGCCAAGAGATGGAGGTCAGTGGCCATGCCAGGAAGCAGCCTGGAGATGGGAGAGGTGGCTCCACATCATGGGTCTATTCATGAGTAGACAGGGACACTTGACCAGTAAGTGAGGAGTAGTCCAGGATGAAAGTGGGTGCATGGGGATGCCAGAAGCAGGGCAATGGGTGATCCCAGGGCCCTGGCAGCCAACAGCAAAGGCCAGATATGCTGCTTAAGGGGTTTTGGCTCATTTTCCAGTTCCGGGAGGAAGGAGGCTGTGACAGGAAAGCAGGAATTAACCTTCTGGCTCACTCTCAAAGTCCAGTCTGTTCAGCAATTCTGATGTAGGCTAGTATTGGATGCTTCCCAGGCTGTAGCAAAATCTGCATTTCTCATTCCAACACCAGGAGTTAAACACTGGCTTCCAGGAGGCCATTCAAGAGCTTTTCTAACTTTATTCTCCTTTGGTTTAGCAACAACAATAGTAACACTGGATATTCCTGATCGTGCCCGCTCTCTTTTGAAAATGAGTGGCAACAGGAAAGTGGAACTGGAAATGATTCATGTGGCTAAAATCTGCAGAACAGAGGTGAACTGTCGGCTGAGCCAACATGGGCTTGTACAGATAACTGAGAGTTCTGTGGGCAGGAAAAACTGCATCTGAGAAACAGAAAGACCCCCCCAAAAGGCAGTGCCCAACCTGCTTTAACTTCCCGATCACATAGCTGTGTTTACAGCACCCGCATTAGTTATTGGCCATGTGCTTGACAAGCAGTTAACAGGAGGAATACTAATTCAAGGTGGCAGCAAATTTCAGCAGAAGCTATACGTTTTTCACTTCATATTATCTGCAGCCTTACCTAGACACAGCGATCTGCTTAGAGGGAGATCTGCCCAGTAAATAGTTTTCTTGTCTATACATTTGTTTCACATATATAAAAGAAACACTTCAGCTTAATTTTCTGCTAAATCTGAATGGTGTTTTCATAAGCTGATCAATAGCATCACACCTTTAGATATTTGCTTGCTTTCTGATTTCTGTGTCAGCTTTAGATGAGGTGAGAAGGGAATGCTTCAAACCTGCGGCCACACAAAGAAATGTATGGATAATGCTGCGTGAAAATAAAGCCAATTAGCTCTTCACTCAGTCCCTACTGCTCTGCCAGGAACATATTTATTACCATACCAAATACTCCTGACTCTCAAGTTGGCTGTAGCTGTAATCGTTGTGCTTTAAAGCTTCCCACAAGCAAATGCTATGGCAGTCAGGGCTGGAAGCTGCTGGGAGCCAGCAACTGCTTAAGGATGGCTCTAGTTTGGGGAAGCAGGAGATAAATTTGCCAAACAGCCAGTGTTATGGAGATTTTGGAAGCTTGGATCAGAGAGCTGTGCATCCTGCATCGCTACCTCAAACTGAGATCATCATGGAATAGATTGATGAGGGCACAGAAAAATCAATGTACAATATGCCATAAAAAACCTGTTGGCATGTGTGATGACACGTGTGATGTGGTATTTCACAGGCAGTGGTGCAGGACAGCAGATTTGGCTCTTGAGCTGCAATCCATTGGGCAGCCAAAACCCAGCTCTCCTCTTATTCAAGCACTTCCACCATTCTGTTCTGAAAACACAGAAATGGTGTTTCTGGGAGCAAACCACAGCATTCAGGCTGGGTATGGGCAAGTCAGACTGTAGGTCTCAGGTTATGACCTGGGAAGGAAGGGAAGGAAGGGAAGGAAGGGAAAGAAGGGAAAATCTTCCTGCTGATATAACTAGATCAGCTCCACTGAGCTCATTAGAAGGATTTGTTTGCATCAGCTGCACATCTGTCTCCCGCTTCCTCTGCTTACTCCTTCCATGAGTGATAAAACAAAATAAACAGCCCAGAAACAGCACTCCCAGAGACTGCTTTGATGCAAGGGCAGGCAGGGCAGAGTTACTTGCATGTGAAAAATCAAGTGTAACATCAGCACTATCCATGTGCATCAGGTCTGCTTTCAGCCAAGAAGGAGGAGAGCATCACTGTGCTAGCACAGCCTTACTGGTTCCAGCACCACTGCAAAGGCAACATGAAGCAACAGACTGGTTCACAAGCAAAAATAAGGCTGACTTTGCAGTGTGTGAGCTGGGTCCTGTGTCCTTAGGGGACCACGAACACATGTATCCTCTGAACATCCTTTCTTATAATTCCTCTGAGTTTTCCTGCTCTCTTTTCCCATGTATTATAAAAAATTGTACTGGCTGTCAGTGTTTTATGAGTTACAACAAAAAGGGTAATCTTTTCCCATGTTAATTAAACCAGACCAAGGCAGAAGGTTGTTTAGGAGCTCTAGGAAGTACAAGGAAAGCCAGCAGGACTCCTGTAGCAGTGTTTCATTAAGGTTTATAACTAAGACAAGGCTTAATCGCACTTAAAGTAACGGTGCAGACTTCAGGCAGCCAAATTTTCTTTCCAGTTATATGACCTGATGTGAGAGACTGAACTGAAATCAGACTCCATCATCCATTGTCTCAACGACTGATATGTATGAGAGGCTGAGATGGGATTCCACTGACCATGGTCTCCGAGATGGGTGGGAAGAGTTGAGATAAGACTCTACCACCCATTTGCTGCCCATTATCCCAAGAATTCCTGCAGAGGTGCAGTGGAAGAGCTGGTTGCAAGGCCAGCAAAACCAGTCCACATGTAATTACCACGTGTAATACATGACATTAAGAACAGTGATACTCTCCCTAACCCATTATAAAAGGAGGAAAAGAGACACCAAAAGAGATATCGCCATGAAGACAACTCCATAAGCACACATAAGACAACTCCAGGAGGACACCTCCACGTGGACACCCTCCAAGAGGACACCCACCTCCCATGACTACAGACTCTTGGGACACTCTGCTCTGATACTGATTATGGATCCTGAAGAACTCCCATCACCTCCAACAATGCAACAGACAGATCCACGGTGGTGGCTCTCTCTCTCTCTCCAAACCCCGAATTGCTGCTTCATTTCCATCCTTTTTCCAATGTCCTATCATTATCCTCCTTTTTATAATAATTTAAATTTATATAATAATTGTCTTTTTGTAACAAACCAACTAATCGATTACAGTACCCAATGTCTTTTGCATCTTAATTTCACTCTCGGGATCACGAAGGAAACGGGTCCCACACTGGGGTTTTCTCCAGTCAGACTCTGACAACTCCAGAAACACCTCTAGCAGTGTTTCATTGAGTTTTATAACTAAAACAAGGTTTAATCGCATTTAAAGTAATGGCAGACTTCAGGTAACTAAATTTTCTTCCCAGTTACATGACTTGGCAGCTCCAGGCTGCTCAGGTGAAGACCTCCACCCATGGTCAAAGCCACACTTTGAAACCAGTCTTTGGTGGAGCATGCGCACTGGACAAGCGTGCTTAGCAAGGCTTCCCCCTGGTGTGATGTTTGTTAGGATGGATTTCACACAGCAAAGAGCTCCAAGGGAATCTCAGCCTAACTAAAGTCTGAGAGCAAATCATGGTCTTTGATCTAAATGGTTCCCATGCAGACTTGAACATGCAACTGCTGTGAAACACAGGAGACAGAAAAGCACAGAGGCAGAGGGCAGTGGTGCCTTTCCTGGTGGCAAATGATGCTGGGTTAAAGTACTGGTAAAATGCAGACCAAGAGTTTGTCTTTCTTGTTGCTAGGCAGAGCTTCAGGCTGGAAGAATAAAACCTGCCCAGTGATCACACCAAGGGCAAACAGATACCCCATGGTGCCACATGCCACTTGGTGCTCTCACCAGGAGCACTTTGCTATTTGCCCATTCAAATCCACCCTGGCCTTAGAACAATAGAGCAGATGCAGCACCAGGCTCCTGCAATGAACCACAAGGACAAGCAAAATCCTCTCTTAATGGTGGGACAATGCTGGCAAAACAGCCACGACACATGCACAAATCACAGCAGCAGTGGAGTCTTTTTACTTTGTTAATTACATCAACTGGGGGACGTCAGCTCTCCAGAAGGAAGATTAGTTTCATCACTGTAGGCTCCCTCTCTATCTGGGTCTTTGCTACAAAATCCTACCAATACAAACATCTATACAGTAGCCTTTAGTCACTCCTGGGTCACTGTCTTCGGATGTGGACGCAAATGTATTGTTTGTATTAACTGAAGAAACCTGATTCTCTTGCAACCAGCAGTATTAAACAGCTCCTCACACATTCTCTTATTCACATTAATTCCCCCCCCCTTTAAATATGTTTTCCCAGCTGCTAAGCCAAACATTCCTCACATTTATGACAATACAGGTTTAAAATGTGCATCAATCAACAGGAGCAAATTCAGATACTCATCTGGAAAGCACAATTTCAGCCATGACCACAGAAGCAAGTGAACTTGTTTATCATTGCCATGGTTATTAGCAACACTACAGTTGCTTAAAAAATACAAGATTCTTTTAAGGACATTCTTTTGGCACTCACCAAGATGTGTGTTAATGTAGATAACACATTTTCAGCAACTACAACCATGTATTCTCCGTAATGACTGTAACAGTGAAACTGTTTTTCATGGTTTTACTGACGTGATAATTGGTTTGAACATCACAGATTATGGGACATGAGCAATTGCTGCTGCTAGGTTCTAAAAAAGCTCTTTTTTTCTGTTTCCATAACACAAGGGAGAGCCATAATTAGCCATTTGTAAAGATGTTATTACATTGGTTGTGCCACACAAATCAAACAAGGCAAACAACTGGTTGAAAGCGTTCTTGATATCCATCACACATTTCATGCAATGAAAGCGATACTTCTGTAGCTGCCAGTTAAAAACCCCTAATCACCTTCTGTAGTAGCACTGAGTGACAAAGCCAGAGGAAGGAGTTGGGTTTGACTCCCTGTGAGAAAGGTGAGCAAGGAGAATGGTGACAAAATTGTGTTTTTAAGAACAAACAGCCGCTTGGAGGCTGACATTGGGATTTAGAACAATCCGGATGGTGAGGTGAAGACTTGACACAAAGGAGCCAACTTCACCCATGCTCTACCTCCAGAGGTGCAACAAAGCTACAGAGTACTGCCTGGAAGGCATGAAGTCTGCTGCCTTTCTTTTCCAAGAGTCACATCTTGCAGTCTTCGAGCTAGGAGGATCTTTCCTTGCACTTTGAGCAGACAAGACCTTCACCTGGCACAAACAAAGCAGTGCTGCCAATTCCACCCGTTCAAAGTGGGTGTCTTGTGTCCATCTCACCCAGGCTCAGCACGTGCTCCCAGGTACCACCCTCATTCCTGTTTTGGTTCTGAGGTTGGTTTGATCCTCGATTTTTCCTTCCAATAGGAATTTGTTCCACTTCATACTGAATCCAGAGCTCATAACCTTCTCTGGCAGTCGGTGGCTGCAGATGGTAGTGCAGATCCCAGCTGGCGAAGGGTGGCAATCCTTCGGCACAGATGGCACTGCCAGGCTGGCTTGCTGCTGGTTTCTTTATCTTTCCCAAACCCCTCAAATGACAAGGTTAGGACTGATCAAAAGCCACTTCCCTTGTAGTGGTGGGGTGGAAGACTGAATCTCTTCAACTTGAGGGCAGTGGAGATGAAATGCACAGCAGCCAAGGGGAAGAAAGTGGTTTAAGGTTTAGCAGTCAGTAAGGCACCAAATCCGCCGAAAAGAGAGAAACAAAATGCCTCAGTTGTGGATGTAAATGGTGGTAGGGGCTGCTTAAGGGGTCTTTTATACACCACTAGAGAGGTAAGGTACAGACAGGGGACTGGGATGCAGATGGACAATTCCTGCACTTTACCCATCTGCACCACAGTAAAACTATTGCTGTTTTTTCCACTAAATAAGATAGTTTGTAAGACGAGATTACATCTTTCATTAAAGCAACTGCCCATGCAGGAAGAAAATCATCCATCACTTTGGGTGCACAAGCCCTTCTCCTAGTCATGAGGAAGGCTTTAGAATAAGACGCTTCATTGCATTTGGCAGTAGGGCAGTTGTATTCAGCCTGAGCTTTCTGCACAAGCAACTTGCCTGTCTGCCCTTTACTGTCACCCCAGCTCACAAAAGCAGCACGCCAGTGCCTGCTTTTTAATAACGCATTGCTCTCAAAGGCAATTTGACTACATGTTTTCATTTACTGCTAACAAAGGAAAGAGAACTCCAAGGTTTTAGAGATTCAGGAAACGACAGCTTTGCTGTGGCTTCTCAATTAACTGCCCTAAAAGAAGAAACAGGATGTGCTAATAATATACCCAAACTCAAATGCCAGACCTGGGAATTTTCAGTGCAGATACCCTGATGCGGGTCCTTGGGACATAGCAACTTGCCAAATTCATGAGCACAAAAGGACCCCAGAGGCATCATCGATGCTCTGTTTTACTTACACAGATAAGTATTAACAGGTCTCTAAAATGTCTAGAAATGCACTGCACCTTGTTACTGAGATGTTAAACCCAACCTTTAAATAGTTATGATGTTCTTCTTGTTCAAGTATTTCAGGAATTGGGCACCTCCTGCTCTTGATATGGCACATGAACTATTCACAGCAATCTGACTAAAACCACATCACTGACAGAAACCTTTTATCTGTTTCTTTGAACTTATAAAGCTGCAGGAGTGTTTTATCAGTGCAAAAGGAGCGTGGCTGGAAAGCCAGAGGATGCAACCTGGGCAATCTTTCCTTAGCCACTATTTACCTGTGTGATGGTGGATGCTGATATATTGGTCAAGGATAACCTCAGCTGAGTGATTGTCATGGAAAATACATGAACTCCTGAATAATGTACCTGCCTCTGTGGCATCTATATTCAAACAGGGCAATTTGTGCATTGAGTCAATCCTGCACTTTAAGTCTAGCAGGACCCAGCACTAACAGGGTTTCATAGCAGAAGGTTTAGTGGCATGTACTCACAGCCCTGAAACAGGCAAAGAGAGAATGTCCTGTCCAAAAGAAGTTTTCTTCTAAACTCTGACTAATGGCAGTTGCCTCACGTTTAGTTTACAGCTCATCTGATGTCATTGGGGATATTCTCATTGTTCCCACAAGCGATCTAACATCTGGCTCAGCTCCTGCGTGCACAGTGAGTGCTGCAGCCCTTGGTGCAGAAACATCTCCTTCACTGCCTTCATGGGATGCCCAGTGATAGAAGTGGGAAAATAAACAGAGCGCTTTCAGTTCAGATAGTGTCCTGTGCAGGGCACACATATGTAAAACAGGTATTGTGTGCCACAGCCTACTGAAAAGCCTACATGGCTCTTGACATCTCCCATTGGCAAAAGCAAGCACCATGGGGTTGCACTGAGGGACTCAGTTTCTCTTGCTTGCACACGAAAGCAAACTGTACCAGTCTATGCTGCCTGCAAGAACAGGGCTGCCAAGACATCTAGGAAAGCATTATCTACCCCAAGCAATAAACAGCATTTTTTTTTTCCACTTTATTTTTAGCTTAGTTCCTCCTCTTCCTCCCCACATATGAGCCCTTCAGCTCAAGGCAAAGGTCCAAGAACAATAGCATTTTGAGCCAAGGACTAAGCTCACAACCAGAAAACCAGAGCTTAGATATGACAGGCTGCTCTATTTACTAACACAGAGCACATCACACCAAACCAAAATAACATACTTAGGTATTTTTGCTTCATACAGCAAGGAAAGCAAGTCTCCCTTGCACTGATGTGCTGCCACCAGGAATGCCCTGAGAAGCTGGATGAAATTCATATAAAACACTGAAATCCTTGTGTGTGTGTTCTTGCTATAAATCTGAACCTCAAATGGGAATGTGATTAGAATTTAAACACGTAAAGCTGTAGCCTTAACAGTAGGCACTTTTGTATATTCATGCTGCTGCTACTGTCCTCAGTCTCCCATGGTCTTGAATGATGTGTTGTTTGTAGACAATTAGCTTCTTGTCTGCAGAAGAGCAGTTTGGCTCTATCCCTTCCATTGTCTTTTATGTCCAGCACGGAAAAGGAGGGAGAGAGGAAAAAGGAGACAGATTTCAATCAAAAGCACTACACTGGTAAGGGATTAATAGCAGCCTGCTTTGTGACCAGATGAAACCTAACAGTATGCCTGAAGGCCCTATATTTGATTAGCAAAAATAATCTGGAATGACTTTAAACTGGCAGAGAGGAGATCGAGATAAGACATGAGGAAGAAGTTCTTCCCTGTGAGGGTGCTGAGGCCCTGGCACAGGGTGCCCAGAGAAGCTGTGGCTGCCCCAACCCTGGCAGTGTTCAAGGCCAGGTTGGAATGGCGCTTGGAGCAACCTGGTCTAGTGGAAGGTGTCCCTGCCTGTGGGAGGGGGTTGGAACTGGATGAGCTTTGAGGTCCCTTCCAGCCTAAACTATTCTGTGATCTTCCATAACACAGTGTGCACTTTGGTGCTTGTGTGGCTGAATTATCCAGCAACAAAAATGAGATGTTTAAAGCACAGTGTTCACAGGGGCTCCTTTGGGTGCACTCACCAAGATGTTATGCGTGTGGACTGGTATGCAGCTCTCCATAGAAATTTTGCTGTGGATAGCTGATTACATAACAGAGGTGCTTCAGCCCTTGGAGCATCCCCATGGCCTCCTCTGGACCTGCTCCAACAGCTCCATGTCCCCGTTGTGTTGCTGCTTTCAGATCTAGATGCAGGGCTGCAGCAGTCAGTCTCAGCAGAGCACAGTACCAGGGAGCATCACCTCCTTTGACCTACTGGAAATGCACCTGTAGTATTTGTTCAGCTCAGGACATCCCAAAGCAATGTTGACAATTTCTTAACTGAAGGTAGGGTCACATTCTCTACCCCATATCAGGTGTGCAATGCCCTTAGTGGCAGCTCTCCTTTTGAGCAAGGAGCAATGGCAATAACCTGGTGCCATTCTCTAGCCCATGAAGAGCCTGGTGGGATTTTGTTGATATGCCATCACAGATGTTTTACCAGGCTCCAGTTCACCATCTGCTCCAAGTGACACCACCAGTTTTCCTTTGGAAAGGTCAAACCCAGCATCAGTGGGAAGACTAATGCCACTTTCACATGCTTAGCTACAGCTGCGTTGTGCTTGGTTACACCGGGATATGTGCACAGCAGCCACAAGAGCCTGGCTTCTCTTTATGGTAATCAACCATCTGCCAGAAGGCAGCTCGGCAGCGAGAGCAAGAGAGCTGAGCCACGGCAGCCTTGTGAAACAGTGGGAAATAAAGGTACAAGCTCTTGTCCAGCGGGATGGGGGCACAGCCTCATGCCATGCTCCCAGTGTTAGCCTTGTCTCGGAAGAATATGTTATCTGCTGGGCTCATACAAAGGTATCTGCCATGATGAACATTCCAAATGGGAAACAGAGATGCAGTTTTCTAAGTATACATTAATCACACTCTATGGTATGGGAGACAGTGGACATCTTGTGTTATATATAATCAAGCATTGCAAAACAAGACACATTTACACCTTCAGACTGTATCACAGTACTTATTCTGACACTAACTTGCCTTTTCACATGAGATGTTCTGCCTGTATCTATGTAAATATCGCCATTTCATTACATAACAGAATATACTGGCAGCATAACCTATTATTAAGGCTATATCCCACCCTAACCTCTAAGCATTCACTTAGAATCATAGAGTAGTTAGGGTTGGAAAGGACATTAAGGTCATCTAGTTCCAACCCCCCTGCCACGGACACGGACACCTCACACTAAACCATGTCACTCAAGGCTCTGTCCAACCTAGCCTTGAACACTGCCAGGGATGGAGCATTCACAACCTCCCTGGGCAACCCCATTCCAGTGCCTCACCACCCTTACAGTAATGAGCTTCCTTCTTATATCCAGTCTAAACCTCTGCTGTTTAAGTTTTAACCCATTACCCCTTGTCCTATCACTACAGTCCCTAATGAATAGTCCCTTACCAGCAATCCTATAGCCCCCCTTCAGATACTGGAAAGCTGCTATGAGCTGATTCCTAAACACTGACAAAACAGTTCCACTCAGCAATTTTTTACATTTAACTTCTTTTTTAGAAGCAGGAGGGTGGGTTTTTTTTCAAGTTCATAGCAAAAGTTTTTAAACTTTAAAAGTTTTATAAAAAAAATGCTGCAGAAACATTGCTATATATATATGGAATGAGTGTGCTCTAAGCAATAGGTTCTACTCACTGCAGGATATGCAATATGGTTAAGTTGTGATACCATGATTTGTTATACATTTATATAGTTCCTATATTTAAACCAAAAGGAACAGAAGTATAAAAGCAGCCTGGAGTGAGCACTTAGACGTGAACTCCAGACTCAGTACAAGGGAATTTTGGCTAACAGAGAACTTGGGAGTGAGGCATGGAGGGAGTATCAGGTGAGTAGTGCCCAGGGTAACAGTCACTGGATGCTCCTGCAAGAGCCACCATCATCCAGCCCTTGCTGTCCCAATAGCTACCGTGCCCTTCTGCTGCCTGACAGCCTCAGCAGTGCTGGTGTTATAGCTGAGAAGATAATTGCTCTATAGATTTCACACTGCCTTTCACTTACAGCATCTAGGAGGATTTTCAAGGATCAGTTTAGCTGAGAAGTGAACAGGGAACGCCTAGAGGAAGCTCAGGCACCTCAGTGTATTTATTAATGTCACTATGAATACATCTCCTTTAGAGCACACAGCTCCTTTCCAAATGAAGCCATCCAGCAACCCCAAACACTACACATTTTATTGTGTCCTCCAAAAGCATTTTGCTCATCAATGAGTTCTGAATTAATTTGTATACCTCAAAGGAGGCAGATAGGTGTGCTTCTGAAGAAATGACAGTGGGGATGACTGGAAAAAGCCTAGGGAAAATCTAAAGCTGCCAGTGTGAAGTTCCCTGCAATGAGAAGAAAATTAAACCTTTCCAAACTGAGGAAGATATAACACTCAATGTCTTTAGTGGGGACCTCGGGTGGAAGACAGCATAGAATTACATCTCTATTTGCATGACATAGACTGTTGTACAGTGCTCAGTTGTGCTCAGGTTATTTCTTATGGGCTGAGGCTGCTATGGAGCTTTTTCATGCAATAGAAGGCTGCAAGATCTCAAGCTCAAGGACACCTACCCAGATGTTTCTGTGTCTGAGGGTACAAACATAGCCTGTCACTGCCATGTTTCCCAAGACCCTTCTTATTTTTAAGCTATTGTAATAGTGTAGCTTTATGATCTCATTTTATATTTCAGTACCTAAAGAGCAGGGAGATCAGACCCATGCTCACATGTTTTTTTTGGCATATAACTCTCTTCAAGGTAGAGCAGAGGATTAAGGCTGCTATAAGCTAAGAGTTACCAAGGCACACCTATCAAAACAGATCTCAAGAAACAAACCAAGCCCAATAGAACACAATGCCCAGTAACGTTCCTGAGTGTACATGTTCCCAGCTGTGGACCTGCTTGGGGATTTACTACCAGGCTTTGGGAGATGGACCACACAGCTCAAATGAGGCAGTAATGGAGCATTAACAGAATTAGCGCACTGAATGCGCTTTGTAGGCTGGAGTTAGACATTTTCATCTGGGATGATGGGATCACTTTCCTGCAGTCATTAGTGCAGCAGCTGACGTTAACTCCATAAGTGACCTGCTTGTTGCCACCACTGTGAATCCAAATTAGATTAGCAGCCCTCCTACAGGTGTCGCGTGCAGTTAAAAGCACAATAAAATGCTTTGCTGGTTCAAAATGAACCGAACTGCATCAAAAGGATTACATAGCATTTGGATCAGCTGCATGCAGTGAGGATTTGGGAGAGATCATATAGCCCCAGGGAAGTGTCGATACAACAAACAGCTCTCGCTAAGTATAGAAATATTTATTCCTAATTCCTCACGAAATGTGCAGTCAGCCTGGACCGCACATATGTGCTGTGTTCAACAGCAACAGAGGAAAATAAATAAGGAAAGGCTGGCTTGAATACATCAAATGGATTCCAGAAAGCTCCAGTGCAGGGGGGTGGTCACTGTGAAAACACTTTGGGGGAACAGCTGGACCGGCATTGCTCACTGTTTTATTCTGTGTCTTGTTTGAAGTGATGGCCTGAAAATTCCAATTCTTGTTCTAAAAGAGAAGTTTTCAGCCCTGAACAGTGAGAGAAACTTGAGGTTCTGACCCAAATGTACACAAAGAGTTCTTAAAACCCCGACAAAACTGAAAAAGCTGTGAAATGAAAAAATAAATAGAATTAAAAGATCTGTCTCATTTCTTGTGAATTCTGAGCTTCTCTCAAGATGCTGAGAAGGGGCCCAGCAAAATTTACAGCACTTCACTTCTTTCAATCCTGTTCTCAATCATAAAAGCCAAACAGACAAAAAATAATTAAATGGAATCCCAAGATGGTTTGTGCTGGAAGGGACCTTAAAGCTCATCCAGTTCCAACCTCCTGCCACAGGCAGGGACACCTTCCACCAGACCAGGTTGCTCCAAGTCCCGTCCAACCTGGACTTGAACACTGCCAGGGATGGGGCAGCTACAGCTTCTCTGGGCACCCTGTGCCAGGGCCTCAGCACCTCACAGGGAAGAATTTCTTCCTAATGTCTCATCTCAATCTCTCCTCTGTCAGGTTAAAGCCATTCCCCCTTGTCCTGTCCCTACAGGCCCTTGTCAAAAGCCTCTCTCCAGATTTCTTGTAGCTGCTTTAGGCACTGGAAGCTGCTCTAAGATCCCCCCTTCAGGAGCCTTCTCTTCTCCAGGCTGAACCAGCCCAGCTCTCTCAGCCTGGCTCCAGAGCAGAGCTGCTCCAGCCCTCAGCATCTCTGTGGCCTCCTATGGACTTACTCCAACAGCTCCATGTCCCTCTTGTGTTTGGGGCCCCCAGGGTGAAGAAGTCAAGTAATATCTTCTAAAGCTGCACCCTTTAACTTTGTTCATGACTTCATCACGATTGAGTCAACTGGAGGAAAAATGAACCCAGGAAAACAATGCACAGTTTTTAAGGCAGGTCAGTGCTCCAGGCTAGCTGAGGGCATAAACACAGGAACAGCTCATAGGAGGAAGACTTTGCACCACCCCTGAGCAGGGAACATCAGTGTTTGGCTATGAGCAATGGCAAGAGCAGCACCACCTTAAGCCTGATCATATAACTAGAATATGTACCGACCATAATAGATTTCCTATAAATTCCGTGCATCTCCACAGATACACAGGGCTTTGAGCACACGGACCTCAAACTGTGTTGCTGTGAATTCAGTTCTCAGATGACTTCTGGGTAACTTAGGAGATGTGAAAAATGCTTTGCCATAGAGAAGAATTTGCTGAGATTCAAAGCCAGGTTGGACAGAGCCTTGGGTGACATGGTTTAGTGTGAGGTGTCCCTGCCCATGGCAGGGGGGTTGGAACTAGATGATACTAAGGTCCTTTCCAACCCTAACTATTCTATGATTTTCAAGTGTCAGGAAACACAGAACAGTAAGTCAGTTATAGACTGAATTAAGCCATGTTAAACTGTGCCCAGCATTATCAAGCTGTTCAAAATATACCTGTGAATTAACATGGTTATCAGAGAGAAAGACCTTCAGACACACACACCTTGTACCTTGCTACAAGATGCAGCACACAGCAATTTGTAAACGTACATTTGACCTCATTTTATAACATCAGATTGCTGTCAGAAGACAAACTGTGACTCTTCCTCTTAGCCCAAAACTGACTTAGAACTGCTAAAATAGAACTATTGCACCTTCTGCGTCTTCTGCTTTTCACCCAGTGTGTGCATGAAGCATCTGCATGTACACAGAAGGGTGCTGGTATAAGCACTGCCACTGATGCTGACACAACCACACTGTGCCTGCATGGCCACTGCTCTGGATGGCCTGATGTGCCTGCTGAAACAGTGGAGCTTGCAATAGCTGCTAGCAGATACCCAAATGAAGCAAACCCACCCACCTCCGACACACCAAAAGATCATCAACATTACCCAGGCTTCAATGGTTGCTGGTTGAAATGCTTTGATCAGGGCATGGCCACAGCCTGCACATGGTGTTGTAACACCGGAGTCCAGGGATGATGGGCCCAACAATAGCCAGCAACAGCTCAAATACAGCATGGAAAACACCGACTGACCAGTGTTAACCACTTGGAGCACATCCCTGTGGCTTTCTAAAGCACAAGATGTGTTGGACTGGTGGAGTACATCTATGAGGGTATATTCTAGGAGAGAGGTTGTTTTGTCTTGAGTTTTGCAGTGTAGCGGTATTGCAGTGAAGAGTGCAATGAGTTAGCAAGGCTGCCCTTCCTTCCCCAGACCAAACCTATAAATTACATTGTTTAAAGGAAATGCCATCACTATTGCTACCAATCTACCTTTAAAATGAAAGAAGGGAAGCAAACACCATAGGTCTGTAAGAAAAAGTCCTGGTAAAGGCTTTGCTGCTGACCTGCAGCCAGAGCATCCTTTTAATCACTCAAAATTCTGTTCAGGCTTCATGTTTAATAAGTAGATGGGCAATCGTCAGCCAAACCTGCCTGCCAGACAACAGGTAATATCCTGACTTTCTTTATCAAAACAGCTGAAGCACAGCCAGGGTTGTGCATAGCAATAGGTACCAGATACAGAGATACAGTCTTATCCAGCAGCAGTAAGATATTGCTAAGTGCATATTGAAAGAATATGTTTTGTGTGCATTAAGAGTTAACACTGCTCTCAACAGAAAGGCAAATAGCATTCAGCTGTGTGGCTGTCAGCCACTGTGCAGAGTTTGTCACAGGAGCAGACAATGATTTATTCTGCCACTGATTCACATCAGGGAAGGAGACCTTTAGGTCTCATCTTTCAGTATGTGTTTTGTTGCAAGAGAGGACAAGCAGGATGCACTAGGGAGAGCTGATGTTAAAATATAAGCTATCAGTGCCCATTTTTGCAGGAGGGGAGATTCTGTGGCCCCTAGCAGGTTGATGGCCAGTTGACAGTACTATCGGTGGTCTGGAAATGCTAAGTAGGTTCCCTTCCAGTCCCCTTCTCTTTTTTTAAGAGATACATGCAAAACTTTCACCCTTAAGCCTTTAGTCAATGAGCAATGGAAGGAAGAAACTGAACTAGTTTCTAGGTAACAGTGCTACTGAAACCAACCCGGCGCTGGGCTTGATCCATTTATGAGACGAGTAATGCTGAACAGAGCTGAAAAGCTGCTGGCATACGGTGCAGTGCTCCTCTTCAAACCCCTCTTCTGTGCCCAGGTCCTGCTGCTGACTCACTGAAGGCAGGATCTGCCTTAGGAAGCTCAAGGGATGGAGCTGGTTATTCACCAGAGGCCAAGTGCTAGGCTTGGTGTTAGTTACAGTTATTCTAACTATGCCTTTCCCCTTGCCTTCAGTAAATAACATTGCAAAGTATGATGGATGTGAAATTGTTAAACTCTGTGGTGGCTTGTACTCCTTAAGGAGATGACCATCATCTAGTAAAGGTTCTTTCCATACTTACAATGTCAGAAATGGTACATTTCCCTAGCATACTTTCTCCAAAGTAAGCCATGGTTCTAATTGCCTCACATGTGAGATGTGACTGTAAATAAGCAAGAATCATAGAATCCCAGAGTGGTTTGGGCTGGAAGGAACCTTAAAGCTTATCCAGCTCCAAGCCCCTGACATGGGCAGGGACACCTTCCACTAGACCAGGTTGCTCCAAGCCCTGTCCAACCTGGCCTTGAACACTGCCAGGGATGAGGCAGCCACAGCTTCTCTAGGCACCCTGTGCCAGGGCCTCAGCACCCTCAGAGGGAAGAATTTCTTCCTAATGTCCAGTCTAAATCCCCCACTCTGTCAGGTTAAAGCCATTCTCCCTTGTCCTGTCACTACAGGCCATTGCCAAAATCCCTCTCCAGATTTCTTGTAGGACCCCTTTAGGATGAAGACTAAAAAACTCCAGAGGCTACCATAATAAGATTCTCCTCCACACATAAAGGACAAGACATCAAAATGTGAGAAAGCAGATTTGGGGTTGCTTCTAACCAGTGAAGAAAAGTTGTCCACTTTTTGTCTCAGGAAGCAAAAGCAGACACTTGATAGCTGTGCTATCAGTCACCCATCAGCAACATCTTCCTCTAACACAGGACATATAAGATTAGGGCAATGCTAAGACCATTTGTTCTAAGGGCTGAACTGATCAACTCCAACCATAGTGCTTATAGCTGAAAAATAGCTGCTGAACCACCCAATATTGTATCTCAGGAAACAAAAGTCAACGGAAGCACTAATGCTTTTAAAAGAAGTATGATTATAATTCATATCCTGACACTAGTGTAAAACGTCAGTGCATTCAGATAAAATCACTGCTTGCAAGGAGTTAAACCACCACAGTTTGGTAATTTTGAGCTCCACTGTTTCTGCATAGGAAAATTTGGCTGGAAACTGGTTTTCCTTTTGCATTATGTTGACAACACAAGCACCCAGAGATAATTTCAAGTTGTGTTACTAGCATAGAGTGTTACAGGTTACCTGTCCCTAAAGCACCTAATGAATACTTTGCTGCTGTGTTTAGACTTAGTTTTGGGGGGGTTTAGGTGTAATTTCCTTTAAGAAAACTACACAAGTAGTCAGACCCTAAGCTGGTATCACTGCACACAGCTGTACTGGAGGAAATGAGGAAAGGACAAAATACAGCAGCTGTAAATCTCATTCTGCAAACTTAAAGTATAAAAAAGTTTACTTCTAATGTAAAAGAGCAGTATATAAAATGGGAACTGAAAGTGAGAATCATTATCATGAAGACAAATTAGAATATCCCAGGAAAACAAGTAAAAAGCTTTTATCTGTAAAATGCTTTTCAGAATGAGCACCTCTGGTAAGTCAAAATCCTCATGTTAAGTGTCATTCAGCTGAATGCACTGATGTTTTGCTTTGCCTTTCATGATTTCCATCCACTATTTACTGAAGCAGAGATGATTGCAAGCTGATCTATAAAGACTCTCAGTCCAATGTTTCCCTCTTTCAGAGACACACATGGATAAGAGCTTGCAGGACAGTAGGAAAAGCTTCCCCAACATCCATTAAGATGCATTAAGTGGGACATATCTTCATTCAAGGCAACAACATTTTTGGTGAGGGCAGGAAGGTAATGGCAGATTTTAGAGGCTGTGACCCTTCACACACATAGGTTGGTGTGTTGGTTTATGGGTTTGATTTTTCCAGTACATCCAGAGGGAAATACCTGCTCTGAAACACAACTTGATGTTATAAAGCCCTCTCTTGCACCACAACAAAGCTCCATCAGAAGCTACAAAGACACTTGCTAGCATATCCTCTTTCTCAGCAGCTGCTCAGTACCTGCTTTAGAAGTAACCAAATGTCTCACATTTTTGAGTAGGGAAAATAATCCAAAGGAGATACAGAAATGGCTTACCACCTTCCTTCAGCTCCAGCCCTTGAAATCCACAGACCTCCATACACACCAAACCACACCAGAAGGTCAATCAAGCTGCTATAAATCTGCTCAGCTGCACAGACAGAGATATTAAGCCAATGTGCAGCAGCTGATGCTCTGTCAGAGCAGGGTGGATGATGGTGGTAGGGGAGAGGAAGTGACATTCATTTGTCTTCTGAGAGATCTGGGGTTTAGTTTCATGCATGGTGCCACCGTGGATTGTTAATACTTGTGTCATAAGTAAAACAGCAGAGGGAAGAGTAAAAGTAAGGTACAGATTAATTCATAGTTTCCCAAATGCCCACTGCAAGGCTATGATTGAAAGTCTGGAAATTAGCTTCCTATTGGGTCTTGCAATTTTCAGAAACTCGTTGGGATATCTCACTGCAATATTCCTGCAGCACTCACATGTGTTAATTTTCCCATTATTCAGAGTATAATTGGCAATAAATCCACCTTAGGTACAAATGTTCTGTGTAAAATTTTGTCTTGTGCCTTGAAATTACAAGAACTCCAGGAATTTCAGCTTTGTGGACTTCAAGCTACTGATACTCCTTGATCCATCAGCCAAGAACTCTCAACTGTCCCCAGACCTTGTCCAATAAAGACAGAAAGAAAAGGCATTTTAGAACAGTCCATCCTCTTCACCAGGATCCAGTCTGCTGGTGTGGAATAAAAGGAAAGAAATGTTAACACTCCTATGGAGCTGGTGGTCACAAGGGTATTACAGAAACCGAACAAGATAGACTTCAGGATTGCCAGAGTTCCCCCAATGTGTGCATGAATCTCCCTCACAGCTCAAAAGCCTTTGGATGAGGGGCACAGGCACACTTTTGAATTGCTAAATCCATATAATCACTTAGGCTATTTTCCTGCTGTGAAAGGATGGGTAGGAGTGTCTAGACGCTAAGAGGCCAAGCCTATTGATGCTGCCAGGATCTATCCCCATGGAGCCTCGGCTCTATAGAGCTCTGCAGCTGCATGCTCCAGCTCTCCAGCTGTGCTGTGCAGCAACAGACTGCCAGTGCTCCTACCCAAAACAAAGCAGAGCTATTATATGATGATGAAAACTAAATTCTTTTGGAGAATCACCTCTTCAGGTCCCTAACATAAACTGGTGGATCTTCTCTGAAAGCATATTCAGGAATTTGTGGAGGAAAACCACAAAGATTAAGTCCCACTTTGCATGTACTTGTAAGTACATACGAGGCAGGGGAGATTCTGCTTCTGAGCACTGTTGGGGGAAAAACCAACGTGCTCCCCCCCCAAGCATCATTTCTCTGAGGAGTGCTAAGGCTGGAGTACCTCTCATTCCGCTCTCCCAGTCTGAATTAATGTAGTGGGGTAGTGCCAGTAGTAGATACATTTGGCATCCTCTTGGCTGAGCCTTGATAAGAAAGAATGCAGAAGTGGCTGTCAAGGAGCAGGAAAAGTGGGATACACAGTGATGGTCTTCTCACAGGGATGCTGTGGAGAGAGGATGAGGAATTCCAGACCAGGGCTCCTGCAAGGCAAATTCCTGCTCCTTCTGTGTTTCCTCACCTTCCTCTGCAGAAGATATATAAATGGTCAGCAATAAAGACAGGAATCAAACCTGTGACCTCACCTGAGGGCAAAGGGAATCTTTGTCGACTCCTGCTATTGTGGAAGAGTAAACCAGTGCCACTCAGGCATGAGTCTACATCTACATCAAACCTCAAAGAGTGGCTTTGGGACAAGCATGAGAAAGTTGCTTGCATTTTCTAGAGCTTAAGAAGGGAGTCACAGCACTGAAGGCTATACTCAGTTCCTCACTGCTGTCTGTAGCACAAGTGAATAATGTCAAGTTTCTTAAGAGCTGTCTACTCTCAGAGATGTTTGCTCTGTAAGGCTTTCAAGCACTTTTATTAATTTCTTGATAATATATATGTGTTTAAGCCAACATGCAGCTGTAACTTTAAGCCAGTGTTTATAGCTGGTACACCTTCTGTAATAAGAAGGAAATTGGGTGTTGCAGCTCTCATAACCAAGAGAAATCATGGATCTGTTGAGCTGCTGTTAAGTCTGGATGTGCAGAGCTTGTTTATTATCATTGTATTATTCAGCTGTTACTGAAGACATTTCCAATGCAACAAGAATTGTTGGAAAGTCTGTAAACATCCTCAAATGCAGAATAATACGCCACTGCCTGTTAGAAACTTTTCTAACAAATTGGAAGTCTATTTCAGCAGCATTTTGATAGCTAAGCAGGTGCCAGCCTACAAATGGTGTCTCACGTCATTGAAAGAAATGGATGAAATTAGGAATGAAAAGGAGGAGGGCTTGGCTTAGCCAAGCTATAGTGAGACACTTTAATTTGGCCTCCTCGGGTGATTCTGATCAAGTAATGTTGCTTTAGTTAACTCAAACCAAAGTGCAACACCAAAGAAAATTTGCTTTTGATTTACAGCTGAGAGAAAAGTGAAACCATTCAAGAAGAATGCGAAATGTCAGGAGAGAAAAGATGCAGGGAAAGCAACCAAACTCCTGCACTTGAGCAAATACTTGAAGATAACAGAATATTTATAAGTAGAACTCAATTAGTGTCTCTCATATTTCAGGCCTCAAGAGCAAGCATTTGCTGTTTTTCAAGAGCCTTATACTTAAGAGACTCAGAAAGTCCTGAGTACAGATCTCCAGCTCCAGCTGTTAGAGTTTATTGACTTCAAGTGAGTATAGAGACAAAGGTTTGAATGAAGTACGGCTGGTTTCTGTTAAAGACTGCTATTATGAGCTATACAGTGTTTATTCAGTTCTACCATTACCATTGTTGAATCTCTCCCTACAGGGAAAGGAGATCTTTTCCACCATGAATACACAATTAATTAAGAAGCCTAAATTCCAATTACCTTTGACAAATGCCTACTTTCACCCAAACTCTTGCGCTGTGACCTGCATGAACCCTTTTGACACATCAGCTGAGTAATGACAGTCGCTATTGTAATTCCGCACATGTAGGCATGGCGCATCAGTTTCACATAGAGGTGCTGGACTGTAGGTGACATGCTCCAGCAGCTTTTGGCCAGATGTCCTGCAGTGTAAATGACAAAACATGACTCACATTTGAGGAATCACTGTTTTAAAGGTTTCTTCCTGTAATCTTCACTGATGGAGTGGAAGAGCCTATGCAACACTTGTCTGCCACCAGCTGAAGTGGGTGCCACTGCCTAGAGCAATACCAGGGCTGCGCCAGCCTCTTGCTGGCAATAAGCTGTGATACATCAGTATTACAAAGAAAACAGAGATTAGCTATTTCAACCTATTCCTACCATTTTACATACAGTAAGATATTAATTGCTTTGTAGAGGGTAATGCCCCTGAAGGACACCGCGATTAAGCGGCAAATTAATTTGCTGCTTACATTCACTAGCTCTTCCAGCTGGCTTAATTCTCATCAGCCACCATAATTTATTAACAGTGAGGTGAGAAAAGACATGAATCAGCTTAATGTGCTATAAGTAGGGCATTGTCATGGCAACAAGATGCGGACTGTTTCCTACTATTTCTGTATGGTTTGTTTTGTACTCAACCTTGAGATACCGCTTGCAACAACCAGAATTAGAAACACCTTTTTTTTCAAGTTTTTTTTTTCTTCACTTCAGTGTGTTTCTAAGAAATGATCAAAATAAGCATGTGAAAGGCTCTGAAGCATCTCTCCCAGAAAATAGCTGGCTCTGTGCTCTTCAGTGAGTCCTCCTTGAAACAGAAGCCTTAACTCTGATCTCCCAGTCATTCTCTCACATTGTCACACAACCGATTCCATGGATTAACTCCCTGTTTATATCAGTCTGAGATCAAACCCAGAGCCTCCCTGTTCTGTGCTCTACATATGCTAGTAACTGGAGGAGGGAAAGAAGGGGGAACTAACCAGTATTAATGAAAAAAGAAAAAGCTCTTTTCTTTTCTTTTCTTTTCTTTTCTTTTCTTTTCTTTTCTTTTCTTTTCTTTTCTTTTCTTTTCTTTTCTTTTCTTTTCTTTTCTTTTCTTTTCTTTTCTTTTCTTTTCTTTTCTTTTCTTTTCTTTTCTTTTCTTTTCTTTTCTTTTCTTTTCTTTTCTTTTCTTTTCTTTTCTTTTCTTTCTTTTCTTTTTTTCCTTTCATTTCTTTTCTTTTTTTATTTTCTTTTTTCTTCTTTTTATTGTATTTTAATCTTATTTAATTTAATTTAATTTATTTTTAAATGCACTATATTGTACTCAACACAGGAAAAACAATTGAGGATGTTGCATTTTTACAGACCCATGATGGGGAAGTTTAAAGCTAAAAGTAAAAAATTGTAAAGGACTTCTGTTGCCTTCCCAGCTAAGACTAAACCCCATGCACCTTTTGCATAAGCAAATATTGGTTTTCATAAGAAGAGCTCTTCATTCAAAGTTCATTTTATTTACTACCCTACTGCATAAAGGGAATGGTTGGAATGCTGATATAGCCCTTTGAAAAACAATTACGAATATTACTGTTGAGATGCCTTTTTCTTTTTCCTTACTACCACCTCGGGGATCTGATATCAAACAGTTAATGAAAATCAAAACCTCTCTAAGATGTGTCAGGAACAACACATGGAAAATGAAATCCCTTTCATTAAGAAATTTGTAAGCTTAAAGCATTGTCTTGTTCTGAGTAAGGACAAAAATATAAATCAAAGCATTCGAAGAATTACTTCCCTTTTCTCCATCCAATAACCCATTCATATGTTTTAGTATGTCTGGGTTTATATTACCCGAAGTATTTGCATAATATGTAGGGCAACAGACTACTGGGATTTACCATAACATAAAATTGTTGTTAGTAACCTGAGAAAAAATCACAACACAGTTTTGAACTCAAAACTTCTGTCAAGCTACAACCGCAAATGTTCCATTGAGCACTGCTAAATGATACCTGCTGAGGTCAACTGCAGAAGTTAATTAAGAAATGAAAGATCTGGACAGCCTTACCTAAAGGTTCAATGGATTCGTTCAGTCAGTGTTGCTAATGGCCCCAAATACACAAGGGTTGATAGCTGTTAATTAAAAATGCTTACAGAGGCCAAGCTGGGGGAATGCCAGTCTGGATTTCAGCAATTCTTTATTCCGTGTTAAGTTCAGTGGGAAGTGGGTCTGAGCTGCAGAGTTTGGCTGGAGGCCTGGGTCTAATATGACACATAACAAGCAGGTATGCCAAAACATTTGGTGGGCAGCACGAAGAGAGGCGTGTGGTGTGTACAGCATGCTGGCAGTGTGCTTGAACTGGAGGTGCTTGTGACTGATCGCATTGCTCTAGCACTCAGGGGCCTCGCTATGGACCAGCTCCCTGGTGCAAGTGGTATTGCTAGAAATACAGAAGACAAAATCATACAATCATGGAATGGTTTGGGTTGGAAGGGACCTTCAAGCTCATCCAGTTCCAACCCCCTCCCATGGTCAGGGACACCTTCCACTAGACCAGGTTGCTCCAAGCCCCTCCAACCTGGCCTTGAACACTACCAGGGATGGGGCAGCCACAGCTTCTCTGGGCACCCTGTGCCAGGGCCTCAGCACCCTCACAGGGAAGAATTTCTTCCTAATGTCTCATCTCAGTCTCCCCTCTGTCAGGTTAAAGCCATTCCCCCTTGTCCTGTCCCTACAGGCCCTTGTAAAAATGTATTACATACTTGTTGTTTGACCTGAAACTGATTTTTTCACCTCACCATAATTCTTGTTACTGAAAGGTACTGATGCAAGAGTCCACCAGGGAATCAAGATTTCAGAAAATGCTTCATTATTTGCCTCAGCTTTAAGTTATTTAAAACAGAATTCCCACCTTGATGAGAAGCATCACTGGTATCAAATGTCTCTGCCCAGTCCAGGATAAAGCTTATGGTTCCCAAAATGAGGGGAGGTAGGAGGAAGCATCTGGGCTTAGCTTGTCTCTGTTCCTGGCAATCTGACATTTAAGTCAAGCCCTGGAAAGCATGAGTCTGGACAGCCATTTGCAGAAACAGTTAAGGGGAACCACATATCCCAATCCCATAGAATGCAAATAGGAGGCAGGGCTTTCTTCTGGACGTGCTGGACCAGCCCATGCCTCAGGGGAAGGGATTCACCAAGACTTCTGGAGGCAGAAGTCCTTTATTCAACCCAAGGGTATTTTAAACTCCTCACCTTCCCTCAACACCTAAATTCTAGTGAGGAAACATTGCTTTTGTTGGCAAAGGACCTGTTGGTTATTTCAGAAGGTTATGTTGAAATGACATGATTAACCCTGCTGTGAGGAGCCAGGGGAGATTCTTGCCCATTTTGGGAAGTCTGGGCTTCAGAGATTGTGAAGACCATGGTGAGGAGCCAGCTCTTCATCAGCTGGAAGGAATGTCTCTCATTTTGCTTTCAGCTAATGGCACTGGACATAGGTCTAGACAACTGAAGGAGAACTAAAATATAGAAGATGAAGAACACATCTCACATATGGCATTGGTGCCATGTCATTTAAAACACAGCAAGTCAGTAAAAGCAGGCACTATTTTGTGCAACACATTGCAAAATTCTGCAACAGGTTTAGTCTGCAGAGGACAATGTGATATATCCCACTGAAGCATCCTGCAGTTACTATGTTGGATACCAGTGTTGCTCATAAGGTCACTTCTTAGTCTCATACCTGTGGTATGAGAAACAGGACCTAACAGTTTATTTGTACACAGGGAAGCATGTGTCTCCAACTTGGGGTTGGGCTTCCCAGCACCCACTGAGGTATCTCTTCACAACAAGGTAAATTAAGTGATCAAAATAAGGCAACACACATGGCTGAAGGGGAACATGAGTAATTTTGTTAAGTTCATAAGAAAATTAAGATAGACTTAGGAAATATTATTGGAATTTCCTAAAATATACATAAAATTTTATGTGCTTTATGTACAATATCATAAGGACTGGCAAGACCTGAGGTTGCTTGTGATGCTGGCACCACTCTGATTTGCACTTTGTGCCCATTTCCTGGGGATCAATAAAGATCTGGAAAAGACCATGTTCCTAGCTTACCTCTTAATGCTTTCTGAGATAACCATCAGGGAGAGAAGAGCAGAAAAGACTTTTTGTCACCCAATGCAATATCCTGAGCCTTAAAAAGCACCTCTGTTCTCAGCACACCAAACCCCTGCCCCTGGGTACATAGGAAAGAAAAACCAGGGCTGGAGGAGGAAAGGCAGTGGTTCTGCAGAGAGGGAGACCTACCTAGCAGAGCCCCATCCCTGTCCTTTCCTCCCCAGAGCCTGACTGAAGAACCTCCTAGGTCTCTGAACCCCATGTCCTTGCTCAGGGCATCAATGGGAACCTCTATACAGAGAAGAGAGGTCTCTATACACGGGAGAGCTTCTGGTTCACTCTTTTGGGAAAAGTGGCACCTGGTAAAGCTCCAGTATTTAAAGTGTGGCTACAAAGAAGATGAAGAGTCCCTTTCTACAGGGAGTCACATGGAAAAGACCAGGGGTGATGGGCACAAGTTACTCCTGGGAAGATTCCAACCAGACAGAAGTAGGAAACTTCTCACAATGGGAACAACCAGCGATTGCAATAACCCTCCCAGAGAAGTAGTGGATTGCCCAAACTTAGACACTTTCAAGACTTTGGACAGGGCACTGGGACATTCGGTCTTGGTCGTGCTTTTCCGACAAAGGCTGGATCAGATGCTCCTTGGGATCACTTCCACCAGGTATTCTGTGATTCTATGATCCCATGATTCTACCTCGTGGCTATTTCGTGTGCATCATCTCCAAGGGAAACCCTCGGTTTGGATGGTGGTCAGTGTCCTAGAAGCAGCAGGACAGCTGGAAGGCTCCCAGCAGGATGAGTGGCCCTTGGCAGGTCCATGGCCCTGGGCCTCAATCCCCGGAGCTGATAGGACACTCTCCAAGCCATAATCTGAGCATTAAAGTTTGCCATCTAGTGGTAGACCTCGGGTTTTGGGGCTTTGGGACCCAACCCCCCCCAGTATTTAGGTGTAGTTATGATTTCTGAAACATGTTAATTTTCTTTTGTTAGCGTGGGCTAAGCCTTCCTGCCAGTACATCTACAAAAGGGACAAAAGGGGAACTTTTAACTTCAGTACATTGCTCACAGTGGACTTGGTGGTGGTTACAGCTCTGGGCTGGTTTCCTTGGTCACCACATAATGCGATGGAGATGGTTCTGTGTAGTATTAAATCCTGGATGGATTAAAGAAAACCCCCACAAAACCCAGGAGAAAAACCTTCAAAAATTTCTTTGTGATTATAAAATGAGGCAGTCATTGAAAACTGAAATGCAGTCACTTCCTTCCACATCCCTCTCTTGCCTGGGACAGTGGTAATTCCTCCTTCTTTCTTAAGGTATTTATTTCCCCTTGGAACTGAGCTGTGTCTGCAAGTGACACACATGCACTGAGTTTGTGTGATACTGCTTGGAGACTTCCAGTTCTTAAAAGGGACCTTTAAGAAAGATGGGCACAGACTTTTTGGCAGAGCCCATAGGCAATAGGACAAGGCACGATGGTTTTAAACTAAAAGAGGGGAGATTCAACCTGGATATGAGTAAGAAATTATTTACAATATGGGTGTAAAATACTGGCACAGGTTGCCCAGAGAGGTGCTGGATGCACCATGCCTGGAGACAACCAAGGCCAGGCTGGATGTGATCCTGAGCAACTTGATCTAGCTGAAGATGTCCCTGTTCAATGCAGGGGGCTGGGCTGGATGACCTTTGAAGGTCCCTTCCAATCCAAACTACTCTGTGATTCAATGATTCCTTTCCTTCAGACCAAAGCTGCCAGCACCTCTGCAAAAGTAGCACGTGTCCTCTTTGGCAGAGACCCTGTGAGCTTGCTCTAAGCAGTGTATGTGGCCTATCTAGGATCCTATGTGCCCACAGGATCTGTATGGAGACCTCCCCTGCTGTCACCAGTCATTTGTTTCTGTAAGAAGAAATGATGTGAGGTAGCAGGAGTATGGGCAGTGTTTTCCATAGGAAATAACAGGTCAAGGACCCTTCATGAAGCAAGCCAGCAAAGAATGGCTGTGGCTGGGAAAAGGGCTTGGAGAGGGGGCAAATAAAAGGTCTGGGAGGTGATGGGCAGCGTGATCTGTTTGGGTGCCCAGACTGTAATTAAGAAGCTGCAGGCATCCAGCCTAATGCCTGCACAATCTCTCTTCTTTCACATACAACGCTTCTATTAACAAAACTCCAGGTGGGATTAGTGATTTTTGCAGCATAATCACATTGTTGAGTCATATTTAATTTATGAACTACTCCACATACAAGATCATTTTCTCATATTGACATTGAGCTGACTATTTCCCATTTCATACTTATGCATTCGATATCTCCCTCTGCAGCGTGGTGCTTCATACTTGTCATTAGTGAACTTCAGCTTGTTGATCTGAGCCCATCTCTTCAATTTATCATTTTGCATTCTGATCCTGCCTGCCAGACTGAGCAAATTTTATAAGTGTACTCTATACTTATCCTCCAAATCACTAATAAAAATATTGACTAAAATCAGTCCTGAAGATCTCTGCACATCTGCTTGGAATGGCCTCTTGAAATTCACTCCTAGTTTGACATTGAGTCATTGGCAATAATACTTGGAGAGTTTTTTCATCTATTTGTATACACACTGATAATCATAATGTTACATAAACTGCATTTTGCTAGCTTATATGTAAGAATTCAGGGTTTTAGTGCCAAAAGTCTCCTTAAATATGTTATCTATGTTTCTTCCCCTCATCGGTATTTAGAATACAGGTATATATGTCCCGCAACAAAACTCTTTCAACGCAGCTATGGCAGAAAGGAGCAATTTTTACCCCCTCCTTCAAATGTATTAATTTCATTAAATGAGAATTTAATGAAGTCTTCTTCTTTGATGAGAGAACTGATGAGGAATAAGGCACTCAGTTTATTTTGAGAGTGAAAAAAAAAGCTCCGTACCTTTGCGTTTGACTTTGTGTGCAGTATCAGCACAACAGAAATATTTGCTGATGATGTAGTTGCTCCTTAATATAGCACATAGGACAGAAATGATGCAAGTGCCTATTAATCCTGAGATAGAATTCCTAGTAAAAAGTGAAAAGAAGAAAAGGAGTTAATAACCAGAATCGTGCCAGTTTTAATGCTAGCACGTAATTAGATCAGAAGAAGATGACTTTAAAACGTCCAGAGTATAACTGCTTCCTGCTGCAGGTGATCTGTTTCGGATTCAGAAGCTGCAGTTTATCTTATATCTTTAAGTGTAAGAACCTCTTTGGATTCTATGTCACCAGAGTGGTTGAAGATGTCCCAGCTCATTGCAGGAGATTCGACTAGATGACCTTTTAAGGTTCCTTCCAACTCAAACTATTTTATGATTCTATGATACTTCCCAGCCTCTGGAGTTTGAAGTTTGCAGAGGAAAAGTATCCTAAACTACAACAAAAAAACCCACATTGTTCTAAAAGAGCTTGTTTTTCCCCTGCATGAGATCTCCCACATGTAATGTCTCTGTTTCTGGCATGGGCTGGAGGATTTTAGGGATGCCATCGATCTGGAACGCAGCATCCGCATGCCAGCCCTCTTAGACAGGTGCTTGGGAATAGGCCAGGAAAAAAGTTGTCCATAGCCCAACGATGGAAACAAAGAAATTAGTCAACAACCTCTTCCCATAAAAACCTGCGCTAAGGGAATGCAATCAAGGAACTAATCTGGGAAACAGCTGAGGGACAGGGCCGTCAAAGCAACAAGGAGACAGGATGGGTTTGGCCCTGACACCAAACAGCCCTGCTGGCTTTAGAGGGGTGGACGGTCACACTGCCTTCCTCTTCTTTTTATGCTTCCTGCTGCTTTTTCTGCTGAAGCCATTCCACAAAGAGGAGGAGTAGACATCATTTGTGGGTGTCTGCAATACAATAGAAGTGGCCCCAATGCCATACCCCATGAAATGTGTAACTGCAGACAGAGATGAATCATGCCACCACCGAGTCAGCTCTCACATATAGCCAGTGTAGGTGTTATTATGACTGTAAGAGGCTTCAGAAGAATAGATTGCACAAAAGCCAGGCTGGCAGCATTTCCCGTTAGCAGCAGTTTAGGCAATGCTGCTGCGATCACCGTCTCATGTTGCAGTCACTGTTCCTTGAAGGAAGTTTGGCTGTAAACTCCTCCCCACTCCATGTTAATTCCTAAGGATAACATGAGTGTCAATTAGACACTAGCATGACTCAGAAGATGAAATACTGCCCTTGGTGGGAAGTCAGGAGAGCGTTTTTGCCTGCCTTTACCAGCACACATTGTCCTACCCACTAGGTGTCCCTGCCAGCCAGGGAAACAGCAAGCCGCAGCATTTGCTTCGTGCCATTTGGCTTCAGCTGAAAACATCAAAACCAAACAACTCAGTAAACACGTCTGAAATAACTTCTTTGTTTGTTCGCTTGTTTTTTAACCTTCCTTTTTGAAGAAGCTCCAAATTCATGCACGGAGCCCAAAACTGAAACGGCAACTTCTTGTTTTGCCGTGCAGGGTAATGTGAAGGTTTTGACCCAAAGGAGAATGGTTTTCCCTCCTGGATAGCACTGGGGCAATGGGCTGCTGTGGCCCGCACACCATCAGCTTCATCCCACCCACTTCATATCTGATTTCTGTAAGAGCCAGACAAATTGTACTGTAATCTCTTACCTCCATTTGCTTGTCTTTAAAAGGGATGCTATACTCTGTCTCTTCCACCATGGAGCTGCGAGGCTAAATGAAAGGCTGATGATGTTCCTTCTGCTTCCCAGTTAAAAACATGCAGTTTTTAAAACAGTTAAAAATCAGATTACTATCAATGTGTGGATGTTCAAGTCTCACCAAAAAATGCCTCTTTTCTGGGTATATAGGGCTAAGCGGGTGTTTGGAACCTCAGCATGGATTAGACATAACACACATGTTCAGCGGCTGCCTCTGTAAAGAAGAGACATTTTTGTCCAGGTAAGATTTGCTCCAGTAATCCCGGAGAGTTTCCAGAGGTCAGCAGAGAATCATGGAGGAAAGTGAAGACATTAAAGGAAGCACATGCTGGCAGATGTGGCAGCTTCTGCTGGCCCAGGAAGAGGGAGAGGAAGCAGGAGGCAAAACCTCAAGGATATGCTGGGAATTTATTGCTTTTAGAGATGTTTTGTTTCTGTGGTACTGAATTGGGCAAGAGGGATAAACAAAAAGGCTGTTTGCTATTGAAGCTGGAGGAACTCACCCCACATTTTTGTACTTCTCATTCCTGAAGCATTTCCCTGTCTCATGTTGATGAAGCCATTGCACACGACGATTTCTGTATCAGAAGTCTTGTCTGAAGGCTCTGTATTTTGGAGTCATCAGTGGAGATGGAGATCGTGGCACTGTACAAAAGAGATGATACTTGTCACAAAGAACTTACTCTCCAAAGAGAGACGACAGAGGAAGAATAGGGGGAGGATTCGAAATGAGTTGACTACTTCAGGGTTGCACAGTTTGGTGACAAGACCAGAGGCAGAAGAGTGGTTATTCTGATTTCCAGCCCAGCAATCTGCTCTTTCTCCTGGGCAACCTTTTGCTGTTGCAATGCTTACGGGGTGTTAATGGTATTGAAGCTAACTATGGGACTTGGCATTTTTAACTAGTGGGAGCTTTACATGTAGGCACACACCCCACTGAATTCAGTCATCCCCAGCGGCATTTCCCCCCTCCCAGCCCTAAGACAGCTTGGAGGGCACCCAGCTAGTGAGTGTAAGGTGACCTTCACAGCAGAAACGTGATATAAGCAATGGGAAAGGAGGTGGGCCCAGCTCTTGTGAAATCCGGCTGTTGGAAACACCTTCACGTCTTGCAACACAAAATCAAAAAACTCTTTGTCTTAAAGATTTAAGACTTAGCCATAGGAAGAACTGTATTTATCTCATGTTAATCACCTAGGCAACTGGGAAAGCAGAAGAGAGCTTCGTTTTCTGGTGGGTTTTATAATCTGCCAGTTCTTTCAAACGCCTTTTTCCGGCACATCAGAAACACACGTGGTTCTGCTGCAAATTTGCATTCTTTAAGAAGAACAAATTATATCCATAAACCCTCAGTTTGGGCTTCTAGCTTTTCCTTTCCCTTAGGCACTGTGTGCCTGTGTGTCCAGGTAGTTATCTAATGGCCCAGGATCCGCATTAGAAATAAAGCCTCCCTCTTCGTTTTAGTTTCTCCTCCCTAGGATCCTGCCATTGTGGGAGCAAGGATTTGATAGAGACCATAGTCAAGGAATGGGCTGGGAACTGCTCTTTTCTTTCCCAGTGAGCAGGGAACAGCTAAAAGCCCCTTGCTCCAAGTCTGAAAGGTGTTGTGCAGGATATACCCTGAGAAACGAAATAACACCGTGCATACACAAACCTGAAGCTTGTGCTATAACCCTGCAACCCAGTAAGTGAAAACCAATCCAGCCTGCCACGGGGTCTTGGAAGATACGGGTCTCACCTTGTACCTTTCTCATGGGCTCCATCAGGAAGGAGGCAGGAAGGCTGTGTCTCTTAGCAAGGTTGTGTTTTTCCAAGCTGGAATCCAGGCTTATTTTTGTAAATACACGTTAGCATTAGCATCTGCTGTTTTGCAGAAGCATCTGAAAAAGCAGAGATTGAAAATTCTGTTGAAACTGATCTTTTGTCAGAAAATGAGACCTTTAGAAGAGGAAATAATTCACAGACAGCTCCCACAATCCTAAGAAAAAAAAGATTCATTTTCATTTGATTGTTCCTATTCTCGTCCAGATTGCTTTGCTTCTGATAGATTTTGATAGCTTTTCAGAGGTTTCTTTATTTCCTAAATGGAAAAAACCCTCCATCTTGGATGGTCCTTTCCTAGAAGAAAAACATGTTTTTGGTAACGTCTTTATTTACATTGTTTCGAAACCTATTTTCCCTGAAAGGAAATGTTTATGAGGTTTGGCTTTTCTCCCTATATTTCCTAGGCAGCATCGCTGGTGCTTTGCTTTGCCTGCCGAAGCCCAACATGAACTCCGAATTATTGGTCTTATTAGAATCAGCTCAACAAATCTGGGTTTTCTGGCCCATTCACAGCTGTGCCAAGGGGGTGTGAAACCCTCCTATTCCATTTGGGCAACATTTCTAAGAACTTCCCACTGACTTCGCAAAGTTATAAATAATTATGCAAAAGGCACAGAGATCTGGAGAAAGGAGCCAAGTTTATGAGGCCCAGAAACCGAGGGAATTAGGAATTTTTCCACCCACTTGGATGCGTTTTGGTTTAAACACTCAAAAGTCAGACTCATCTGAACACGCTGAACGAATGGAAAAGTTATGAAGACCACATGATACACTTCACTCTACAGAGGGTACTGAAGGAGGCAGAGAGAAGGAAAAGCATGGTCGGGTTCACTACCAACCTCTTTTGCAAAGGAGCACAAACCAAGCAAGAACAAGAAGGAAATGAGCAACCTCTATAACCCTTTTAAATGGGATAAATTCATGGTGAAGGTGAAGGGGAAGCGGTGTCTCCCTCAGCTCCCAAGGCAGAAGAGAGCAGAGAGCACAACCTGAAGAGTGTAGTGGTGTGGGGGGTGCCAGAACCTGCCTCAATATATATGGACAGAAAGCAAACCCTCATAGATCCAACAGGCAGGCTGCAAGGAGAGTTTTTGTCCAAGGTCATGCAGCAGCAGTAAAGGGGGAAAACCTGAAAACTTGGAAAAATAAGAAAGTGAAATGAAGTAGTTTTAATGTTTCATATATTTACAATGACTAGAAGGTAGAGATATACTGCTTACACACTAAGATGGAATTGAAGATGAAACATTAAAGGCTCACTATTGGTTATTATCAATAATTAGAATTAATGAATGAAATTCCTAATCACACTGCATCTGCCTTTCAATTATAACAAGGATCGTGACACAGGATAAAGCCATGTGATTGCCAGCACATGACAGCTCTAGGAAGTACTGGAATCCAATTATTTGCCTGTGGAACCATTCACTAGTATTTTAAAACAGATAAATAAGAATGCCATCTATTCATAGAATCCCAGAATGGTTTGGGTTGGAGGGCACCTTTAAGCTCATCTAGATCCAACTCATGGGCAGGGACACCTTCCACCAGACCAGCTTGCTCCAAGCCCCATCCAGCCTGGCCTTGAACACTGCCAGGGATGGGGCAGCCACAGCTTCTCTGGGCACCCTGTGCCAGGGCCTCAGCACCCTCAGAGGGAAGAATTTCTTCCTCATGTCTCATCTCAATCTCCCCTCTGTCAGGTTAAAGCCATTCCCCCTTGTGCTGTCCCTACAGGCTCTTGTCAGAAACCCCTCTCCAGATTTCTTGCAGCCCCTTGAGGCACTGGAAGCTGCTCTAAGCTCTCCCTGGAGCCTTCTCTTCTCCAGGCTGAACCAGTCCAGCTTTCTCAGCCTGCTTTCATTAAAAAGGATGAGCTCTCAGGAGCCTGATATAAGCCTCAGGACTATGAATATGAAAGGAAGTTGTGTGCTCAGAGCAACTATCATCTCCAAACAGACTTGCTGAACCTGGGCCCAGAAATTATGAATAATCGTGAAGTTGTATGTGCAAAGAAAGACAGTGACAATAGCAGACAGAAAGTGTTAAGGTGGTGGAATAAAGGAAAAGGAAGTTTGAATAAAAGGGGGGAATTTGGCAAGGAGAAAGTTTCTGTGGCATTGGGAGCTAGCAGCACTGGGGCATCTCTCAGGCTTTGAAGGAATAAAAGAAGCTAAATGGATGCAATATGAGACAGAAGCCATATGTTGTTATTTCCGCTCCCCCCCGCAAAAGACATACTCTCTAAAGTCCTGATTGGGGAATGGGTTGTAAATCACAGAAGAGGCAGGATGCAAAATTCAGTAATTTCCATTAACTGACTCTAGGCTAAAACCTAATTGATAAAAAAGGTGGTTTGGGGCAGTCTGTTAGCTTCTGCTCTGCTGTTCGTCAGTCTCACAAGTTCGTAACAGAGTACAAGGCAGTAAGATACCCAGCTGTCTATTAATAATTGATTTAACGTAACACATGAAGTGTGTGTTATCTGTTTCCTTGCCCTTCCATTTAATATAATCCATGAATCACAATGACCAGTAAAGAGGCTGATTGACCGCACCAGGCTAACTATTTTCCTAACTCCAGCTGCTGACTTGCATTTAAGAAACCTAAATGTCTACTAAATACTTTGTGGTTATAACAGGGATGCTGTGGGATACAATTAGTCAGCTGAGTAAGGTAATGTTTGCTTTTGGATCAGAGCTTGTAACTCTTCATTCTACTATTTCAAGTAGTCCCAAGGCTGCCCAACATTATATACCAAAATAATTGTTGTCAAACATAGAACTCTCTGGTTTTGGCCCAGTGTCTGGTTCCTTCCAGAACAAAGGAAAGGTTTAACTTGCAAGCAGAAGCTCATTTTACTCTCAACAATCTGCTATAGGTATCAGAACCATGGTATCTATCTACCCCACAATCACAAAATACATCCTATTTTCAGTACCTTTTCAAGGTAAGAAACTACTACTCTTTCTCTTTTACTAACAGGGAAATAAGGCACTGAGAGTGTATGGAGAACCTGGCTTTGCTAGGGGGTTTAATTGTACCATTTCAGGCACTTCTGCTTGTGAACATATGTGTGTTTTTCACCAATGCCAAGATTTTCACACAGTGAGTGTCACTTCCTTTGTTAGCTCCAAATGTGCAAAGGTTGAAAGGGCATCTTTCCTAGTGAAAACTCCTTCAAGAACTTCAATAAATCATTCAAACTTCTGGTTGAAAATGTTTCCTTTCACACACTTCTAAGTGCCAAACACAGGCCCGTCTGGAATCATTATTAATTCTGTTGAACTGTTTAATTCCAAGTGTTGGGTTGTGGGTTTTTTTTTAAGGAAAGACTTGATTCAGTATTTCATAACCATAATTGGAACAGTGCATTAATACTCAACAGCTCATTTCTTTATTCCAGGAAATGGCAAGCAACTCATCTTGTACTCAATCCGTTTAAGCAGTTACATTAGTAGAGTGATGCTGAGAAATCCTGTTCCTGGTAGCTATTCCCTCAAGTTTAATTCTTCTTATACATTTATTCTCCATACAATAAAATAGTCTTTGGGGGCTTAAGAAAGCTTCTTAAACAGTTTGGAGGACCTTTCGATGCATGCTTCTTTGGGCACATCAGTCAGAGAATTAGAAGAATAGATGCCCAAGCGAAGTGCAAAGTATATTCCTTCAGGGACAAGATCACATCAAAATGGTTTTCTGGTTCTTCATCAGGAATGAACTACTAAATTCAGCTTGCAAGTGACATCCCATTCACATTTCAAAAAAGAAAACCAAAAAAACCAGTTGGTGCTTTTGTGTAAATCTGCCTACCTACCTTATTTTTGCATTAAACATTACCTCTAGCATTTATATGCACATGTTTAATGGAGGGGAACTGATAAATCTTGCTGTCATTGATATCAATGGCACAATTCCCATTGACTCAAATTTAGGTCAGCTTGGAGCTTCTCTGAGTACTTCTCCATATGTAAGTGGTGTGGCACATAATTAGACTGTATGTTTGGCTCTTTGACAGTTGCACTGAAGAGCAGTCATGTCTTCATATGTATGTGGGGCTGCATAGTCCATTCAGTACAGCCAGGTAGACCCCATGCAGATTAAAGCATCAGGTCTACATCCCTAGAAGCAGATGATTCATGTTCAGCTGCAGAGATCTGTAGGTATGGAACCAGCTACTTTTTAGAGTGCTGCAATTATAAATTCATAGCCAGACTGTCATGATACAAATTGGTCTCAGCACTCATTTCTTTGGCAAAACTCCCATTCTTTGGATGCCTTTCTGTTGGAATTTACTGAGACATGAAAGATATCCAAAATACAGATAAGAGGAGTACTTTTCCAAGTGCAAAATTCACTAGAAGTTTTCATCATAAAACAAGCCAGAAGGGACCTTTCATGTCTCTGGTCCATACCCCTGCTCAAAGTAGTGTCAGCTTTGGGGTGAGGTGAGTGACCCCTGAGGAACACCCCTAGTAACAACCACTCACTAGATAGATTTAGACCTGGTGCATGCTATTGTTTGAGCCCTGTGGTCCAGCCTAGTAACAATCACTCACTACTTCAACTTGGACCTGCTGCATGCTGTTCTTTGAGCCCTATGGTCCAGCCAACTTTCCGTTCATCTTGCCATTCTCCTGCTTGGTCCTCATGTCTCCAGCTCAGCACCCAGAATACTACTGAAAACAGCCAAAAACCTTGTTAAAGTCCAGGTAAATGACACCCAGTATTCCTCACTGCCTGCTGAGACAGCCATTTCCCACTGGGACTGCACATGGGCATCATTGCCCATAGTGGTGTCCAGTGTTTGTCACAGAGACCATGTGAAAGGATCCTAAGGAAACTGGTTTCCTGCATCAGCTGATATAGCTATGAGGACTTGATTGAATACCAATGCCAAGAGATAACAGCAAAATAAATTCTGTTTGAAAATACTGCTGCAAAGTTATCATATCCATAGAGAAAGGTTTGATGTATTACTAATCAGCTTCCCTGGAATATTCCTATAATTGTTACGGTTCCTTAGGCACAAGGAAATAATTTTCTGGATTTGGATCACTATGTTAGTTAGTCTGACAAGCCCCAAATAAAGTAAAATTTCACACATCAATGATTAGCATATTTGCCTATGAAACAGTGTGCAGAATTCATGCAAAATCAACAGCTTATTCAAGTAAATACATATTCATAATTATTCTATGTGAAATATTGCTTTCTGAGTTTATTCACTGAATACTAACTACATTCCTAACAAATACATACCAAAATAACAGCTCTCCTGTTACTATGGAGAGCGAGAGGAGAAAGTACAGCGCTTGAAGACTAATTGTAAAATCTTTGGAGTAAGAACAAAATAGTGTGATTCCTCATATACAGCAATAGTAATATAGCAGCCCAATTCAAAGTTTTTGAGAGACAATGGAAAGCTGCTGATAAGTTGGTCAGAGATATACCAAAATGTTGTTTTATGGGAGGGACATTTCCCATGATTCTGAGATAAAAGAAGGGAAAGTGTAATTCTCTGCTGAAGTTAAACAAAAGGAGGATGGCCAGCGGGTAAAGGGAGGTGATCCATTCCCTCTTCTGTGCTCTTGTGAGAGCCCCCTGAAGTCCTGCATCCAGCTCTGGGGCCCCCAACACACGAGGGACATGGAGCTGTTGGAGCAAGTCCAGAGGAGGCCACAGAGATGCTCTGAGGGCTGGAGCACCTCTGCTACAGAGACAGGCTGAGAGAGCTGGGCCTGTTCAGCCTGGAGAAGAGAAAGCTCCAGGGAGATCTTAGAGCAGCTTCCAGTGCCTAAAGCGGCTACAAGAAATCTGGAGAGGGGCTTTTGACAAGGGCCTGTAGGGACAGGACTAGGGGGAATGGCTTTAACCTGACAGAGGGGAGACTGAGATGAGACATTAGGGAGAAATTCTTCCCTGTGAGGGTGCTGAGGCACTGGCACAGGGTGCCCAGAGAAGCTGTGGCTGCCCCATCCCTGGCAGTGTTCAAGGCCAGGTTGGATGGGGCTTGGGACAACCTGGTCTAGTGGAAGGTGTCTGTGCCTGTGGCAGGAGGCTGGAACAGGATGAGCCTTAAGGTCCCTCCCAACCCAACCCAGTCTGGGGTTCTGTCAGTCTATAAGTATGCTACATCTTAATTGATACTAGCTTGCTGGAAACAACCATTGCTGTCATAGCCAATCCTTTTACTTCTCCTGCAGCCCAGCTAGCACAACCAAGCATGAATACATAACCTTGACAGCATCAGTATGCACATGTGTGCATATACACACCTGCAGACACACAGCCATTTGACTCCTTATCTCCATAATGCGATTTGCTTGTAGCAAGCAGAATCGCTCCATTCCACCCCTCTGATGCACTGGAAAGAACCTGCATTTCATGTTTTATTACCAGGGATGTAGAAAATCTAGACTGTAAATCACATTGATCAGAGAGCCAATAAGGCAAAGAGCGCTCCCTGCAATATGGAGCCTGCAGAAGCGTTGCCAAGTAGTGACTGCAGCACTGCCAAGTGTCACTGCAGCGAGGCACAGAGAGACTCAATACTGCGTTAAATCAAGCATGGGGCATGCTGCATTTCATAATGCAGCTAAAAATAATATTTTATAGTTTAGCATCCTTTTTGCCAAAGATTGCTAAGCACTTTGCACAAATTAATGATGTTCAGGTTGCAAGCACCCATATGTGGTAGTTTTCCATATGGCAAAGGGGCTTTTTGATTCCTAATAGTGAGCTGCGCTCATTATTATGCAGCAGACTTTTTGTTTCTGTACACCAGGCTTGGGTTCTTACAAGGATGTGATTATACTTGCCTAAATGGAGATTCTGGTGACAAGATAATTTACAATGCTCTGTTGAATAATCATGGAGCCAAGGTCAGGGAAACCATTGATGTAGCATAGTCAGGGCAGTTGTAAATAAACCACGCATCACAGAAGGGTTCACTCTCAGTGAGAGCAGACAGACAAGAAAGAACTGAAAGGAAAGAACCTCCAGCACTCTCATCACGGTAAAATCTTATTTCCCATCCTTGTCTCCATAGATCCTGTGGTTGCCTCATTAAAGAAGGAGGTGTAACTATCAATCTAATCTCACTTGTTCTCCAATTTACCATAATTTCCACACTTGAGAGGCCGGTGAAATGGAACAGTACTACTACAGTTTGCCATTCATCAGCATGAAGCAGAACAACTCAGGGAATTGGGCTAAAAATAACTAAGAAGCAGGATCAGGTGCTGTGCACATGCATCTGTGTCTTTAGACAGGCATGCAGGCATATGAGCATTTACTGGAGATAGCAACAGTAGCATAGGGGAAGATGAGCACCACCAGTAATTCATACGCACCTCAGCATATGAGTGCTTGCAGATGTACTCCCAGTATACTTATTAAAGAGGGGGAAAAGCCCAAGAAAAGTGCATTAAAATTATGCTATCAACAAAATCAGATTTTTAAACAAATACAAGCACCAAAATGATACAATCTGCAGTGTTGCAGGAACCACTCAGGAGCTGCCAGGGCAACTCCAGAATCCCAGACTGGTTTGGGTTGGAAGGGACCTAAAGCTCCTCTTGTTCCAACCCCCTGCCATGGGCAGGGACACCTTCCACCAGACCAGGTTGCTCCAAGCCCCATCCAGCCTGGCCTTGAACACTGCCAGGGATGGGGTATTCATTTGTATTTCCATTACTTTGCACTTGTGCATTAACACCAGAGCTTTTCAGAAAGTATCAGAGCAACTTTTGTACCTTTTCCATACAAGCGTGCTGGGAATGAAGCACAGGGCTGCTGCTGGGGTAGCTGCTTGGCATAGCATGGATGCAGCTGGTCCAGAACCTCCTGGGAAAGACAGACTGCTCAGGCACACAGATATCCTGGATCATCAGAGCTGTTTCACTCAGATGAGATAGCTGAGAAGGAAGATGTACCTGGGGGGCAGGTGTAGGATGAAGGATTGAACTAAATAAGTGACTAAATAAGTGACTATTCCTTGAGGAACCAGCTATCCAGCAGAACAATTTCTGAGAAAGATTTCCCAACATTACTACTAGTTAGACTAAACATACAGTTTCTTGCTGTGTTCCAGGAGCTATCCTTAGCTCCTCTAAAAAGGATATAGAGAAGTGATAACGGCCCAAATCCTCAAGCCAGTGTAAATGAGTGCTATTTGCTTGACTCTGCTGGAAAACCCACTCTTTATTTCAGTTAAAAGAACTAACTCACAGTATCTTAATATGCATTTATGTTAACATTTGCACCTTGCAGGGCTAGGTAGATTGCACTGTTGGTAGAAGTCAAACTAAATATCACTTCCAAAATCCAAGGGACTTAACTGGAAACTGCATTCAGATTGACCAGCTGACAACATGTGGAACCTCTCTAGAGAAGCCTTCCCACCTTAAGCACCTCCTTGCAATTAATCTTGAGAAACTGAACATGAGCTGGCTTCAGTGTGTCCTCACAGCCCAGAAAGCCAATTGTATCCTGGGCTGCCTCAAAAGGAATGTGACCAGCAGGTTGAAGGAGGTGATCCTGCCCCTCTACTCTGCTCTCGTGAGACCTCACTTGGAGTATTGTGTGCAGTTCTAGTGTCCTCAACATAAAAAGGACATGGAACTGTTGGAACAAGTCCAGAGGAGGCCATGAGGATGATCAGGGGACTGGAGCACCTCCTGTATGGAGACAGGCTGAGAAAGTTGGGGCTGTTCAGCCTGGAGAAGGCTGCATGGAGACCTCATAGCAGCCTTCCAGTATCTGAAGGGGGCCTACAGGGATGCTGGGGAGGGGTCTTCATGTGGGGCTGTAGTGATAGGACAAGGGGTAATGGGTTAAAACTTAAACAGCAGAGGTTTAGATTGGATATAAGGAAGAAATTCTTTCCTGTTAGGGTGGTGAGGCACTGGAATGGGTTGCCCAGGGAGGTAGTGAATGCTCCATCCCTGGCAGTGTTCAAGACCAGGTTGGATGAAGCCTTGGGTGATATGGTTTAGTGGGAGGTGTCCCTGCCCATGGCAGAGGGCTGGAACTAGATGATCTTAAGGTCCTTTCCAACCCTAACTATTCTGATTCTATTATTCTAATCTTTCAGAGAGACAACATACATATCTATTTTTAAAAGCTGCATTTTTAAGCACATATACGTTAATGAACAGAGGAAAATGAACAAACCAGCATCTTCAAGCACTGCAAGCACAGGGAAAGAAAACATAGGGAAGCCAAGACCCTTCAAAGACCACGGCTATAGCCCCTCTCTGCCACATTGCCTCCTGGCAACAAGAGTGAATCCAGCCCCAGCATCCAGCCTCCATGCCAATCACTCTGGAGTGTTATTAAGATGCATAGCACCATGGCAGGATTCAAATCAATGTTTCTTTCCTGCACGTTGGAGTGGGATAAGGTAGCAAAGGTTCATACAAAAAGTGAGTGAGCTGCCTAGTAATGATGGGGTTTTGCATCACACAAGCTTAAAATATAGTCTGGAATGAAGAATGTGTGCATTATTGCCTTTCACACTGTATCTGATCTTGCACTGCTATATGACTTGAGTATCTGGCAGAATTTGAGATCATTTCACAAAGACTTGTCATCCTCCTTCACCAGATCACTCTCTGTAAGACATGATGGAGGGGGAGTTGGAATATATCATATTAGAATGAATATAAATGGTAATGATCATGCTCCTCCACAACACTTCCACTCTAAGGAATCAGTTAATTAACCCTGAAATGAGCAGGCTTGCCAGTCAGGAATACAGCAGTTGAATTGATAACAGCTTCCTGACCCCTCCTTCTCAAGGACAAGATTCAGTAACCCTTATTTATGTTAAACATTAGCTTATCCTGTGAGGAAGCTCCAGAAATCAATAGGGATTGCACTACACAAGTACGACTGGCAGAACCTGATACCAATTATAAACTTAGATTGGCCCTCAGCTGGCTATTTCTGTCTGATTCTTTCCTTTTTACTTTGTCTTTCCACATTCCTCCTCCTCCATGTCTGCACTTCTTATAGAAAGCATTTGAATGGTTACTTTCCATCTCTTTAATCCAGAAAGTATGAATCTTGCTTGTTAAGGGAAGGTAATGTTTGACAAAACTTGGCAGATTTGAGTGTATTTCTAAACCTGGAAGGAGCCCAGCCTTTTTGACAAAATGGAAGCAACAATTTGTGGCTTTTAAATGTGAAGTGGTTTATTTCTTCTTGAAGAGTGTAGCTGAAATCACTAGAGAAAGCATTAAGGGAAGCAATCTGGACTTAAATAAAAGGAGATCTAAGATCTGCACATTTTGTTTCTTGTACCAAAGTGTGTGGGGGAAGAGATGGATAGAAACAAGGGGATGTATTTTCCATTTGCATTTCCTTTTCCCCAGTATTCCCAGAAGCAGAACAGACTGTAGCTGGGTAGAGGAACCAAAAACCTAAAGATACTGGTAAAGAGAAGAATACCCGTGTGATGTAGAAGGGAGGTGGGGGAGAAAAATCCTCAAGCCTTTTATTTTGAGACAGCTCAAAGCTAAATTACATCTTGCTGGGTAGGGAAAGCTTGTCCCTGGAGAAGTGCTGCTTAGGTTTCTGTGTCTCCTTTATGATCTGGCCTCCTATGTTGGACTCCTTCTCCTATAATATCACTGCCACATGTCACCTGCAGCAATAGGCAGCAACCTCCTTGCCTCAGCCAAGACAGTAAAGCCCATTTTACTGTTGGAACAGTAGCTTGGACAGGGAAACTGGAGGGCTCCTCATTGGCCTCACAGGGAAGCTACTCAACCATCATTCTTTTGGTTAGCTCCATGCACTGAAGGACAGGAACCTGAGGTTAGGCAACCCTAAAAGCAAGCCATTTTTTAAAGTCACCTGAAGAAACAGTTGTTAAGTGTATCAAGAGTTGTTCATGTGGCAGAAACTGCATTTTTGGTCAAAAGCATTTGTTTTAATGGGAAATTTAGAAGCAAGCCTACTTTTGCTGCAAAAAAAAACCCCAAAAGGTCCAAAAACCCTCCTTACTGGGATCTCAGCAGTGAAATCACACAGAAATCATCCTTCCAATACTGACGTGCATAACAGATACCAACAGCATAATAGATACCAATGTTTTCTGCTACAGAATGACTATCGTTCACTCTTTCTCAAAGCCAAGTGACAGATTGTGCTGGAATTAGTTGGGAGGCATTGCTACCTTGAAGCGATGTTAGTGTCTGACTTTGTAACAGCGACTAGTTTTAAGTCTCTATTTACTCCCAGCTTAGTAGGTACTCTTCTGTACCAATTAGATGCTCCCAGATTTTTTCTTTTAGGTTGTTTTCACATCAGACACTGCCTGACTGCCTGGAACTATTGGATACCTAGCAAGTTAAAAGCCCCAAAGAGCTGTGTCTGGCTCTGGTGTTGTTTTCTGCTCATGTCCTAAAGCCACGTCATGTTGAAGTAAGGCACACAGCATCTCTCCCATCCTCCTTCTTCAACAGTGTCCTGGTTTCCATGGAAAAGAAAACCTGGGGCATACATTGAGAGGGAATTACAGCATGGTCAAAGAGGTCCCTAAGGCAGATGAGGGGAGCAGTAGGTCTGCAGGCACCTGCCTGGCTGTTGAGACAGAGCTAGCAAGTCAGGAGTGTCTTACTCTTTCTGTATGTACAGACAAGATTTATTGCTTAGTGGAGTATTGCCTCTGGGGTTGGAATTGGATTTCTCCCCAACTGTTACTTCATTCCACGTCCCTTTCAAGCTCCTCTTCCATGCAAAAGATTTTAGAAGGAAATGCCACTGGATTACACAGCTGCTGTCTGCCCGGGCTGTAAATGTGCCAATTTGCATCAGCCTGTAGGCAGTGCTGAGAACAGGCTGGAAGGGACTGCAGCCTTCCTCTGCTACTAGTAGCATCTTACTTGCAAATCTGAAGCAACTGAAGGGAAAAGGTACAGCAGAACTAGAGAAAGCCAGGTCTGTGCTACCAACAAAAAATGAATCCTTTTTTCTTCTGAGAAAAGCATGTGTGAAACACAGTGTTCTCGAGGGATGCCCTGAAAGGTGTCAGCATGAAGCTACCGTGATCAATGGAAGAAAAATGAAGTTCACAAAGTAAAAATGTCCTTGTTTGTGCAACTGATCAGGCTGGGATTGAAAACTGCTGAGACAAACCCGTCACTAAATACACTGAAAACATTTTGAAGATATATGGAAACAACATCAGTGTAGTATGAGAAAGCTGAATCATATCCTTGTTTTGCAGACACAAATAATTTGGACTAGAAACCAAATGCAGAAATGCTGGTCAAAAATGAAGCTCTAAAGCTTTGCAGTTACCTTTTGTGTTAATAGATAAACAGGCATATCATTATCAAGATTAGCAGAATGGTTAGAGTTGGATGTGACCTTAACACTCATCCAGTTCCAAACCCCTGCAGGGACACCTTCCACTAGAGCAGGTTGCTCCAAGCCCCATCCAACCTGGCCTTGAACACTGCCAGGGATGGGGCAGCCACAGCTTCTCTGGGCACCCTGTGCCAGGGCCTCAGCACCCTCACAGGGAAGATTTTCCTCCTAATGTCTCATCTCAATCTCCCCTCTGTCAGGTTAAACCCATTCCCCCTTGTCCTGTCCCTACAGCCCTTGTCAAAAGCCCCTTTCCAGATTTCTTGAGCCCCTTTAGGCACTGGAGCTGCTCTAAGTTCTCCCCTTAAGGAGCCTTCTCTTCTCCAGCCTGAACCAGCCCAGCTCTCTCAGCCTGTCTCCAGAGCAGAGGGGCTGTTATGGGAAGCATCACCACGTAGCATCACCATAAAATTTCCTAATATTAACTTCACAGTGTGCAAGAAGGTTTTCAACTTTTACAGAGACCTGCTATCTTGCTGTTCAGTCTTTGGGTTATGCAAGGACTTTGTACCCTGGCAGACTCAGAAGAGGAGGAGGCAACGTGAACAGCCTGAAAACTGGCTGTCTGCCTTGCTTCTCGTTAAATCAGTTCTGGTGTTAAGAGCTGTCTCTTGGGAACCAGACAGAGATGTCACAGTAGGATTCCTATATGAAGGGACTGCCTTGCATGTTGGCTGCACATCCTCATTTTGGGACTGGTATATATGTGTGAATAAGGCGACTCAAATTTAGAATACTCTCAGACTTCTTTTAGGCCCCGAAGAAAGACATAAGCATCTGCTAGTGATGCATAGAGCACACAGATGTTAGAAGACAAGTAAACAAAACCTTAATTTACTGTCATTTACCCTTCTTAGTATGAGAGACTTTAAAAGGGTAGAGTACATGAAAAACACTGTGTGTTCAGTGCTTCCTTAGAGGAAGGTAATAAACCCTTCAGCTACATCCTCTGTTAAACCAAGTTAGTAAAGTGTAAGATTATTTAGTAACCATTATTTTAGAGGTGCCAACCCTTGCTGAATGGTAACTACAATTATTTCAAGGCATTGCTAAGTACTTTTATCAACAATACCATGGTTGCAATGTTGACTGCCCAGGGGTGCCTCACTCCTCATGGTTATGTGCTTCATTTCAATTGGCACATTTGAGGAGCTCAGTGTTGAGTATCACAATCTGAGCCTAAGGCACTTAGAAGGTCTTAACTAGTAAATTAACAAAACATCCCTGTTTTCAAATGGCTGTGTAAGAGGAGAAAAAGACTCTTGAGTTAACACTTAAACACTTAAGTAAAGATCATACAGACTTTTAAAAGAAATAAACTTGGACAGCTGTGCTATGATTACCTTGTGGGATTCATCAAAAGCCTGTTTGACATTCAAGTAAGTTCTTGTTTCTGGTGGCAAGAAAGAAAGTGTGTACTTTGAAGAAATTACAGGATTTAGAAATGAAAATGAAAGATTCACAGCTATACTGTTGTGAATCCTCTGCTCCCTCTGCCCTCTTATAAACTGGAAATACTATGATAAGAGGTACAGTGGCCTCTGAGGTACTGCACAGACAGAAATGAGCAAGTTAATAGGGGAAGCACCGAATTAGAAACCTGAAAGAGAAGAATGAAAGAACGATTATTATATCACTTGTCAGCACAGCATTAGAGTCCAACTTCATCCTTTTTTCATAGGGCTACTTCTTTCACAGACCTGTGCAGCCCATTAAAGACTCCATTATTCACCCACCAACAACATGCAAGGTCTAAAAATTATTTCATGAACAATGGAAGTTCCTAAGGATTTGTATCTTACATCTCTCCCCCTCATCCTAACTGGACATAACTTTTCTCTGTAGCCCATTCTGTGAGTGGGACTGAGCAGAGTGCCACCCCTGCTGCTGAACAGCCTCATAGCTGCTTCATAGGCATTTCTGCAGCCAAGACACACCTAATCCTTGTGCTTGCTTAAATACATAAGTGAATAGGGTTTGTACCATGTAAGCTGCCCTTCTTATTGCCCTGGCTCTCCCTGCCAGTCATCCCATGATATCATGTAAGATCAGCTAGAAATGTCCACTACAGCTTTAGGAGGAGCATTTCAGCTTGGACAAAGCTCTGAAGAGAGCTTATGAGAGTCTTCCAATACCTAAAGGAGGCCTACAAAAAAACTGAAGAGGCGCTTTGGACAAGGGCCTGTAGAGACAGGACAAGGGGAATGGCTTTAAACTGACAGAGGAGAGATTGAGATAAGAAATTCTTCCCTGTGAGGGTGCTGAGGCACTGGCACAGGGAGCCCAGGGAAGCTGTGGCTGCCCCATCCCTGGCAGTGTTCAAGGCCAGGTTGGATGGGGCTTGGAGCAACCTGGTCTGGTGGAAGGTGCCCCTGCCCTCGGCAGGGGGTTGGAACTGGATGAGCTTTAAGGTCCCTTCCAACCCAAATCAGTCTGGGATTCTAGCATTTTGCTCCTCAGTTACCAATCAGCAGCATTCAGACTTACAGTGATGCCAGGTCAGAACCTGACACATCTGGAGCAAATGCTTACAAGCGTTAAAGATGTCATTAGCCATTCAGACTTATTCCTCTTGGGCTTCCATTTGTTCTCAAATATCTACCAGCAATATACAAGAGTCTCTCATTCCATATGTGGGCTGTAGGAGGTAATGCTCAAATACTATGATGAAGATAATCTAAAAATACATAGTCTGAGTAGGTTAGACTAAAACACTGATGAAGATGTTTTGGGAGATGAGCCTTTTACTTGGAACTTTCACCTTAGTGTGGCAGGGATTGAGATTTTTCATTCTCTTGGACTATTATAAATCCTGCCTTTTCCCTGGACAAAAAGATGGATTGCGAGCAGTATCTGTGGGTGAAAAATGCAAGACTGAAGGTCATGGAACATGTTCTGCTTTTTATCAGCTTATTATGCAAGTTTTATATTTAGGTTTGTGCTGGTTGTATGCCTGGGAAAGATACATTTTATAAATAAAATAATCAGAAAAAAAACCCCAACATATTGCAATAAATCTTCACCTGTTACATTCAGGCAAACTTTCTGTAGGAACAAGTAATCACATTCTCAGTGGATTTCAAGAAGCTGACTTTGACCTTTAGAACCAATTTTAGGTGTAAAGAAATGTTGAAGCTAGACACATTAAATACTGAGGTGGTCAGATATTGCAGTTACCAGACTGACTGGTACAATATATAGGTATCAGAAACCAATAGGATTTTCCCCTTTCTTTTCAGATCATACCGATTTGCATTGTCTGACTTCTTGCTCTAAAATTTAACTGGAGATGAAGCTTAGTCAAAAGCCACTCTTATCAGAATGAATTCCAAGTGGTTTAGAAGATGGTTTCATACCCAAGTACCTCCATTTCATCAAGCACTCTTTTCCAGTAGTAAGAGATTGAATTTTAAGTTAATTAAAAACATCAAACAAGATTCCAATGGGTTTGATTTTCTTTCACAAGACTTGATCTGCACTTCACAATTTCTGGCACTTCTCCCTGCAAAAGCAATGAGTCACATCCCTGTTGTCATGCTGCACTGAGGGACTGGATAAGCAAAGCCTTGTAGTTACAAAGGGGTGGTCAACTAATCTCTAGTTCTACCTGTATGATCCTACTTGATTTACCAATGGCTGCTCCCTTAGATATCTGTTCAACCTGTTTGAATCAGCTCATTGGAAACCTAATTCTTGGCACTATTAGAAACAAACTAAAACTAAACCAAAAACAAAAGGAAGAAGCAGATAAGTGGAAGAAAAGTGATCAAAGACAAAATATCTGTTCTGTACTAGTTAATCCAGTTTTATCTTGCGTTTTGTCACTGCATACCTCTCATAATTACCCCCATTTTTTTTCTTTCTTCTTCTTTTATTTTTACAGGGGCTGTGCAGATTGATCCAGAAGGTCTCTATTTTGTATGCCATTAAGAAAGTATTATCTGCTCATTCTGACAGCGGATCTATGACAAGAAATCAGCTGTTACTGTTCTTCTCTCTTCCTCTCAGGTTCAGAAGGAAATGTGTCACTTGAAACATCCTCATTTCAAATTTCAGAATTCTCCTTTACACCTGACATTATCACACACATTCTTGCCCCCCAAAAGAAAAGAATCCCAGGCTTATTTTTAACATCTTTCATCCAGCCTACGCTTCAATAAAGATGAAATATTGTCTCTTCAACTTTTATGCCTGGAACACATCTATACAACAGGAGAGTGCAGTAACAGAGGTGCTACAGCAAGGAGGTTAAATACCCACAGATGCCATAGTTAAGGCACCCAACACTTCTTTTTATGTGGGGATGTTCCAAAAGGAGTATTTTGTACTTTGGGAAGACTCTTATCTGTGTGATCTGAATTAATCCTCTCTTATACCACATCCTGTAATTTGTCTTTCCATGCTTTCCATTTCTTCTGCTGAAAGAGTTTCCTTGAGAATCACATTAAGTCTTGTTTCTTTACTGCTTATCAAGGCCACTCTCTCTCTTGGAAGCAAAATACCGCAGCAAAATTCTCCAACTCATTCACTTTTAGATCCAGGATCCACGTGGGCATCAATTTCCAAAGATAAAACCTCCTTTAAAGCACGGTTTTTAATCCCCTGGACTGACAGTGGGAAATCAAACGCTGCTCAGCACAGCCTCCTGGCTTCTCTCCAGCTCTCAGCTACATCTTGCAATTGTAGGGCCTCCAGAACAGCCACAACCATGCAGAGCTACACTTCTTCCCATCTCTAGCCCTCTGCAACAACACCACTCCATCGGGTCCTTATTCACTTCAGTGTGACATCCCTCCCTAGATGTTCTGATACCTCAAGCTTCATCTCTGTCTATCAAGAAAGACTTCAAAGCAGTGCTGGGGTCAGGGTTCAGATCCTTCTCTGGATAAACAAAAGAAGATTCTAAGTGTAGCTTAAGAGGAATGAGGCAAATCAACTGACTGCATTTTGTCAAGGAGAATGAGCTATGCACAGGCTATCCAATACACAAATCACTTTAAACAATTTGCAAGGCATATTGACTCCATGTTCTTTTAGGAGGTGCTCTGAAGGATTTTAGGTAGACACTTATAGAGGAATTGTACCTAACAGGAAACAAAGCACTCACTAATACACTAAAGGACTACAAAAGAAATATAAACACTTCCTTACTGGAGGGAATTTCCTTCATTTTCCTGAAATGCCAAAATTTCAACGTGCAAAAGGATTTCTACAGCACAAGCAAAGCCAACAACAGTAGGGTAGCTTAAATCACTACTTCAGAATCATGGAATCCATCATGGTAAGAAGTACTGTTATACAAAACAGCAGGAAAGAAAAATGTTGCAGAAAAGGAAGAAGAACACATAAAACTAAATATTAGCCATCTACATTAGTTCATTGATGAGTTCCAGCAATTAACACACAGCAATACCAGTGAGAATTCCTCCTCTATAGCCAATCTTGAGAACATAATGAGAGCTGACCAACTTCCCATACCATGACCAGACCACACAATTATCCCTTGTGCCTGGATAAGACAGAGCAAGAGCACTACAAAATATCCTGAAGGATGCCAAGATGTTCAAAGGATGTTTGCCACTTTGTCAAATGGAAAGCAGCAGAGGCAAAAGGGCAGGGGATACAAGCCAGATCTGAGATAGCTGGGAAAAAAGGCTGGTATGAAGTTTCTCAATGGTCCTTCTGATGCCATGTGCTTACAAACATAATAACCTGAATTCCTTGGAAAAAATTCCCTTGACTTCATGCCAATCTGCATTAATAACATTAAATCTTGTTTTGAAACCAAGGAGGTTATATAGGGTAAGGGCATAAACTGACTCCCCACTCAAGGAGATGTTTACAGTTCTCCAGAATAACACAAATACAGCTTTTACTCTTTAAACTTGACATTAATGCTAAACTATTCCTCTTTCCACACTATTACAACTTGTTTTGTTATTAGTAGTAACAGGGACTGCTAGTGCAGTAGTGCCTCAAGATCTTAACTGAGATCAGTCCTATTGTGCTACTTACCTCACAAACACCTAAGAATATGAAACTTGCAGACTCCTCCTACCCACTAGCTCAGCTCTCAGAAGACAAAGCAATCAAGTGATAGGAGGAGACCAGAACACCCAAAAGATGGGAAGGGAATCAGGCAAAGGTCACATCTCATAGCTGGAAAGAAAAGCAAAATGAGGCACTGGGCTGGATGCTTGCCAGTGCCAGCCTGCGTGAGCAGCAGCCGAGCCCAGGCTGATTCACAGTGGCACCCTGGTGATACTTTCCAGAGATCTGACTCTGGAAAGGTTGGCTCTTTCAAAGCAAAACTTGCACAGAATTGCCAGATTTCCTGCCCATACTTTCATTTTGTGGTGTGGGCATTTACTGGCTTCCAACAGGTAGCACACGTCACCTGAACAGCCTGATTAAATTTTTACACTGATGCCTGGTAGAACATTGCTTTTCCCCTCTATTCTGTTCTGGTGAGACACCCCTCCCCTCCCCATGGTCATGTATCCAGCTCTGGGGCCCCCAACACAAGAGGGACATGGAGCTCTTGGAGCAAGTCCTGAGGAGGCCACAGAGATGCTCTGAGGGCTGGAGCAGCTCTGCTATGGAGCCATGCTGAGAGAGCTGGACTGGTGCAGCCTGGAGAAGGCTCCTGAAGGGGAGAACTTAGAGCAGCTTCCAGTGCCTAAAGGGGCTACAAGCAAGCTCAGGAGGGACTTTTGACAAGGGCCTGTAGGGACAGGACAAGGGGGAATGGCTTTAACCTGACAGAGGGGAGATTGAGATGAGACATTAGGAGGAAAATCTTCCCTGTGAGGGTGCTGAGGCCCTGGCACAGGGTGCCCAGAGAAGCTGTGGCTGCCCCATCCCTGGCAGTGTTCAAGGCCAGGTTGGACAGGGCTTGGAGCAACCTGGTCTAGTGGAAGGTGTCCCTGCCTGTGGCAGGGGGTTGGAAATGGATGAACTTTAAGGTACCTTCCAATCCAAACCAGTCTGTGATTCTAGGAATGTGAGCCTATGGTACAGCTAATGAGAACAGCCTTGTTTGTTTTAATTCACGCATCCTCAGTTTTCTCCTGTTATAGGCAATTATTTGACACAGCCAAACAACTTGGTCTCCTAAGCTCCAGCTGAAGGCAACGAATGCCCAGTGCAAAATACAAAAGTATGCTTGATTGGAGAAGCTACAGCCCAAACATCAGTCTCTCATCTGAAGGGATTGCAAGGCACTTTCCAAGACCAGTGAAAAGCTCCACTCAGCTGTGGGAGGCTGGGAGATGGCAGCCGGGCTGACAACTGGCACATCCTCACTGCAGAAGGATGGGCAGGTGGAAATTTCAGTCAAGGATATGAAAACAAATCCTTGTTGCTACCAAGAGTCATAAAATCTGAAGCGAATCAAGGGAGAACAAACAGGGTTTGTGCTCTTTTTTTTAATCCGAGAGAATTTCAGCTGCTTCTTGCCTATAAAATACATGGAAAGAAACTCAAACACTCTGGAACAAGTTAAAATAGACACATTTCAGAGAATCTAAATGCTACAATATTGTCAATCCCTCCCCCCCCCCCAAAAAAAAGGGAAAATTGTGAAATTTTAAAGAGGAGTCAATTATTTTTCCCTTGGGTTTTCTTTGGCACACTGCACTCACAGTTTCTAACTTCTCAACTGCAGATACCAGATCTTTTTTTCCTAGAAAACAGTATTTTAACATAATTAAATGATCATTGAAGCAAGAAGCTTAACAAAAACACCAACAATGAGACACCAATACTGGTGCTGCAAAAAACACTAACCCATTCCATCTGACTGTGCAGCATAAAAACAAAGGCCTCTGAACTGCTAACAACTTAAACCACAAATAGTAGGTTTTACTATTTAATATAATATACCACAAGAAAATTTATCACAACCGATTAGAGCTGGCATGAAAGTGTGCTTGGCTTCCACGGCATAAAGCCCAAGTGCACCCCTGAGAGGGGAAATCCTTGTGCCTGTGGAAAATAACTGCGAACTTTGCCCTGTGGTGAGTTTGCAAGAGACTGACACAGGAAAAAAGAAGTGACTGGAAAGGATCTGACTGGAAACACAATAGCAGACTTAAAAGGCTTTGATAAATGGAAAGTCATTCCAAGATTAGGGTCTCATTCAAAAAAATAACAAAGACATTCTCTGGTATGTGGCTGAAAATAGATTCCATATGAAAACGCTTAGCAGAGCTTATCAATATTTTTCATTCCCAGCCCTCTTGGAATAAATGTTTCCAAGAACAAAAACGGCATTTTAAAAACTTCCTGAAATTTACATGCAAAAGCTACACAATTAATGTTTTCATTTTTCAAACCAATGATGCAGATTTTAAGCTTTTGATGCTGCGATTCCTCCATGCTTTTTTTCCTTCCATCTGACTCCATCCTGTCCTCGCTTCTCATAAAAATACTACAAGCAAGGGAAAAGAAAACAACTTTCCTTGCCTGAAAGCTGAACTGAGTTAAACTCAGCCGATTCAAGTGTTCCAGAAGCTTTGTGGAAAACTTAGACAAAGCACCAAGAATTTTCAGACCATCAATGAATGTTTAAATCTCTCTTCTCAGGACGTACCTAAGATTTTGGCCTCTGTAAAGGACTGTTGCAGAGGGAATGTGTTTTCCTTTTCTAGGAAAAATACCGACAGAATGAAGCTGAATCAATTTTAAAAAGACAAAGCAAATATGTGAAAACTCAAAGTTGTCTCAGGTGCCTAACATCTGTTCATGGTACAGCACATACAAATTCATTTAACACTAAAAACACACCTGGGAAGAAGCTATTTGTTGACACATTAGATATTAAAGCCTTGCAGCACAGAGTTAAACTGCTTGCAAGTACAGGTTTAACACCACCACCACGTTTCTTAAGAGTCCATTAAGCTGGGAGCAGAGGTGGTTATAAATGGCAGAGGCACTCTCTCACTTCACAATTCTCAGCCCCAGAACTACTACTCACTCTCTCTAGAGCAGTCTTACTCTTAAAAAGTCACTCCAGTCCAAACGGGTAAGAGATGTTGCTGTCTAAGCTTTTTAACTCCCATACTTCCCTTCCAGAATAAACACCAGTTGAAATCTTCCACTCACACCCTGGCAAGAGGAAGGTAGAAGACCATGTAAGAGAGCACCACCTAGTGACTAACACCACAACAATATCACTGGTGGAAACCACATGAAGAAAAACAAATACCTAAGTTTTAATAGCAGTGTGCCACGTCCAGTTTATTTTTCTATTTTTTCCCTTCTTTTTCCCTTGGAGATGTCTCATTTTGACCAAATGTTAAGTCAAGAGGTGATTCCATACAAGTTCAAAACACTGAGTTTTGGCAAAACGTATCTTTTATGTTTTAAACCAGGTAAGTCTTCTATTAGAATTGGCACTTCAAATATGCAGTGTAGGAAACTGGGAATCCAAAACACCAAAAACTCAATTCTGCAATCATGACTCAAGTGAATAATCATGAGACATCTGTGGGACTACTTCCAGGAGTAGGAAAAGCAGCATATGTCTCAAAGTGCTTAGAGCAGTACAATTCTGCCAATTTTATCATGACTCTCTAATCTGCTGGTTGAAGCTGCAGCTTCTGGAGTCAAGTGCTTCATGTGAATCTGAAAAACAAATTTCTAACTCTTAAGTTCAGAGAAAAAAAAAACAACTTGGGGAAGTGTAAGACACATGAACTCCCCAAACTAGAAATCATCATGAGAAATAACACAGCCTATTTATAATCTGTTTGAATGCCACTGAGAAAGCATGAGCATGGTGTCTAGAGATAATACTGAGAGCAAACTCTCTGAACCTCACCCTTGGGTCCAGCAGCTGAGGAAATCAGCCTTTCAGGAAAGGCCACCACACCCAAGCTCCACTGGCTTGCTCTTCTGCTATTTCTGAATAGCCCATGCAAGAGGCTGGAAAAATAGTTCTGCATTATTCTGGAGAGGTGAGGGGATACTGACAAATCCTATTTACCTTCACAGGTCAAGTGTGGCAACTACAGGTAATTACAGTTGTATGAACTCATACAAGTTGTAACTAATGATGCATCTTCTTCAGCAGAGATGTAGCCTAACTTCATATACAGCTGCAAGGTCACTATGTACTGTATTACTCTTTGTACTTCCATTAAAAGATGCAAACTAACAAGCAGATCTAATTATGCACCTTGTTTCTTCCCATTTCCACAATGATCCCAAGTCTTCTGGGATAATGGAATGAGGCAACCTGAACTAGCAAACATTTCCTCTCCATTGTCTGAAGTCCAGCAGGTCATACTGTTGTAATATGCGATAGGAAACTTGTTTTACTGCGTTTCTTGTTGGTTTTCACCATTATGTGAATGCTTTGTGGCGGTTTACACCAGTTTGCATTCTTCAGCTGCAATTCAGCATGGCAACTAGACTGCATCTCCAAACAAAGGACTTCAGCAAACTGATGCCCATGGCAGCTCTGGAGGTTTGCTCTTGTGGGGGGAGTCAGCAGGTCTTCCTCCTAGTTGCTTCTGAAAGAATCTTTCTTTGCTTCACTTTCCTCTGTACTCTCTTTTGTTTGCCATTAAGGTCAAGTCTGTGATTTCTGCCTGCTCTGCCTGTTGCATTAGTGGCATCTGAAAGTGAAACTTCGGCTGGGAAATGTTCTGTGAATTTTTAAATACCACTATTGATTTCACATTACTTTCCTTTACAAACCAGGAAAAGCTCTTAGGAGAGATTGTAACAGCCAAGAAATATTTGACAGGTTGTTTAAAACCTACTGCCTGTAAACAGTATGATTCTTTTCCTTGGTTCTAAGTATATTCTTTAAACATACCTTATCTTTACTGATTAGTACTGTCCACCCTGAAGTTCATGGCACAAAACTGATCACATATTATCTGTAGCAGAGATAAGACTTCTTATAGAGAAGGTCTGGATATTTTGCCCAAAGCTTTTTTTCCCCTTTCCTTCAATGGCACATAATCAGAACATACTAATTTTGCCTCTACACCAGCCAACACCACTTCTGTAGCTTCCCTCTAAAGGCATCAAACCTGCAGAAGGGCAGATTCTTTCATGCAGGCAAACTTCTTGACTGTGAAGTCAGTTCATTTCACATCCTGTAAGTCTCCTTTTGGATACAGACTGACTGCTCTTTAGTGAATAACTTTTTAGTCATTCTTTGGCCTCAGAAAATTACCTTTGAAATGTTTTATGCAAGAGTATTCATTATGAACAATTAATGTACTGAAAACGTCAGCACCTCAAGAAGGTGTTATATAAAAGATGAGTAAATTTATGTTCACACATCAAACTTCCTGTACTTTTCATTCTTCTAAAATGTATGCTTTACACTGTAGTACAATAGCTTGTATGAATTTGATGACCCGAGTGGAACAATGTCAAAACTGCCGTAACTGTGTGTTTTAGAAAAGGAAAGCAATCACGTAAGGCTTTTTCCCTACCACTATTTTTAGGTAAGGCATCTGGCACCTTGGTAGCAATTTAAAGTACTTACACTGGAACATCTCCCTACATATTTTTTAGTCAGAAGCCGAAAAATGGTTATGAGGAAGATGCGGTCTACAGAAACATTCATGCTAAGCAAGAAAAGTCTTCTGTATCAACTGGGAGGTGAAAGGGTTGCTTGTACCCACTTAGCCTGACAGTTTTATTGAGTTTTATGATGTGGAATAATCTAAATACAAACCTCTTCAACTCCTCCCCTTGACATGTGGATCTTTGATTGCTTGCCTTCATTTAGAGAGGTTTAAGTCTTAAAAATGCTTCATGTTTCATGCTACAGTGCAAAGGCTCCAGAAAGTATTTTAATGATACTGCCAGCTAATTAAATCTAGGCGAAGCAGATTCTAATCTAATTTGTAGTACATGTAAAGTAACAGCATGGGCCACTTCAGTTGGTCTGCACTGCTGGAAGGGAGATCAGAACACAGGTCACTCTACATGACTTCCTGCAGTGACAGGTAGAACATACCTCACTTGCTACATCACAGCACCACACCTAGGAGAAAACAAGCAGAGAAGTTCAATGGCTGATTCCTCCTCAGCAAGAACAAAGTCCACCAATAAACAGAAGAACCTTCAGCTCTGAGCTCTCCCAGCCATCCATCAACTTCCTCCTCTGGTTTACTGCAGTCACTCTTCCAGAACACAAGTGTCACATTTTTACTTTTTTAAGGGGAGAGGCATAAGAAGGCTTGTACTCATGAGAAAAAGGTTTGTTGATTGGGCTTAATTTTTGGCTGACATTATTGTGAAGTTTAATACTGAATTAATAGTATCAATTTTAGACAAAAGTCATTAGAGCACAGACAGATTAAAGAAATAAAATGCCAGCTGTGTTTCTCTCATACACTACAATAAGGAAAACATTGTTGGAATAGATCTGTATTTCAACTCAATTATATTTGGCAGGTCAATTAGAATTGCTCATTAACTAATACAAATATTTCTTCTTTGAGTGTACTGTAATAATGGATCTTTTCAATTTTCATCTCACAATATGAGTGATGAACAGGATGATTCTAATTAAAACCAACACCAAGAATTCCATTCCCCAATCATCATCTTCTTATGTTCCCTCACTGACTAGTCTTCCACACCCCCAAAAAATTTGACTCGTAAGTCAGACTTACCTTCTTTCTCCCATACCTCACAGGTTGAGCATAGAAATAATATTTCTACATAGTCCAGAGTGTCTTGCAATAGAACACAGCTGTCAAGACAGGCAGCCAGGCTGCAGAAAGTCTGTGATGGGGATATGCACCCAGACATGTTCAGTGCTAGATCCCAGCACTGCACTGCCAAAACCTAACACTGCCAACTATTGGCTGCTGCAACTAACATCATGTTGGCATGGAGTTTTACTACAGAAAACTGAATCTCTTCCTTCATTTACTACTAATAAAATGCTCAAATCTTTTTTCTTTTTTTTTTGTGAACAAATATGCTAATCCATACTGAAAGTTGTTCACACAAGTAGTGGTATCAACACAGACGTAAGTCTAAAAAACCCCCAATCTGCATCAAAATGAGCCTGCTTTTGCCAGGCAACAATACAAGTTATTCACTGAATTACACACAGCAATAAGATCATCCGTTTGACAAAAAAGACAAAGATCAGCTGTTAAGAAACAAAGATTATAAAATAAACAATAAAAGTTGAACTTATTAACTTGTAGACAGCTAGCCTACCTATCTGAAACATGCACTTGACAACTATCAACAGCTTAGAGCACAGAGACATTGCTTCCCTTCATCCCATTCCCAATGGGAAAATTCTCTAAAATATTAGTTTGGTCTTGTCTTCCTCAAGTTTTCCTTGTAATTGTTGGCTAAGTGAGCCTTGAAAACACATGATAATCTTCATTCTCCATTTTCCTCTTCTGCTTTGCTGTAAAGAATGTCATGAAAACTTAAGCTGAGGAGCAAGAATATGCAAGACTTTCAGTGACAGTAAAAAGGAGTTGGTAGTACTAGACACAGACAAGTGGAGAAAAAAAAGACTTATTTCATATATTTAAACTAGTTGTTTCATAATATGTCCTTACAATAAATATGTATTCACCTATGCTATATAAATTTGAGGACTAGATCACACTGATGCTCATCACAGACAGTCAGTGAAGAGGATTTTACAGTGCTATTGATTTCATTTATACACAACCTTCTGAATGGATCTGTTCTCTACCTCTGCTTGTCAGCATAAAACTGATGAGATCAAGACATTAACTTGTAGGCAACTGGGAGAGCATTTCCATACACAGCACAGTTACCCTTTATCAGTTCATTTATGTGAATTCTTGGTTTTCTGTCCTTTGCATAATGAAAAGGTCATGTATCTTTTGGTATTTATGGTCACAAACTGGGTAATACATGGTCGAGACTGGAGAATACACACCTATAGGGCATATACCACACACTTGGCTAATGCAAGCATTCAGTTCCCTTTGACTGCCAAATCCTCAAGTCTTCCTCAAGGAAGCAGCCTCTCTCCCCTTGGCAAGCATAAACACCCATCATCTCCAGATTAGCTAGTTAGTGGCAAGTACATATTGAAGACTCTTTACAAAGATTGTCATCCTGAAAGCGAAGTAAACCAATATTCCATATAAAACAGCCTTTACTCAAAGTCCTAGAGTCTCAAGATGGACAGGGGTTAGACTAGATGGACTGAGACAGACTGCTTCAACCAGCAATGCCACAGTGAAAGGCATTGAGGACAGTATGACAGCTGACCTACTGAGGACAAGAGAACAGAGTTCAGATCTCATCAGAGAAGTAGGGTCATTGTGGAGACAAAACTGTCACAACTAAGCCTTTAACTGATGTGATAATGATGGGATAGGAAAATGACCTAGAATAACCTAGGATGACAGCCAAACAAAGATTCAAAAGTAGACACCTGCAGCGTGCTACCCTGAAAATGTATTTTCTCTGTTGTCCTTGGCAAAATATTTTCTGGTACTGATTAGCTGACCCTGGTAGCTGAGGTGTAGGAATGATTGCATGTAAAATGGAGAACAAATAGCAGCAAAAATGTCCCCACCGTGTGGATAACTGGAAAAAAACATGCAGCACTGGAGACAGTAATCCATAGATATTGACCTGTAAGACATTTCTTGCCAATCTATATGTCACTTGCCTTCACTGTGGAAGTCCAAAGCTCTGTGAAGCCAACAACCAACATCACCACCACGTGGCAGTGAAGAGAAATGAACTGCTTCAAGTCATCACACACTTTAAAGTCTCTACTGGTGTGATCCCAAGTTGGTCATCTTTCAAGTACATGCTGCCACTTACTTAAATAGATAGCTCAATCAAGAAACCTAACATGGTGCCTCAGCAGCAGCAAAAACAGATACTTCAGCATAGCAGCTATTGCTGAGAACATTCCAGTAAAACATATCTAAAGATGGTTTTCACCTAAGGCCCAGGGAAATGCTGAGGGCACGCTTTCACAATCACAGTAAGCCAATCTGTATGCAAGCTTCCTTCACTACACTGGGGCAATCCTTTCCCATCACTTCTCAGTGCTAACACTTGCACATGTGCCTGAAAAATAGCTGTGCTTTCAGCTGGATTAGTCTGCAGTCGGATTACCTCCTTGATCAGCCTAACTGTACCGCTGCATAAATGCTAGCTGACACAACAGGGGACAGGGTAAAGGCAGCAAGAAGATGCCTGGGAAGAGCAGGATTGTTTCTTAATAGCACCAACAGTTTAGACCCTAAGTACAAAACACTCCTCGAGACATTCAAAAACCCTTTCTAGGGAAATCTTTCAGTCACAGGATAACTAGGCATTTCCCACACACTCATTAGATAAACCACGACTGAGAAATCTGAGACTGAGATGGAGAGAAAGGACCTAGACCCCTCTCTTCTAGCTGCCCAACCTAGAAGGAGCAAACTTGAAAAACACATGCATATGACATGCTACACTTTTTCTGCATTCATGGAAATGAGATTTCACAACGTTTCTGTATTTAAAGAATGTGTGTAGAACAGGATATAGGTTTGGAGCAGGACATTTTAAAAGGCATTAGTCTACCAGACAGCAAAGCAAAAGCACTGTAGTATTCCTCATATTTTCCCTTTTTAGCATGAACACTTTCCCACCAGTCAACACAATCAGCTGTTAGTAGGGTAAAACTGTCAAATAATACAAATAGCACCCACACCCACCTGCTCTCACAATCTGAAGTGAAGGCAATTGTACCACATGTAGTCACATGCTTATGGAGAGACTAGAGACACTTTCAGTTTCTCATCTCCAGGACTGTAAGAAATACCGCTTCTCACTGCCAACCCTCCTCTGTATGGAGATACTGAATCCCATTAAGAAGCACCCTTTGGATGCTCTACAATGCTGCCAAGTTTGACACATCGAAAATGAAGACTGGGATTTCTCATGCTCGTTTCAGATTTAGCTGCTCATAATGAAGGTAAAGCAAAGTGTCCTTATCTGCTCCTGCCAATCTAGGCCTGTCTTGGACAAGCATCAAGGAGCACGAAAGCTTTGTAAAAATGGGAAGCTCAGAATCCCACTGAGAGATTTTGAAGGAAGAACCAAAAGCTTTCCTAAAGAAGCCATTTTTCTCTCTTTCCTAGGTCTAAATCTGGATGCTGGCCCTCATACAACTCCAGCCTCTTCGTATTAAATGACTGATTTTTCCGGTTGGTGGTATTGGATGTACTTCTTGTAAACCTCTCTCACTAGGGGCCTCAATTCATTATGTTGAAAGATGGGCTCAGGCTCTATCCTCACCAAGGCAATATAAGCAACACACATCAGCCATATCTGGGGGCAGGAAGCCCCAGCTTTAAAAACAGAACTTGTCATATGGACACACTGCTGATGCAATGAGCAAAACAAAAAGTAGACTCCAAGAAACAAAAATTGAGCCCAAGACAAATTTGAAACTAGAAACTAATAGAAACTAGAAATTAACTCATGTGGGAAAATTTCCTAAATCTGAGACACAGATTTGAGAGGAACTACAAGTGTAAGCATATAGCCCAAGCTTTTTAAACCTCTGTACAGTCACATTTGAAAAGGAGTCATGAGAAACAAACCTTGAGTGAATGACAACCACTGAGCCAAAATATTTCATTATTATGTCTAGACAGTTCAGGAGAATCATGCTATTTTGCCAGGTCCCCAATAAATTGGTGTGATTTATACCTAATACATTTTAATTCATTTTAGCAATGAAGTTCTGCATCAAGGAATAGGACTTGTTTGGGCTGGAAGGGGCCTTAAAGCTCATCCAGTTCCAACTCCCTGCCATGGTCAGGGACACCTTAAAATCATAGAATAGTTAGGGTCAGAAAGGACCTTAAGATCATCCAGTTCCAGACCCCTGCCATGGGCAGGGACACCTCACACCAAATCATGTCACCCAAGGCTCTGTCTAACCCTTCACTAGACCAGGTTGTTCCAAGCCCCATCCAACCTGACCTTGAACACTGCCAGGAATGGGGCAGCCACAGCTTCTCTGGGCAACCTGTGCCAGTGCCTCATCACTCTCACAGTAAAGAATTTCTTCTTAATGTCTACTCTAAATCTCCTCTCTGTCAGTTTAAAATCATTTCCCCTTGTCCTGTCACTACACATCTAAATTCAGTACAAGAGGACCAAGCCTGACAACTTCATTGGAGGACAGTGGGTATCACTGGGAAAACAAGGCTGAAAATATACAGTTCCACCTTCACATCAAGGATGGCATCCACACATTCCTCAACATAAATTCCTGTAATTGACCATAAGTTGGTCTGCACAGTGACATCTCTGCCCCAGTGCTATCTTAAAGTTGTCATTCAGGTTTCATCTCTAGTATAAGCTGTTGCTCCCATCACTCTGAGCTCCAGCCCTCTCAACACTCCTGATTTATAACCAGGATTGAACATATCATTTTCTCAAAATTTCATTGACACAAGGGTAGCTGCTGACCCCGTTCCTCAGATGTTCCCATGTACAGCACACTAAGCTACACAAGTGAGTGTGGTACCAACCCCTGCTGCAAGCAATCTTCTGACTCTCAGGTCCCAAGGGGTTAGACCCTGTGAGACAGCCCTGCAGCATCCACAGCTCAGTGGTAACAGCCCATAAGACCATGCTCCCCTCCTTGCTAGTCACCCAACAATAAAAAACTGGGTGCTTTTCCCATCATTTAACATTCCTCAGATGGAAAGAGCTTCATATCCCCTCTCCCTCCTCTGAAGATACTCCCAAAAAATCTAGAAGGCAGGTGATGGGCATATATATCCATCTGGTTTACACCAGGACAGACAATAATGCTTTAAAACTCAGACACTGTCCCTCCAGGGCTTTTTTTAGCAGTTAGCTTCATTTAAATTAAAAAAAAAGAGAAATGAAGTACCACTTGGGCTTCCAGAGAGCTTCTGTTAAAGCAGAATCAAAATTAACATGTTAGATAAACACGCTGTAATAGTCATGTGAACTTGCAGGAAACAACACACCTCTCCCCACCCTGAGGTCTTTCTTCTTTGTGCAGAAACCAGGTTGGTAGAGCAACAGAAAACATCACAGCCACAGACATTCACCCAAAAGGCAACCCACTAGGGTCAGCTAAGCATCAAGCTAGATTTCAAGAGACATGGATCCCAGGTAAATGAAGGGAAGATTTAAGTCTTTTCTGTAAGAGTGGGAAGATTTAGCTGCATTAGATGGGATGTAAAACACAACTAAGGAAGTCAGGGTCAGAGAAATCATAACAAAATGGCATTAATATTTGTGATGCAGAGTAAGCAGGTTCAACCAGTTTTAGATATTGCTCTTTCTGAAAGGCTCACTTCTAAGCTTGAGAAACAACCCTCCAGGTTTAAGAATTTAAAGTCAGTAGTCCACATTGGATTCAGTTTCGAATCTTCAATGAAGTATTCTTAGTCCAGGGATATCTTAACAGCTTAAAAGATGGTCAGAAATATGCAAAAGTCTTATGCCTCTGAAAGCAGTAATGTGACACTGGAGAAAAGCCTTAGATAAGAACTCCTGTACTCTGAGTTCTATCCCTGGCCCTGTCAATAGCCTGTAAATGCTCTTGGGCAAGTAATTTCAGCCTTTTTTTGCTTCACTTTCGTCTTTAAGGAGAGGGAGAGACATGTGGCTCCTTTGCAAACCACTTGAACTGATCAAAAAGCATGATAAAAACTGACTTCTTCTTGGTCAAACCCATGAGCTGTAGCTAAAGGCACTGCAGTGGGCTTTGCGTAACAAAGCGTAACAATGCTCTCAAAATGTTTCTTGTTCTCTCACAAACATTAGGAAGCAAAAGTAACTTACAGTACATTTTCCACTTAACTGCAAGCCAGCAATGTGGGGTTTCTTTCTTCAGGTTCTAATTTGCAGTTTCTGACCAATTTTAAAATAGAGCTTTAGGACATTATGTACAAGTTGAAGTCTGTTCTTTCTTACCTTTTGTGAACCTCTTAGAGACAATCCACAGATCACCATTCACTGAAATCTATTATCCACACTTGTTTTGATCAACTGTTAAATACTCGCATCCTCAGGACAAGTAAGGACCACAACTTACATGAAGCTGTCCCACATTCAAAGCATTTTTAACAGTCTCTGAAGCAAGGCTTTTCAGGTTACTAGCAGATACGTACATTAAAGGGAATAAAACAGTGTGCATTCCTGGAGATTACCCTGGCCAGAAGCAGTCTTGCTAACATTACAGCTTACGCTGCCCCACACCCATTTGCCAATCCTTCTTATTCCATGGTCCCACCATCTCGTCTCTCATCTGTTCTCTACTGAGACTCTAGAAAACGAATACTTACCTGTTCCACTATCTTTATCAGATCTTCAAGTCTTTAACTGCCTTTAGAGCAAGTCAGCTCCTCTCCCCTTGGGCCTCACAAAGAGATGGGAAGCCCTGTATCAGTATTTCCTCCACTACAACTCACAGTACTTCTGTGAAGCAGCCTCACTAGTTACAGAGCTTTTATTCTATGCTAACACATAATTAATAAGTTACTGTTATTATTGCTAAACACTCTGTGGCATCCTTTCCTCCACGAAGAAGGAAGGTGATCTCTTCAAAGCAGCAGTCAACTCTCCATTTACATACAGAGAATCAAGTATGATTAGTGTTTAAATACATATACATTGAAGTTCAGTGCAGCCTAGAAGATAGTCTCAATATGATGAGCTAGCACTTGACAACTCTGCCAAAATTGCTTATGCTGTAAATGCTCCAAGCAAACTACCTTTTTGTTCATAATGTGAAGTTGTTCATGGGTCACCAAGAGGTGATTTGTGGCCAACATAACCAGTCTAGCAAGCGTTTACATTGCAAACAATTATGCAAAAAAATCACAGTATAGTTTAGATCCACTTCCCACTCCCTCTCTTCCCAACTTAAATAAGGAAAAAGCTGTCTTGACAAAGGCAAACTTATCTTGCCAGTAGGAACTGCACCCACAGTCAGGAAAGGTTCATTAGCACATCACACAGGATGGCTTAATGCATCTCCACACAATGAAGCCTGATGTTAGTTTGGACTCCCAGTGTCATTTTCGTCATAGAACAGTTCTTTTCCCCTCTGAGGCTGTACAGAAACAGAGGCACACGATGGCTAAGTATAACTTTTTAAAGACTAACTTAGGAGACAACATGTTGGACCTGTTGTTTTCTCATATATTTCTCAGTTACAGCAAGTTTTGCCAGATTCCCACCATCATGTCCTTAACACAAGTTACTACCTTAAGGAGTTAATTACAATAAGCATTTTGTTTTGGGTTGTTTTTCTTTTTTTGGCCAAGTGGTCATTTAGGTTCAAACTAGTTCAAGACTTTTTAAGCAAGTCTAAAGCCTGCTTTGATTCAAGTTCTCAATAGAACTTCATTGAAGTATTAGACGCTTCAGATTCTTACATGTTTTAGATGACAATGAGCTCACCATCCATCTTGATCCTTGAACAGGTTTTCAAAGACTTAAGTGTACTAAAAATTTGGAGTACATCAATATTGAGCAATTTCAGGTAGCCTTGTGACACTAAAAATTCATTTGCTAGATCCTGGTTAAGAGCACAACTAGAACAACTGCACAGAAATGTAGTTAAGCTACTAAAATAATGTGTTTTAAGGACTGTAGGTTTTTAATGAAAAAGTGAAGGATTTAAGTGAAAAATCCTTAGCCATGACACTAAGTTCAGCAAAGTTCTTGGGTATGGTCAGTTTCCATTCAAGAGTTAAAGCAGTTTCACAATGCTGCTATCAGAAGAAAAATATTTTTATGATATGTACTTGCATAGTTCCATTTAGCACACTGGCCTGGTAATTGTTATGGAATCATAGAATAGTTAGAGTTGGAAAGGACCTTAAGATCTTCTAGCTCCAACCCCAATGCCATGGGCAGGGATACCTCATACTAAATCATGCCACTCAAGGATCAGTTCAGCCTGGCCTTGAACACTGCCAGTGATGGAGCCTTCAAAACCTCCCTGGGCAACCCATACAGTGCCTCACCACCCTCACAGTAAAGAATTTCTTCCTTATAGCCAATCTAAACTTCCCCTGTCAAAGTTTTAACCCGTTACCCCTTGTCCTATCACTACAGTCCCTAATGAAAAGTCTCTCCCCAGCATCCTTAACTGACAGAAACTGACCCCAAGCAGTAATGACAGTCTTTTTCCCTATGAGGTTCTTTTCACAAGGACTTACCTTTATTATTTCTTCTCCTGCTGCTAGAGATGTTAAGAATTAGCTATTCTCAGGAACAGAAAATAATCCTCCACTGTTCCTCTAGTCATTCTTCAAGGAAACAAAATACTAAGCCTAAGAAATGCTCCTTAACAGCTACTGTAAGCATTTTCATACATTTATTTCTGGTCCAATATGAATTTAAAAGTACAGTCTCACTATCATTTACTTTAGAGGAACAAACATAAGTGGTTTTAAAGTGTTGTTTCTTTTTTTTAAGCTGTCATTTTCTATAGTTATGCCTTCATCAGCTTTCAACAAGCTCCTGCCTAATGTATTTTTAATTACAACTATTTATTTACATTTCATACCAGATAACACACTTTTGATTCTCAGAAGCAGACAAAGCTCTAGTTCCACATATTCCAAATGGTCATTTTAAGCAGGACTACACACAAACCCACCTTTAAAGCATTAGAAGCAGGCTCCAAAGCAAACCTGTAAAAAGACCTTCCTTAGTGCTTGGGTCTTGCCATCTATTTTATTAAGTCATTTTGGTGAAGTAAAAAGAGCACAGCTAACTTCAGCCAGTGACCTGAAAGCAGAAAAATGATTAAGCACCAATATGACAAACCTAATAAAGCAGGAAAAGCTTCAACCATCTTGCTTGCCCAAGACAGGATAACACTGACCAAAGAATAGATGGTTTCCTTGAGTGAAAAAGTTGTTACCGACCAGTGAAGAAACAAACAGTCAGTACACATACACGGAGGAGACCAGTACACCCTGCCCAAGGCGTCCCACGGCTGACCCCCACTCGAGGCCGGCTATCCGTCACACAGAGAGGCAGTGTCACCTGCCCCCCGGAGCAAACACGGCCTCACAGAGGTCTGCGACCACTCGAGGCCCACCACGCTCCCTCTGCTGCCGGCCGGCTATCCGCGGAGGTCTCGGCGGCACCCGTGGTGCAGACCCACCCGTGACAGGCACCCGAGCCACCCTCACAGAGCCCGCTCCCGCCGCCTGCCGGCCCGCCCCTCGGCCTCAGGCGGATCCGGTGGAGCGGGGCCCTACCAGGCCCAGGCCCCAGCCCCAGCTCCGCGGCTTCACCTCACGCCCCCAGCAGACACCGCCATTGCCGCCCGCCTCGCCCCACACAGCACAGCCCCCCCGCGCCCTCCGCCCCGACCCTTATATCCTGCTCCGCCACCCCACCCCGCGCCGCGCCGCTCGCCCGCCCCTCCCCACCCCGCTCCTTATAGAAGCGGCGCGGGGATTGGTAGCTCAACCGCGGGCTGGCTGTGTGGGAAGCGGTGATTGGCGGAGTGCGGCCACCAGCGGCTGCCTCCCTGTGAGTGTGTGTCTCTGGCAGTGTCAATGGCTCCTCCTGCCACGGAGCAGCGACGGGCTTGAGACGGGCAGGACCACGGGGCTCCTTTAAGAGAGGGATTTTCGGGGGGGCTGGGGACGGGGGCCGCGGCGCGATCGTGCCCCACAGCCAGCGCTCGGGAGAGCCAGCGGCCGGCGGCTCCTCTGCCTCTCGAGTGAGCCGGCGAGGAGGCGGCAGCGGCGGGACCCGCGCCTGGAGACTCCCCCCCCTCCTTCCCTGCTGCCCGCTGCTGTGAGGCGTCCGCCCCGGGGCTTCCTCCTTTCCCCCCTGTCCCCGACGAGGCACCGGTTGCCGGAGGATTCCCCCCCTCCCCTCCCGCCACCCACACGAGTCGGCAAATGAACTCGGTCCGAGCCGCCAACAGGAGACCCAGGCGAGTGTCCAGGCCGCGCCCGGTGCAGCAGCAGCAGGAGAGGAACAACGCCGCCGCCGCCGCCGGGGATCGGGGTAAGCCAGGCGCCGCCGCGCCGAGCGGGGGCCTGCGCGGGGTCTGCTGGCGGCGCGGGGCCCCGCCGCGCCCGGCCGGGCACTGGCAGGAAAAGCCCAGGCTGCTTCACCCCCTGGCTCCCGCTCAGGCCGCGCTTTGTTTGGCTTGGGCTCTGCCCCGATTCGGGGCCGCCGGGCCCTGCCGCCGAGCGGGAGGGAGGCGGGGGCTCGGCCCCTTCCCTGTCCCTGCTCCCACGCCCGCTGGGGAGGGAGGGAGGGAGCCGATCGCCACCGGCCCCCTCGGGAGCGGAAAGGGGCGAACGCCCCCCACCCTTCCCGAACTCCCCGCCCCGTCCCCGGGGGCTGCGGGGAAGTCAGCCGGTGCCTCCCTGCGGGGAGCGGCAAGCTGGGCCCCGAGGCCCGCGGTGGGGAGAGAAGGCGAGGGGGGAGCGGCGCCCGTGGGTCTGCGGGCTGGGGAGGGGGCTGCAGCCTGCGCCGGCACCTTCCTCACTGCCGTCGGCGAAATGGTGTCCGGGGGCGGCGGCCCGGGTCTCGCCGGGCCCCGCGGCCCGCCGCGCCGCGCAATGTTTGCTGCGCAGTTCAGCGCCCGGGCTTCGGTTACAGCACCCGGCGGGGGGGCTTGGGCCACGGCTGATCGGCCATTTATTTACCTCAGCAACCACCCCCGTCTCCCCTCGCCGCGGCCCCGGGGCGGCCTGAACGGAGCTGGGGGCTGCGGCCCCCGGCGCCTCAGCGCGGCCCGCCGGGTCCGCCCGCGCCGGTGGGGCTGGGGCCTAGCGTAAAAATGTTGACAATTCGGAGCTAATGGGGGAAAAGCACCATTGTCTGAGGGGATGAGGAAGCGGCGAGGTGTGATCTCTCCCCGAATGGAGCCCGGGTTGCCAGTGCTGGGGTACGGGGGGGTGGTATGCAGAGGCTGGCGGCCCCTCAGCCCTGGCTCCGATGGCTCTCGGGGGTGCGATGTGCGTGTGCTCCCTCTTGTACAGGGCTGGCTTTTTTCTTTTTTTTTTGAAGGCGAGATGGGGGTGGGATTGGAGGAGACATTTTGCATGTCTTATCTGGTGGATTGGATTTTAATTTTTCATGCATTCGCTGTCACAACTCTGGCATGATGAAGGAGACTGATCTGTGGTGCAGTTTTAAGGTGTACAAATGTCTTTTTAAAATTAAACAAAAAAAGAAAAGGAACAAAAAACCCGCCTTCATTGTCATCTGAATGTCTTTTGTTTGAGTATCTAGGATATCACATCGAGAATGAGGTATTTTAACTACGGAGATGCATCGTGACAAACGTTTTAGTGCGTTTTAAGCCATCAAAACATTTTCAGCGAATGAAGTAAAGAAAATTTAATCTGAGAAAGTATTTTTAATTCTCCATTCCTTCCCCCCCCCCGGTCCCCTCCCTCCTCTTCCTTCCCCCCCCTCCATTGGTCAGAGCAAAGAATGTTACCCAGACCAGATTGCTGTGTATATAACCAGAGGATGTGATGTCTTATGCCCAATTATGGGTCTTGTGTAAACCTTCCAAAATCTTCAGTAATTATATAATTAAAATGACTTCTCTGGTATATTGACATTTAAAAATTAAATTAAAAAAAAACAAAACCAACACACCAAAACCCACAACAAAAATAAAACCCCAAAAGAACTTCTCCCTCTCAATGACATGCACTGAGGATTTTCATCATCAGTGTTCCATATACAGAATATAGGCACTCTTTTCAACCCCCCAGTTTACTTTTAAACAGATGAAAATATAACTTCTAAAAGGCATCCGGAAAGGTGTGCTTATGGATAAAATGCTATGATTATTCAGTTTTACATTGGATGGCTTGTCTCAAGCTGTTCATATGTTACTAATTTGCTAAAGATACAGACAGAAACTTTTTTTTTCTCTCTTAAAATATGAGGCTGCAGTTTATTTGTGTTATTCTGGTGCTTTGTGGAACTCTATATTCACCTAATTTTATGATATTTTTACACTGATCATTGCCATCTACCACTCGACGGTGACAAAATATTATTACAAAATCAAGCTCCACAGATTGCAGGAATTATGGATGTTTTTTCTTGCGTTTTGAAGGTCAGTTGCATTAGGTCTGACTTGCTCAGAAACGTATCAAACAGCATGAGGATCTTTTGTCATTAGCATTACATCTGCATTTGGGGTGTCTCTAGTGCAGTTCCTATTCCTGGCTCAGAACTTCCAAGATCTGATCCACTACATCTGGAAACTAATGCCAGTTTTGCCTGTGACTTTGAGTGCTTTGTGCAGGGCTGTTACTGTAAAGGATGATGAATAATGCTACTAAATTATAAGCCAATATATTAGGATTAGACTGTACCACACAAGTCAGTGGTGACTTTTTTCACCTTTATTCCCAAGCAATGTAGGTCATCTTAAAATAAGGCTGCACAAAAATGCAGTGTAAGTTACTAGGAAATGGTTTCAATTAAACTCAGATTTAAATCTGTTAAAAAAAAAAGTTACTAGATGATGTGAGTGCAGCTGTGATTAAATGAAGAAAAAATATTATTTATTATTAATTTCTTTCCTCCATATTACGGCATAGCACTTGTAAGTACAGATGTCATTGAATGGAATTGATAATGTAGAACATAGTTAATCTTTGGAACTTCTTGTTGTTTCATATCATGGAAGTAGATTGCTTAGTAAAAGGTGTACTAGGTCTTGAGGTTTATTTATTATTTAATGCTGCATAAATACAGTGTTTTGCAACTGTGTAACAGCTGTTATGTTTTCACCACTGGGTAAAAATTGAGTTATGAGTCCTGTTATTAATAAATAGATCACTAGGAAAAAAATGATTTTATAAAAGTCATGAAAGGGCTTAAGTATTCCTTATAAGGGTTTTAAGCATAAAAAGCTGTGGTTTATACTGTCAAGCAATTCTGATTTTAATGTATTTTACATATGTAGTATGAGAAGATCTCATGAATGTATAATCATGGTATCTATATTATACATTGATAAACAGTGATTGTGTCCCTGTGATTGCAGATAACAAATTTTTCTCTCTCAAACTCACTGTGTTGTACAGGCAAGATGAGATGTCATCGGGATATACTTCCCAAGATGTTTTGCCTTATGTTCTGCTGTTCACACCTCCCTCCATCTAAATTAGCCACTCTTGCTACACTATGCCATTTCTGTTTTACCTTCTCCCTCCTGATCTCTCCCCAGTCACCAGTGGGGTTGACAGTGGTTTATTCTGTGGTTTTGGAATTCTGCATGGAGGTTGCAGAATAGATGGGTCCTTTCATTTTCTCTGGGACAATGGTCTACCCAAAAGAAATCTGGACTGCATGATGTCTGTGTTTAAATATTCCTGTGTTTGCTTATAGTGCTATTTTATTTTTCCCCTTGAGCATCCAGGTTTGGCTGCGGCTTTAGGAAGAAGACAAGGTTAGGCAGTTATTCAAATAAATAAATAAATAAAAATCCTGTCCAGAGTGCAGCTAAAACTGGCAACCTCAGAGCTGTCACACACGATTTTATTTTTTCTTGTTCCTGTTCTCAAAATAAGAACTACATAAGTGCCTGTGTGCTGCTTTTTAACATCAGAACATTACTGGATATGCTACTAATGAGGTTCTGCACTTTATGTCCAGTATTAAGTGCTTTTAGGATGGGATCCTGTGTAGTGTTAAGTACCGAATGTATAGCACCATGGCAGCTGCGTTTGTCACAATCCTGTGTGTTCCTTTTATGTGGTGTCCATGTGACAAGGCAGGGAACTGGCTCCCGAGCTGCCTGTGCCAAACACTAACTGCTTGCCTTTTTTTTTTTTTCCCAGGTTGATTTTTGGACAAGTGCCGGTTATAATGGGAGGGATAACACTGAATGCCTGTGGGTGTGGTGGGACTGGCAGCTCCAGTTTAGATTGGGTTAAGCTGGGTCAATACTTTTGGAGTTGGAGCATATTTAATACATACATAGAAACCTACCTTGCAAGTCTGTTTTTCCCCCCTAGTCTGTCTTCCAAAGAAAACAAGACTTGCACTGTCTGTCACTCTGCAGCCTCTGAACTTGCTAGCTCATTTCAACCCCATTTGACAAAGGGGTGTGAAATTTTTAAGTTTTGTGGAAATTATTGGCAGGGCATAGAAAGAAGACAATGAGAGAAAGACATTTCTAACTTACACTCTCTATCCATGCCAAGAAGCAGAGACCAGCTGGCCTGTCAGCACACAAGGTAATTGAATTAGTCATTTGTCTGTAGAGGGCTCCAAGTACTGAGAGAAAGAGTAGGTTAGGCTGTGTAAGACAAAAACATGTAGAAACTAAGCTCAAGTAGATTCCTTGCTCACAAGGCTTGAATTTTGTAATGTGGAGATAAATATCTCAGAAAAGTTAAAGAGTCTTTATTTGGCGCTATTTCAAGTACATGTGTGTAAGCATGTGCATGATTATATTTATTTTTATTATACGCAACAAAATGCTTATATTGGCATATGTTGGGCTGTAACAGTAACTGAATTAAACAACTCTTATTCTGAAGCAAATGCCCAGACTTGCATCAAAATAACTAAATTGGTTTCAGTTTTTATAGGATCATCCCTTATGGCAAGAAGTCAAAAAGTCAGGCATCAGTTGTTCCAGGTGGAAAGAAATACAATTCAGGCTTTTCTGTATTACTTAATAGAGAGTCCAGGGTTGGGAAGAGATATATTTACATACAGATGTGTAATCTCTGTTTCTGTAATGAAAAGTTTCCAAAGTCTGCCTTACAGATAAAAGTTCAAAATCTATAAACTTGGTACTTCAAGAACAACTTCTATTGATCAGAGCTGGATTCCACATCATGAGTACAAAAGAGTGTCCACGTATTTCTGTTGTCCTTCATGTAGAATAACTGCCTAAATTTATGCTAAAGCTTTCTCTTTGATTTGGAGAGATCAAAATCAAGTGTATTTATTCTTGCTACACACAGTAATGTTCATTGCCCATAGTTTTAGTATATTTTGGTAATTCATAAGACTTGGTTTTCCAGAAGTACCAAATATTTTTTATTTTTTAATTCAGTTAATGTGTTAAAAAAAAACTTTGAGCCCAATGGTTTAAGGAGAGAGGTAATGAAGCCTCATACATCTGTCTGATGGATCTGTTTGATATATATATACATACATATATATATATATATATACACAGAAGGTTATGCCCCTCTCCTGCTCAGGTGCTTCCTGGAAAGATCACAGGTAGACTGAGGCTGCCCAACGTGTGTCAGGCTTTTACTGCAGGTGTGCAGGGCATTAAGCATAATAAACATTATGTGCGCTGGGTATGCAAGATTTAATGTCTACACATAGGATTGGAGCTCTGTGAATGCTTTGTCAGCCCATCAGCTGCCTGGGAATGTCAGGCTTGTGCAGCTTGCTTTACATCGGCAGTTTCCTCACCAGCATGGTAAATCTGGTGTGGCTGGCAAGTACTGAATTGGCAGTGCCTGTGCAGAGCGACTGCTGTGTGCATGTGTATGTGTCCAGCACAATGATTCTGTACACACACATAGTGGGATCATCACAGGGGCTGGCACAACTCATTTGGCCAATCCTCCAGACTGGGTTCCTTCTAGAAGGGGAACGAGTATGCAGGTGTATTGAAATGTGGGTCACCTGTGGCAGCCCTTAAATTTCCCCTTGCAGCTTGTGGCTGTGAAGCATTTGGTTTGTTAGGGAGAGGAGGTAGTGTGGTTCTCTAAGATATCTAGATGTGCTGATTAAATGGGTTTAGCCTTATGTATTATAAACAGATAGTGTTGGAAAAGTAAATCAGACCTGGGCAATCTGTAGACAATAAAAGCAAAAACGAGAGGAAAACATGACTGAACTAACAGGAATTGAGAAAATGAAAGGTTTGTTCAGTTGACTTTGTCGTTTCCTAATCCACTAGTGTTTTCTGGTTGTTAAGTGCTTCTGTTTGTTTCTTGCTGATGTGGTGTTTCTCTGTTTAGCACTTGAATAGGAGGGGAAACATACTTGGTGATTTTTTTTTATCATTGTTCATGATGTTAAGCTATAGTATCTGTATACAGTCTGAGTCATTTTTTTATTATTGTTCATGGTATTAAGTTATAATATCTGTATATAGCCTGGGATGTTTGATTAAATGAGCAGGGGGAAAGAAAGCAAACTAAAACATGCAGTTAAATTACAAAACATCTATAAAAATTCTGCTTTTATGATAGATTTTTACTTTAAAAAAAGGACTTAAATTCTTGTGAGGAGAGTGAGATCTAGATGTAGGTTCTAAAGTAAAGATGATATGCTAGAGTTACCTTCTACTATTTTAAATTGTACTTCCTACTGGAAAGTGTAGTGGACTTCTTTTGACGTGATTAAAATCTCTGAATCCAGAATACTTCTTAAAAGAAAGCTCACACAGTGGTTACTGTGGTTCTTCTCAATAACTAAGGTTTGCTGGTTATACTGCTGCTTGTTTCTAAGATGTTGTTCATCCATATGTAGAAGCTGGGAGGACTCAGACAGGCAACAAAAGACCACTTGCAAACCATGTGGTTCTTCTAGGAGGCTTTTGGGGACTATTTTTTATGCTGTCCTCTGAGATACTTCCTTCAGTTGTATTTTGACAAGTAATTTTAGAGCCTGGCTGGTAGAGGAAGGGGTCATCCCATTATTTCTGCCTCTAGCCCCATGTTCTTATCCGCAGCCTTGTAACTCCCTGAAGCAGATCACCAGGGAAACTGAGCTTCTAAAGTGATCTGAATCTTGCTTGTTTAGTGCTTTGAACTAGTAAACTGCAGAGTTTAGTGAGTGTGTAAGGAGGTGGTCATCAGGTACACAGCAGGGAGTGGAAGTGGGACTGCTTGTCCTTGCAGATAACCCTTAGATCAGCTTAGCTGTTGCATGAGGCTGAAGCCTTGCACAGTGACTCGCAATGCTCCTGTCCATTTGAGAGGAGCTCACAAAATGTTGCCGTGGCTCTGTTCTACTAGATGTGCTATGATACGTACAATGAATCCTGCTGTTTGTTGTAACAGAAACCTGCAGTTTCCACTTGGTTGCCAGGTTTGCTGGGTCCCTCCTGATGTCTTAAATGTGAGAGCTCAGGCACTGCTTTTTTCTAGAAGCTGGAACTGAAGCCTAGAAATGTTGCTGGGGCTCCTAGGTTTGTTTCTGTTAAGCAGCTGTATTTTCTTAAATCTGCTTAGTTTATTCTGCAGAAGGCTATGGATATATTGTTCCAGTGCATGTCAGATATTACTAGTGTTCCAATGTCAAAATAATAATAGTGTTTATCATCTTGTGCAACCGGCTTTGTGTTCCAAAAACCTGATTCAGCTCTACCAGGTAAGTGCCAGTCTAGTTGTCATTAGAAATTGTATAAAGTTTTTGCTCAGTTTTTGTCCTGCTAGACTTTGTTGAGCATAGGTAGGTGTTTGGATGAGGGTTGGTTGTTTGATGTTGGGTTTTGTAATTATTAGTGAAAATTGATTTTAAGAGTTAAACATTTTATCAGATTCTGCTGTTGGGCAGGGAAGATAGTGGGGGTGAACAGTGAAAGTATATGTAGGTTGTTCTATCTGTAAGTCACTGAAAGTATAGACCTCCTTATATTCCAGATAACTCCTTAGTTTTTAGCTCCCAAACACAGCATAAAGAAATAAGTATGCCTGGGAATGAGATTTAGAAGAAAAACCTTGGGTTTTGCTTTACTGTGAATTGCCATTACAAAGAAAAACCAAGAGCCATACTTGGAATTATTATACTTGTTTTAAATAACCACTGTCCAGACCAGCAGAAGAGCTGATTTTGCAGTCTCATGGTCATGCTTCATGCATGCCTTTATACCAAAGGACTAGTTAGCATTAATAGGTCATGTTACAGTAGCTATTTCCTTTTGGTAGTCCTGGTTTGTAGTATTTGGAAACAGCCTGTTTACCTTAAGAGCTTTGATTTGTGAGTTCCCTTCTGTTGCCTCGTTTTCAGCTTACACATCTAGAAGTAAAGGTTGGAGGGCTTAGTCTTCTTGATTTCTGGATAGGAATGAGTTTCAGCTGTACAGCCAGTCTAAATTTCAAGCTATCTTTGTATTTGGACTGATTATTGTGGGATGACAGGTTACCATATGTCAGCTGATCTGTGGTATCTGATTCACAGTAATTGTTCATGTGTATGCCCTTAGCCTGTGGCAAATGGAAGGTAATTTGAGTTAGCTTGACCCTCTTTCATTACACTCTTTCAAGGCACTCCCTTCTGCACATGGATTGTTAGACCTGCTGGAGTGCCTTGGCTAAAACAATAATGCAGTTTCTGTCCCCAAGCTAGTTTGGGTGTATCTCTACAACAGCAAGATGAGGACTTCACCACAGTTTCCTGTATTGTTGCTTGTTTGAGTCTATACCTTGTTGAAGGAAGGATTACTACAAAGATGCTACCCTGAAAATCAGTCAGATGTTGCAATTGCCAGGTGTGTTTTTCTGCAGCAGAACTTAATGAAAGCTTCATTAGTGCATTTTAAAACACCACAAGTAAGTAATTTATTTCACAATATCTACATATAAGTGGGTTTTACTTTGAGTTCTTCCAGGAGATGCTTGGTAGTTAAAATCATTCTAACCCTGCTGTAATGCTTCTGGATGTTCTGATTCAAAGCACACTGAAATCCCAGCCAGCTGGAAGATTCCTGTTGACCACAAATGGCACTTGAATTTGATCTGAAAAGATGTGGAAGGTAAAACAATTGATTTCCTTTTTAGTGCTTAGTTCTTATTTGCAATTTGATTTTTGTGACAGTAAATACATAGCTATTCAGTCTGGTTCATCAATAGGTATTAAAAATCTAAAATACTTCTTGAATGCATATGGAAAAGTACTTTTCAGTAGTTGGATATTGCTGCCTTGTTTTGGTGTCTTGCTGAATTTCTGAGGTTTCCAAAGAGAAACTCAGAACTGCCTCTTGAGTCTACCTCACTTCCCCTTCTCCCACAGCTGAATCTTGTTAATTAATTGCTGCACTACTGATCATGTGTGTATATGACAAATAAATAAAGCTTCTTCCCCACGTTTCATTCCTATTTGGCCAGTGAATATTTAGGAGGTATTGGGGGCAATTTGCACTTCCCCAAGCCTCTTGTACTTGGGAAAGTGAGTGGAAAAGTGTGACTTTTTTCTTTCTTGAAGTTCAGATTCCTTCAGACATAGGTTTGGTGCAGATTTGCTGTAGTCCTTTGAGAAATAAATAGTTGTGAAAGTTTGTCAGCATACCTTTTGTGAAAACTTAATGCTGCAGAAACATAGGAAAGCTTATGGTTTTAGTAATTATTCTAAGAGCAGAGGGCAGCTCCTGTTGGAGTCCGGAGGAGGGCATGAAGATGCTCAGAGGGCTAGAGCACCTCTCCTGTGAAGAGAGGCTGAGGGAGTTGGGCTTCTTCAGCCTGAAGAAGATCTCTGGGGAGATAGTAGAGCAGCTTCCACTACCTGAAGGGGGGCTACAAGAAATGTGGAGAAGGACTTTTTACAACAGCATGTAGTGAGAGATCAAGGTTTAATGGATTTAAACTGAAATAGCATATATTTAAATTAGATATTGGGAAGTTCCTTACTGTGAGAGTGGTGAGACACTGACACAGGCTGTCCAGAGATGCTGCGGCTGCCCCATCCCTGAAAGTGTTCAAGGCCAGGATGGACAGGGCTTTGATCAACCTTATCTAGTGGAAGTTGCCTCTGCCCATGGCAGGGGGTTGGAACTTGATGATAGTTAAGGTCCCTTCCTACCCAAACCAGTCTATGATTCTATGAAAATGGCTGCTTTGTGGCCAAATAAGCATTTTTCTGACTATTAGGAAAGCAAGAAACCAGAGAGATGACCCAAATGCTATTGGGTCATCAGTTTAAATTGTGTGTAGTAGCTCTTCAAATTACTGGTTGCTATTTCCTTAAGTTGTTGCTGTCTTAAAGGAGGAAGGATAATAACTTTGTTTAGATGGTTGTTATGTTAGTCTATAGCAAGATGTGACACTTCACCTTTCTCTGAAGATAGCAAGATCACTGACCATCTCTTTTGGGAGAAAGGTTCTGTCCCTTCACCTTCTTCAGCAGTCACTGAGCATCAATTACTCAAAGTAAACCAGAGTTTACTCTGGAATTTCACTCCATTTTGACCTGTACTGACAGCAGCTGCCCAAGTCAAGAGCAGGGACAGTTGAGCTCCATCCTTTGCGACCTCGGAAGCTGCAAGACTGAAGGTCTAAGGGTGATTGCAGTATATAAAAATGAGTAGTGCTTTTTCCAGCACAGGGGAATTGTTTTATTCACATCCATTTGGTGCTTCCTCTCTGATTCTGTTTTTAAGTCTCTACAAAGCTATATAGTAATTGAGTATGTAAGGGATGTGATGCAGATGGTTGTTTAGAGAACCTCCCTCAACGCAAGTTGTGCAGGCGTTTGGCTAGCTAAGCATCAATGGGAAGGCAGGAGAGAAGTGCTTTGGGCTACTCTTGCTGTCTGTATGATTAGAAGAAGAATGGCTGTGATTGTGATAATGGGTAATACCTGAATGATTTTGGGTGCCCCTTGATAATGAGTTTAGACCCTTTTGTATCTTGTGGAATTTAGCAGCAGCTGCTTCTTGATCAGTAGCTTGTGATCAGCAATCTGCTGATATGCTTGACAGCATCAGTGTGGATGCTTGCTCTTGTCAAATTTTACTTTAATTTAAAAGGTTTAAGTAACTGTAAAAGGCACACCTGAACAGGTTCAGTGGGTGTCTAATGCAGCTCTGTTCTCAAATAAAGTCCATGTTGATGTGATGCTGGATTTCCTATTTTGTCTAAGTAACATTTGGGCAGCCGACTTTAAGTGTTAACGTGCGTATTAAATATCAGAAAGGTGAATGTATTTTGATCTCAGTTAAAGACAAAATAACATTAATATGTAATCTTAAAGGAAAATATTGGTCAGGCTAATGTTGAAATAAACACATTATCTCTTAAGGGCTTTTTGCTTTAGTACAGATGTTAGCTATAGCTTCCAAAATATATAGGCTGAAAATAAAAAAGTGAGTATAAAGGAAGTGTTAAGTTAAAGATTAACTTAATGGCCCCATCCCTGTCAGTGTTCAAGGCCAGGCTGGAAAAGGCTTGGAGCAATCCAGTCTAGTGGAAGGTGTCCCTGCCTGTTGCAGGGCGTTGGAACTAGATAGGCTTTTAGGTCTTTTCCAACCCAAATCATTCCATGACTCAATGAAATGTAAAAATGTGGGAGGAAAGAAGAAGAGAAAATGAATGTTAAACCAAATTTTATTAGACAATTTTAATATTGGTATGTGATAGTCTAGTTTAAGATCTGTTTCAACATTCACCTAATTTTTTAGCCTGTGTCTTTGTGGACAAGTTTTCCAAGAAACTGGAGATCTGAGTATGTACTCTGCTGTGAGTTGCTCTTATGCTGATAAAACACAGTGGAAGTTGAAAGAAGGTGGTGTATGAAAAAAAAAAAAAACCAACAGATTTTTACCTGTTTGAAAGGCCTATCAAGCAATACCTACCATTCACTGGTGCTGCAAGAGTGGATTCGTTACTGTGCTCCTGGATAAATCCTAGCAGACTGACTGCATAGTTTGTTTCATTTATTTCAGTCACCTTAATGGCCAAGATCTTAAAGAGCACTAGGAGCTGCTGATGTAATATTTCTTGTGTGTAAGATTTAGAAAAGTTAAGCAGTTGTGTGAAGTCAGGAACAGTAGCTCAAACACTGAACAGGCTGAAATCCTGGTGAGTTTGGCACAGTGATTTCAGACTAAATATAGTTTGGGTGCCACCTTCCTTAGCAGCAGCATTGGACTCCAGCATTCCTCTGGACAACCACTGTTGGCAAACAGATAGTCTGTTGAAGTAGTACTGTAATGGTTGGGGAGGGCAGAAATATTCAACTGGTTTTGTCACTTGAGTGGTAGAAATAATTACTGCTTTCAACATGAGCAAGTTTTAAATGGTAAGAAAAACTGAAGAAATGTTCTGTTTTAGTGTCTTTGTGTTGTTTTGATGTAGATGTAGTCATTAAAAGGATGTGTATATCCTGTATGTTAAAAATTCATTATGATTTTTTCTTAAGATTTGTGTGTAGGATCCTGTTGCCAGAAAGGCTGTATTTTTCAGTAATAGAAATGTTGTGTGTGCATTATGGAGGTTGGGGGAACTGCTTGAGCCTCATGAAGTTTTCTTTTGTAAGATTTCTGGGTTATATTTCGTCTTCCCCCAAATTCTTCATTACTGCAGAAGTGACTGAATATATTACCAAAAAGGAATTTTAATACCTCTAGTATATGAAATTGAAATATGGTTTAAGAAAGGGGCAAAGAGGGGTAGATCAGAATAACAAGATTTGAGAACTTGGTACCCCCAAATCCTGCTTGTGTTGAATTTGTAGTTTAGTTTAAAAAAATGAACAAAAATTAAAATGGAACAAAAGAAACCCAATGCCTTTTTTATTAATACAGGTAAGTGATACCTTTCCTCTCAAGGTATGCCTCTTCCTCTTCCCCATCAGGTATTTTTCATGTATGTGGAAACAACAATCTTCTCTATCAGTTTCTCCAAACTTTGCTGGCAGTCTCTCCATGTAGATGAAATTTCTGTTAGTAAGAGTCTCTGTAAAAGGCTTAATCTTTGGGGTTTAAATTAAATAAGAAATTACTTTTTTAGTGACTTTTATTGTAAAAATATTCACATATGTGTGCATGTTTAACTTTTTTTTTTTTTCCCCCAGAGGAGTAATTTGGTAATTCTTTGTTTATTCTTTCAGTGTTTCTGGTAAGGGTAATGCAGTGGGTGGAGTGAGGCAAAGGAGCAGTTTTTACTCCAGAAGGTTCCCGAGTTGGACTTATGCAGCCTGGAGAAGAGAAGGATCAGGGAAGACCTTACAGCGGCTTCCAGTGCCTAAACGGCCTGCCAAGAAATGTGAAGAGGGACTTTTGACAAGGGAATGTAGGGACAGGACAAGGGGAATGGCTTTAACCTGACAGAGGGGAGACTGAGATGAGACCTTAGGAAGAAATTCTTGCCTGTGAGAGTGCTGATGCACTGGCACAGGGTGCCCAGAGAAGCTGTGGCTGCCCCATCCCTGGCAGTGTTCAAGGCAACGTGGTCTGGTGGAAGGTGTCCCTGTCTGTGGCAGGGGCTTGGAATTAAATGAGCTTTTAAGGTCCCTTCCTACACAAAGCAGTCTGTGATTCTATGGCTTACTGACCTCGCAAAAATCCTTTTTTTTTTTTTATAGGTTAGGAGTTAACTTTGGAAAGAGCTGATCGGGCATTCAGTGATGTAAAAAGATCCCCATAAGTGCACTCAACTTTAATCCTTCCCTTCCCCTTTAAGGTCTTGCATTGGGGTTGCAGTAAGTGTGGGGAAATGTCTCTTGCCCTGCCATTTCTTACAGTGATTCTAGTGATGTACTGGTAAAGGATCCCCTTTGTCTTACCAATTTCAATATTTACCTTAAATCACTTTTGTGTCTCGTAGGCTGTCAGTGGTTTCTATAGCTGTCTTCCTTGCACACCTGAGGATTAGCAGAGTGCTGTTGTTCTGACACCAGTGGTGGGAAATGAAAGTGTAAAGAAGTGATGCGACTTGCCCAAAGTCGCCAGGGCATGGGTTCACCCCTGGTTTAAGCAGTGTAATTGCAGATGGCCATCAGAAGGGATTTTTCTCACTGGTGCTTTGCTTCTTCCTTCCTGGGGTGGAAGTATCGTGCTCTTAAATTGGTTTAATTTTATCATGGAACCACATCTGTTGCAAAGCACAGAACTGAACATGATGCTCTTGGGTTCCTGTGGTTGGTAGGCTAGTTTTAAGCTATGCAGTCTCTCTTTTCTGGACTTATTTTAGTACTCAGCTAGTCCCAAGATAAAAACTGCTTGGTTGAATAGGGAGTTGTTCTCTGTTATCATTTGTCCTGTGCTCCCAGCTGATACCTGTTCAAGGTGAGGGTCACTGAACAGCTCAAAACACAGTTGCGGTGGTGTTTTAATCTTTCAGGGCAACATATTAAGGAAAATGGGAATTGCAGTTGGCTGACTTAATTATGCTGGGCTGAAAACTGGAGCTGTTCTTGAATTGCCATGTGAGCTGTGCAGCCATCTGTCATTGGGGCAACAACTTGTGTTATAAGGGGCAGCTGGCAGGGTTGAGGCTGGCTTCAGCTGGCAGACTTAAGGGTTTTTAATTTGCCACTGTGTGTCAGTCAGAGCCCTTATTTGTGGGTAAGGAAGAGAGTGAGGGTTGTCTTAATTGTTTGTGCAATTAACTTAAAAAATCCCAAGAGGAGCAATGGGCATTTCTGTGAGAATAAATTGCATTTCTCTAACTTGCATTCTGTCTCCTTGAAGACTATTTCTTGTGGTTTTGGGATACAGCACGAATGTTACAGCTGTGAAGGTGAAGGTGTGCTTGTGGGTGCACTGAACCATACATGCGGCACAAGAAAATTACACATTTTTACTAAAATGCAGTGTTATATTGTGAAAACACAAATAGTGAAGGAAGTAGATGGAGAGATAACCTACAGAAAGGATTATGTGGAAGATTCAAATGTTGAGATTTTGCTCTAGTCCTTTAGAAACTTTATTTTACAGGCTGCTAAGTGAGGACATGGGAACTCTTAATACTTCAGTTGATCATAAGGACACGCTGCTGTGAGCAGAGAGCAGAAAAAAACACTAATAACACCATTTTATCTGGGGAAGACTGTGGGTTTATGAAAGGTAATTGTTGAGAAAAAGTAGTTGGAGAAAACCCTGCAGTTGGTAGTCACAATATATGGCTTTTAGTTTGAAATACTTTTGAGTTTTTTTGTTGCGAGAGGGGTTACTGTTCCCTCTCTTGGCTGGCTTTCTTGGTTTGGTTTCATTCAATACCAGGCAGGAATTGATAGGTTACTAGTTTGGGGAAGTCTAGGGCATCCCAGGATGGCATTTTACATTTACTCTTGCGTAGGTCTGACTGCTGATACTTGTTCATCCCATACAGCCAGCTGATACGCTGGTGGTAGAGAGTAGGAGGCAGCACTGCTTTAATAATGGATTCTTAGTCCTCAGTCTGGTCTGGTGCAGGTGATACTCTGCTTTAACTTAAACCAGTTGCTGGCTGCTCTACAAGGACCTTTATAAAGACTGTGATAGCTTGGTGTATGTGTGCTCTGTCCACTTCTCCCCGTGCTTCTAGCATATCCAGTAGCCCAGAGATCATTAAAAGGCACAGGTGTAAGTTTGTGCTGTTAAAAGACACTGGTTTGGGCTTGAAGTCTAAGTGTTGATTGTGCCTTTCCAGTGTTTAAAAATAATTGGTAGGGCCCCCCAGCTGTTAAGGTTGGTGTCTTATGAACACGCAGTAGGATATGTCTGAAGCATCTCCTCATTTTACTATATGTAGCACAGGAATTAATTTTTTCTGTAGAGCTTTCCTACATAAATCATGTCATTTGCCAGGTGAAAGCAAATTTTTGATGGGAGACTTTTAATCTTTGTTTTCAGATGTGATGGAAACATTTGTCCTTAATTGCTTCAGTTTTCCAGGAAATTATATTTAGTTCTCTGTACTCTTCTGAAAAATAGAGTTGATTTAAAAAAAAAAATACAGTGATGTGGAATAAAATTTTACAATTGTGAGGACCAGAAAGGGCATTGGCAAACTCTTGCACTCACTTATAATGGCAAAATGAAGTTCAGTGGCACTTTCAAAATTACTTCCAGTGTAATGTTTTCTGATAAAATACTGACAGCACCAGACAAATCCTTTGAGTGTTCAAGTCCATGATTTAGCTGCTTTGGTTTTGATCTTTGCTATGGCACCACACTTCATGATGGATGCATTAGAAACAGCTTTATGGTGGCAACCATGGTGTCTTGTCTCAGGCAGTCCCATTGCAGGGCTGTGGAGTCCTGGTATTTTTTTGTTAACTTGTGTTTTGATGCACATCGGTCTCCTGTCTCTGTGGTGATGAGTGGGGAGGATGGGACAGTGGCACAACTTTTTCCTTCCCTTCTCTTTATCTCAAGTGTCTTTACAGTGAGCAACACTAGTTCACAGTAAGGTTTTGTTTGACAGATCTCTTTACTCAAGATGTCTGCAGCTCTGTGTTTCTCCAGGGGCACCAAACCAGATCTTTTTTGGTGCTTATCATAGGCAACTTGATTGCTCTCTCTGTTGGTTCTAGTTTTCCCTTTTTAGGTTTTTCTTCCATTCCCAACAGTGTTGTATATGAAGGTTTGCAGATCTTAGCCATAGTTCATAACTTTTTATTAAAAGAAAGCTTCTGTCCTTTCCCATTTGTTCTCTAAAAACCACAAAATATGTTTTTTAAAGGCTTTTTTTCTTTAGCCTAAAAATCTAAGCTGAAGTAGTCAAACTGGATTTTGTTTTTTGAAACCCATGTGACTTCTTTTATTGTACTTTTTAAGTTTGAGGGCACTAGCTCTCAAGTGTGGAATGTGATTAACAGATTTCTCAACCTGTTACGTTATCTTGCAGCTCTTCACTTTGTCTGGAGGAATGCTGACATTTTGCGACTAATATGTGGCACCATGTATAGTGTAAATGGTTCTCACCCTTGGAATATAGGAGAGTTTGCTGTAATAAAGGATGGTTTTAGTCTTTTACCTAACTGCTGCTCTTAAAGTCTTGTTAGCATAATGCTGGCTTGTGTATGCTTAATTATATGTATTCAACACTTTACTGCCTGGCAGTAAATCTGGGCTGAGCTCTAAATATGACTTTTACTCTCCTAGTCTAGGTTGTTATAAATGTTTAATGTTTAATTTTTTTTCAGTCAGGTAACTGCGTTTGACTAATACACTTGATCCAGAAAGTATCTCATGTTATTGCTGTCTGCTTTACTTAGGAGCAGATGGGAGCCATGGTATATCTGAATTGCTTCTCTGTATGTTTAATTAGAAGTAATAGGTATGTATTGCTTAAAGGAGCTGTCAGCCTCTTTCCTGTGTGTGAGGCATAGAGTAGCTTGTGGAGTGTTTCTCTACATGGTGCTTATGTATGTGCTGCTTTGTTGTTGAGTAGTATGGGCTGCTGCATTGCCCACACCTCAATTAAGGTGTTAGTATGGCATATAGCTGTTATCTTAGCACTGGTAGAACTCTATCTCTAGGTGTGGGAAGGTTGGTATTGGGAAGAATGTATGAATAACAGTTCCTTTAGCCAAAACTACAGAAGTTACTAGAAAATGGGAGTTTATAAGTTTGAGTAATTAATTTCCTTCCACCCCCACTCAGGAGAATCGGACTGTGTATTGAACAAAGAAAAGTGATAACTTCTCTTCCTTCTAGAACTTTATTTTAATTGTGATAAGTGTGGAGGTCCAATATTTGTTTTCTTGTTGTTATTATTATTATAACCTAAACTCTGAATAGTTACTATTGGGTTTTCTTTGTTGTTGTGGTTGGTTGGTTTGAGGTTTTTGTGTGTTTTGGTGGTTGTTTTTGGATTTTTTTTTCTTCCAACTTACTATATCTGATATTAATCTTGCACAAGAATTTAGGCATCACTTTCTCCTTAGCATGAGAAGAGATGTCACAGCATATGTATTGATGATGGATTCCCTTGACTCTGTTGGGTTGCTTGCTTGCTTGACTCCTCCTGTTTCATATTCCCCTCCACTATTGTATTTGGTTTTGTTGTTTTTATTGTTATAGCTGTCTTACTTTTCATGTACTCTATGTGCCCACTCAGCGAAAGTAGGTGGATACTTGGAAACTCAAAATCAAATGCTCTGTGCAAGTGAGGCAGATGCAAAAAAGACTCAAGGCTTCTGTTCCCAGCTGTGTCTACAGAGATTAGTGCCTGTAAGGAGGGAGAGGTTTATAAACTTTGCAATTAAGGATGGAGGAGAATCAAGTGCAAGTAAGTGTCCTGACTCAAGACCAGGGATCTTGTCCTGCAGCCTTTTTCAGTCCTTAACTGAACAACCAGATGTAGGAATCTCAAGCTCACCTGGAGAAGTCTGTTTTGTGGTCAAAAAGTGGAGGTAACTTGGGAATTGGGTGTATCCTAGTGAGGGATAGAAATGCAAACACAATCTGATGAAGAGGAAGAAGCAGAGATGATCTTAGTAGGGGCTTGTATTGTTGTTATTGATGGGTGGGTGAAGGCTGCATGGATCAAGCTTCCTCAAGAAGGAACTGAAAGGGGAGAGTCTTCCAGAAGGGTGGATAGTGTTCTGAAGTGTGTTTATTTCTTTGTTTAAATGATTAGAAAGGCAAGTCATGTTTGAATAGGTACCATACACTGGAGAATTGTGCTGTGAAGGCTTCATCCTCTCATTTGTGCTTTATGCTGTAAACTTTGTGAAATATTTGGGAACCAGCCATAGCTGCTGTGGATTAACTTCAGAATGGTGAGACATGATGCATGCTGAAAGTTAATATTTTAAAGGATTATTATTAAAATCTGTATTCTGTGTAAAATAGTAACGATTACATGTGAATAATTTCCTTTAAATAATATACTGTCACTTTAGTATAAAATGTTTATTCCATCTCTAAAATAGGAACAGGGTTTTTTTAAGTAGTCATAGTTTGAGAGTAAATATTTCAAGAATTAATCTGACAGTTTTTTAGAATGCATCTTCAGACAATTTTAATGGCTTTGTTGAGCATGAGATAAGAAAGGTGGCTCATACTCCACGTGCTGAACCAAAGTACAGGGGAAACATGGCAGAATGCAGTGCAGCTGTAGAATGTCCTTGATACATGTTAGAACACTTAGAATATTCCAGTTCTGGAAAACCAAATAATGATTTAAGGATGCTGTTCTGGATGGAATATAATTAATGGTTGGAATATAATTAATTGTATATTTTAGTTCAGTGGAGGAAAGCATCTACTTGTTTAGTAGGCTGTGTTTATGACCTGTGTGGCATATGTTGAGTGCACACAGTATATTTTACTTGCTAAATCCTGAGCATTCAAAACATGTTTTTAAAGAACAACTTGTGCAAGATTCTTTTCTGTTGAGTTTTCAGTGATATTGAATCTGTCTGTGGCTATGCTTGCTCTTCAAATACAACATAACAGGCTAAATGAATGTAGTTGTGTCATTGGGCTTTTTACGCTTTTAAATGTATGTACTATACATTCTGCATGGATAAGATTATTGTGATCTGTTCTACTGAAGTTGCACTCCAGACTCCTGTGATAGGCTTTGGTCTGCTGAGAAAGTGGATGTAGCTTATGGAGTTAGCTGTGTAAAAGATAGTACCATGGGTTTGTAGATGCTTTGCATGCAAGGTTTTCCTCTAGGAAGACTTAAGATAACCTCTCTTCAAGGTGAAAATGCCAGATGGTCAATAAAACCTTCTTGTCTCTAGAAGCAATGGTTAGTACAGGGTTAGGGCTGAATTGTTGGCACTGACTGTTGTTCCTTCAAGCATTGCAGATCTCTGGAATCAAATTATGCAGGAAAAGTGAAAACACAGGAGCAGAATGGATGCACTCTGACTCTTCTTGGTACTTAGGATTCTTTCTCTTCTGTTATCTAGTATCTGCATCCTACATGCATAGCTCTTACTTTGTAACAGAGGCCTTGAACGTTCCTTCACCAGAGACAGAATCTTCTAGAAGTCTTCCAAGAAGCTGAGATAAAAAGTGGAATTTCTTTTTTTTTATTATTTTTTTTCCTCTAGAAATGTTTCTGGAAATGTTTTCTTTTTTTAATACTTTGAAAACATGAGAGGTGACTGTTAATGGAAATAAGTCTTTGGTGATACCCTGGCTTTATTTACCTTTTATTTTCTCATTATAACTGGACACTTCCAACCACCATAGTATTTTCCCAGATGTCCTGGGTTCAGCAGTAGCAGTCATTTTCTCAATTTCAGTAGCTGGTGCAGTGTTGTGTTTCTGACTTTCAGCCTGGGAACAACACTGATAACAGCAATGTTTTTAGTTGTTGCTAAGTGATGCTTACTCTAAGGACTTTTTGAATCTCATACTCTGCCAGGGAGGAGGGGAAGCTGGGAGGAAGCAGAGGCAGGATACCTGACCCAAGCTAACCAAAGCGGTATTCCATACCATAGCAGGTCATGCCCAGGATGTAGAACTGGGGGCAGTTACCTGGGAGGGCTAGATGGCTGCTCATCATATGGGCTGGGTATGAGTTGGCGGCGGGTGGGGAGCAGTTGTATTCTCTTCCCTTGTTATTTCCCTTACATTTTTATTACTTGTGGTAGCAGCAGTGGTTTGTGTTATACCTTAGTTACTGGACTGTTCATACCTCAACCCGTGGGAGTTTCATTCTTTTGATTCTATTCCTCATCCTTCCAGGAGTGGGGAGAGGAAGAAGGGGTGGGGAGTGGGTGAGTGGCTGCGTGGTTCTGAGTTACCAACTGGGCTTAAACCATGACACCAGAATATCACTGCAGATAGTGCAGTACACCTGTCTGCTACTAGTGTGTCTGTCAACTGGAGATAAAGATTTATTCCATCATAGTTCAGGCTCTGGCCTGTTTCTCATCATCGTGCCTGTATAAGAAATCCAGACAGCGCTGGTGTGAAATAAGTCACTGGCTGTTAAGTATTCCACTTCAGATATAGCAGTCTGATTTGATGTCAGGCTTCACAGTTTTTTAAGTCATGGTTTGACTGATGCACTGAAGTCTCTTTGTGTTCCTTACTTGTTAGTCATCAATGGTGGCATATGCTCTGACATCTGGGGGGGAAAGAAGTACTGTCAGCCAGCTACTGTACGATGCCAGGGTTCTTCAAGGTGTAATCTGTATTTCAAAGTAGCCTGCCTTCCAGCCTTGCTGACTGGAAACCTTAGGCTTCACAGGGTTGGAATAATGCCCACTTCTCCAGCCCCTGCTTGGGAGCATAGGGAAGCCATGGACTGCGTGTTTTCTTCACAAGTTGAATTGTTTTCCCCAGACCTTCAGGGGGTGGTGTGTTTCTGAAATGTATGCTTGTGTGGCATCAAAATGCTTTTGCTATCTTTGAGGTGGAGGGAAAAGGTGGCCATTCTGTCAGAATGTCAGTTGCACAGTAGTGAGTGTGACTGTAGTGTTTGCAATTTCAGTAAAGAAAAACATGGGATAAGTGTGGTTAATGAAATCAAGGACTTTTGCTACTGAATTGATTTCGTAAGCACGAGCACAAGCTGAAGTAGTTCAGATCAAACATTGGAAGGTGTAGTTCACTAAATACTCCCTTACTGTCATCAGCAGTTTTCAGTCATATTTAAATTCAAAGGAGTTCATAGAAAATACTTAAATTCTATCCCTGCTGTATAGCAGTGATGTCTGAAAGAAGCAGCAATTGAAAGAATATAAGCAGCAATGTCTTTTAAACCCTCCCCACCTCCTTCTGGAAGACATTACTCATTTGTGTGCTTGTGAGTCAGGTAGAGTAGTTGAGATGGGAGCAGCCAGTTCTGGCTTGGCTCCATCAGTTTCAAGCATGTCTTTGAGAGAGGAGTTCTTAAACTGTGTGGCCATCATCCCAAATGATCAACTAGGAGAAGAGATGGCCCCAAGCAAGCAGGCGGGGACAGAGAGGTGTGAATGTTGTTCGCATAACCCCGAAATACTGCACACCCAATATGCAGGTGTAAGCCTGTGTGAAAACTAACTCAGCATGATTATTTTTTGTGTTTTCCTGTTCTGATCTTGCTTGCAACCATGTCCATGAGCTCTTCAGGGTGAGTTTGGGTTCCACCCCTGCTTTAAGTGCTTGAAGTAACTAACTTGGCTTTGTCTCCGGTGCTGTTGCAAATCAACAGCAGTGAAACAACTGAATAGTTTACAAGAGTGTTGGATTGGAAAATTCAGAACAGGTGAAACCGATAGGATGATTTGCTGAAGGAAACTGAACCCAAGATGATGATGATCACAGAAAACAGGGCCAGGAAAACAAATTCAGTTTGCTGGTGTTACACAACCGTCTCGGTGCAGCAGGTAGATTCATTAGTTTGAGATTTGTTAATTTGAGATCATGCTTTGTAAGGGGGTGTGACTGCGTGTGGCTGTGCTTTGAGCAAATTGACTGTAATTCACAGTGAAGGTGTAGGAGGGTGAATATATTATTACTGTTTTTCTGACTGGTGTGTTCTGGCTGGTGTGATCTTGTCTAGCAGGTGAGTTTTTCTGTCTTCTTGCACACTTCGGTTTACAGTTGCAAAGATCCCTGAAACCATGAATTGACACAGTAGAACCTCTTTATTTATTTTTTTAAAAAACTATGGGCCTAAAACAATAACATGGAAAAAGAATGAATTCTGTCTTTGTATCAGGAGGATATTTACAGAATTGCATGAGATGGTGTACAGTAGTTTCCTTAATGAAAGATGTTTGGACAGAGATGTTATTTTGAAGTCCACCCTTAAGTACGTAGAACTTCCAAGTCAACTACATCACCCATCCTGGCACAAATAGAAACGACTGGAAGAGGACAAGATTGTGATAGGAAGAGAGCAAAGGTGGACGGTAGTGGGAGAGCTTGGTGTGCACAGCCCAGGGATACGTGCCTGATGATATTCTGAGCCCCTCCTCAGATCACTGTGTCTAAGGCTTTACTTCTGAACAGGGATGTGCCCACCCTAGCCCTTGATTGCGAAATCTTAATTCTTTTAAAGAAGATCTGTTGGATGTCTTGGACATTGTCTTGCTTTTTCTCACCTCTAGTGCTAAGGGATAAATCTCTTCCTATATGTCTGTAATAAAAGCTTTTATTTTAGTTATAACCAAGTTTGACCAATATAAATTTGATCACAGGGTGAGGCAGCAGTTTCTTTGTTTCTGTGTGCCTGTCTTCATGCATCAACTTTGAGATTGCCCTCATCTGTGGTTTTGCTGGGTTTTTTTTTCTCCCTGTAGATAAAATTACATAGAAAGTGATGTTTTGATCAGTTACTCATCAGCATTCAATCTTGTAAAAAGGTTGCTACTACTCTGAAGTAGCTTTTTGTTACAAATAACTCATCAGTTGCTAGTCCTGTAGCTGTTATTAAATAAACACAGTGTGTTTGTAAAGGCTTGGTGATGTTTCACTTGCCTGGTCAAGTGTGTGTAAGTACCTTATGTTTGACAGCCTAACTCCTGGTCAGGATGTTTGGTGTATTTTTCCCCTCAAACCTCTGGACCAGGAAGATGATGAAATGAAACTGGGTCTAACACTTGGGAAGGAATGAGGTAATGAGTATGAGTTTGTGTAATTGCAGAACACCTTAACAAGTTGTATTTTAGTACTTTTAATGAAATCTTTCAGTTGTTGTGCTGAGAATGTTTTGATTTAACTCAAAATATTCTTTTTATTCCTTCATAGTAGGTTTCTTGCTGATGAAATATATTTGGTACAGATTCTTTGATTGCTTAACATAGCTTGCCAGTGTAAAAAATACCCATGTTTATATAGTAGTGTAAGCTGTATAGTGACTATGGCTGGTCTTCCAAAACATCATGATGTTAGGATAGGATTTTTGGATGTGTGGAGTACTCAGGAGAGTGAAAATGGGCTGAGGTTTTCAAGATGTTAAAGTACTACAAACTTCTGTTTCATAACAAAGCATTCCTTTTGTCAAAGCAGTTGAACTGGAGCTACAGTGTACTAGCAAGACATGTAATAGGAAACCTGGATGATAAACACTTAGTCTTGATATGTGCAGCAAAAGTGGGAGAGCTGTTACCTGCCTGGTGAGAATGCTGGAGTCAAGCAATGAAGGAATTGTTCTCTGATGGCACCCTCTCCCTTTGCTGAATGTGTGAGGAGCCTCGGCTCCTAACTTGGGTCACCCTTCCAAAATGGATGGAACAGCCATTTGAGCTGATCTTTTGCTTATTGTCTTATTTTAGCTCTAATAAGCCATAATTAGCAAAGCCGTGGCTGCCTTGAAAATGCTTGGATGCTCTCTACAAACTCTCCAGACAACCTCTGCCAGTGCTCAGCCATCCTTGGAGCAGAAAACCAAGTCTCCTTAAGTTCACATGGAATTTTTTTTCTTTCCTGATGTTCTTCCAGTATTTAAATGTTTTCTCACCTTATTTGTATGGAGCTGTAAGCGAAGGGAAATTTTGCAGTGCTTTGGGCCAAGAAAAAGTCTTTATTTTACATTATGGTTGAGCAGTTTGTCCTCCAGAAGAGATGATTATCTATAAGATTAGTTGTCATACATAGCTTATCTGCAGGTTCGTTAGCCATCTCTTGCTTGTAATGTGATGTTAATACTCTACATCCTTAAAAGGCTGTGGGAATAAAACCAAATGACCTAAAAAACACAATGAATTAATGCTGTAAGTGGCAGGCCTCTTCAACTGAGGTATTGCGACTGACCTAGTCCGTTGACGTACTAAGTAAAATTAGTTTGGCCAAATTAGAGGTTTTTCTTTCATGGTGGATCAGTGTGTGTGGAAGCGTTCCAGGGCTGTACACCCATGACTCTTCTCTTACATGACTCTTTATTATTTATACTTATATCAAAATTGTCTGCAGAAGAACACTGTGTGTCTTGACAGCTATGCAGATGCAGACAGCTGCATTTTTATTCTGTATGTGTGTGTTTAACTTCTCATCAATACTAAGAAGTACTGAAAGGGACAGGGTAGACCTGTGTAGGCTTGTTGGGAGCAGGGGGATAGAGAAGGAGTCAGCACTAGTTATGGGGTGGAGAGGAACCTCCCCATGAGGCAGCTGCCTTGGGAAATCTTGTAGTATACTCTAATCAGTCTTTTCCCACCTTTTTTTTCCCAGAGAAGCTGTGGCTGCCCCATCCCTGGCAGCATTCAAGCCAGGTTGGATGGGGCTTGGAGCAACCTGGTGTAGTGGAAGATGTCCCTGCCTATGGCAGGGGGTTGGAACTAAATGGGCTTTTAAGGTCTCTTACAACCCAAACCAGTTTGTGATTTTATCAAACACAGGCAAATAATCAGAAAAGGACTTTAATGATTCAGGCTTTTTCTGTACGTATTTTGTCTACAGACTCTTCAGTGTCTTGTTCTTTAAATACCCTGCTTTGTGCGTATGCCTCAGAGAAAATACCTGAGGCAGATGTGTAGTTATTGAGCTATCCATACATGAAAAGACAAGTTGCTTATTAAGATGATCAGTTTTTTAGATAAACTTTATTTTTTTGGCCTGGTAATAAAGGACACTACTTCTTCCTCATAAAGCCTCTTAAGATCCTTGTGGCCTTCTGGTCATTTTCCATTATCATTTCAGTCTGTATCTTAATGACTTACAACACGGGATTACTGTGAATAGTGCAGGGCTTTTAGAGTCTGGAAGGTGCTGAGTTACTGGACCCTTTCTCTAACCGTACCATTTTCTCATTCCTTTTGTTGCATATGTTCAAGCAGTTTTTACAGTTAATGCATATTATTTAAAAATAGAAATTTGCCATCCTGAAGCATGACAAATTATAGGGAATTTGTAGGAGTGTGGTGGCTCAGGATTTCAAAAAGGATATGGAATAAATGACAAAGAACCATTCTATCTGGTCTTAAAATGGATGAATATCCAGAACTGTGGGAATGAAACAAAATGGGAGTTTAGGTGCATGAGAAGGAGGACCTGTCTAAGAAAAGGAAAAGTTAAGGATTCTGCTGTAAGTACAGAGAAAGACTGAACATAAAAGGCAGTGGAGAGAGGAAAAAATAACTCTGTTGAATACTTTCACCACTTTCCTGTGGATGTTTTGCAGTATGAAAAATTATTAGTTCCTCTCCATTTTGTGATTTAAGCCTGCTCTCAGGTAACCAAGCTTACACTGCCTGCTTGAACTTTATTGTCTCAGTGTTCTTCAGAAGAAACTTGAAAGGCAAATAGCAAGCAGCTTCTTTATTTGGGGTGGGGATAAGAATGTAAAATACTTCTTTCTTGTATCTTTTTTTTTAAAGATGGTGTTTCCAGATTGTTTAGTAAAACAGACCTTTAGCCACATCTGCACTATGAGAAAAATAGTTGAGAGATGCTGAGAAAAAAGCTAGATTTGATTTATTTATTTTAAATGAAATTGTGAGTGGTTGAAAACATTAAGATACAGGGCATCATCTGCAGTTTTAAACTTGAAAGCATTGGCTGCAAACGCAGCTCAGTTTGGAAGCTCTTAAATGAAGCTGCTGTCAGGTTTTACTTCAGAATCTCGGTGAAAAATGTAGCTGCAATTAACATAATTAGTTGCCAGAAGATATAATTGACAGCCAAATACGCTGATATTTGCCCTCCACCTCCACACACACCTTAGCAGTTGCAGCTGCTGGTGTTTTAGTCTGAGTTTTGTTAAAAACAGAGTTCCTGTGTCAAAATCAGTTGTTATGTCTTAAAAATGTATTTTTTATGAAGTTCAAATGCCCTTAAATGTTTATGTAAACTTGTGTAAGAGCTCGTCACACTGAGATGACAGTGTTAATAGACTATACTAATGGAAATGTAATAGCTACTTGAAAAAAGCTTTTAGAAGTTCATTGATGCAGCATCTTATGCATGATACTGCTTTTATAGGTAAAAATACATGATGAGGCTGCATCTGATAGCATGCTTCCATTGAAGCCGAAAACAGGACACTTAAAACTAGGTGAGTGCTGTAGAGTGCTGGTTTATGAAGTGCAGTTGAATGGGCTGGGTAACTAATGTGTATAGAACTTGCACAGTGTTTAGGTTTAAAATAAGAAGTATGTGTCTTCAAAAATAAGCATAGTTTTATGAAAGTTCTGTTTAGAAGGAGGGAAAGAAACAACAAAGGTAAAAACCTGGATTAATATAGCAAAATAGTCATTTGGTTTTCTAATAAAAATCAGAATGTAATTTTTCTCCTCACCCTCCAGATATCTAAGAGTAGTAACTGCTGGATTGGGGTGCTTAGGAAATTCTTACTCTATAGGGCATGGTAAGAGCAAAGTATCCACCCTGTGCGGCAATTGCCTTGGACATATAATACAAAACATTCTTTCCATCTTTCTTGATGCTTGTTCTGTAACACAGGTTGGTGATCTTAGTCTTGCAATGCATGAAGGGGGGGGCCTACAAGAAACCTGGAGAGGGGCTTTTGACAAGGGCCTGTAGGGACAGGACAAGGGGGAATGGCTTTAACCTGACAGAGGGGAGACTGAGATGAGACATGAGGAAGAAATTATTCTCTGTGAGGGCACTGAGGCCCTGGCACAGGGTGCCCAGAGAAGCTGTGGCTGCCCCATCTTGGCAGTTTTTAAGGCCAGGGTGGATGGGGCTTGGAGCAACCTGGTCTAGTGGAAGGTGTCCCTGCCTGTGGCAGGGGGTTGGAACTGGATGATCTCTTAAGGTCCTTTCCAACCCAAACCATTCTGTGATTAAAATCAGACAGTTGTGTTCTTCCAATTTGTATTTATATAATGTATTAATATTTTAAAACTTGGTAGAAACACAATTCAGTCTGATTTTGCAGAGTAGAAGGTTTGGATATGGGTAGTTGCCCTCCATATAGGGCAACTTTCCTTTTGTTCTCAAAGCAGCTTGGGTTTAGGTAGTCCATTGGCCCTTAGTACTATGATATTTGGTGTTGATACCAGCTTTTTATTTTTACTGTAGCTCTTAACCAATTTAGATTTCAGTCAGAAGTTACCTGCTGCATTAGTGTTTGAGTCTGATGTCAGGTTTCTTAACCCATCTTAATCACATACATGCTGGCAAAGTAATGAGTAACAAAGCATTTTTATCTTCACACCCTGACAATGCTTGCTTATAGTTCCACACACTATTTTCTCACAGTCATTTCCCTGAAGCTAAACAGACCCATGCTTTCCTACTCTTGTCAGGCACTTTGGAGTTGGTAATTCAAGTAATAGAATATTAGGAACAGTCATTTAGAAATCATTACTTACTCTGAAAAGCTAAGTGTGTCTCGGTGCATGCAAACCTTGCCACAGTTAGTCTTGTTAATTCTGCCTTATTACAAAGTATGTTAGAGCCAATATACTTTGGACTGATCAAGGACAATAAATGTGTGCTTTCTTTTTTGATGTGCACATGTTTTTGGCACATCATGTTTAATAGCCTTGCTAAAAGGTAGTGTAAATATGTACTGCAATAGGGAGTTTGTCTTTTTGGTGAATAGAATGGTATTTTGGAGGGACCTAATGAGCTAGGTTTTTCTCTCTTCAGTCTGTAGTGTATTGGAGTTTTCAGTTTACTGTTGCTAGTCACATTGTTGATATGGTGGCAGTTGACATGGTGTCATTTCATGGTTGGGGGTGAGTATTGTTTGGTTTTGGTTTTTTTCTTTGTTGTGTTTTTGCTATCTGTAATATTTCAAAAATATTTAAGCTTGTAGTACTTGGGCAGGAGGAGAACGTGGCATATGTACTTAATATCATGGTAATAGTAAGATAGGAGAAATAGCCGAAAGAGGTAGCAGAATTCATATTTACCTTTTGCAACTCAGTTATCTTTTTCTAGTGACATTCTCTTGGATATCCAAAATTGTGAGTATTAGCTCCAGGTGTGTTTTCCTCCCAGGTGTCTGTCAAAGTTAAAGCCAAGTTTTTTGCCTCTGGACTGCTTGGTCTGCTGCTTCCTAGACTAATGACTGGTGTAAACTGCCACTGCAGCTGAGTAACTTGAAAACTTTGCTTGGACAGTATGTATTTTATAGAATCCCGGACTGGTTTGGGTTGAAATGGACCTTAAAGCTCATCCAGTTCCAAGGTCTGCCACAGGCAGGGACACCTTCCACTAGACCAGGTTGCTCCAAGCCCCATCCAACCTGGCCTTGAACACTGCCAGGGATGGGGCAGCCACAGCTCCTCTGGGCACCCTGTGCCAGGGCCTCAGCACCCTCACAGGGAAGAATTTCATCCTAATGTCTCATCTCAATCTCCCCTCTGTCAGGTTAAAGCCATTCCCCCTTGTCCTGTCCCTACAGGCCCTTGTCAAAAGCCCCTGTCCAGATTTCTTGTCAGCCCCTTTAGGTGCTGGAAGCTGCTCTAAGGTCTCCCTGGAGCCTTCTCTTCTCCAGGCTGAACAAGCCCAGCTCTCTCAGCCTGGTTTCATAGCAGAGGTGCTTCAGCCCTTGAAGCACCACATCCCTTTTGGGTTGCAGCCCCAGAGCTGGATGCAGGACTGGTATGTGTCTCACCAGAACAGAGTGTAGGGGGAGAATTCCCCCCCTTGATTTGCCCGTCTATTCCAATTTTCTCCAAAAAACCCCTATGCTTTGTAGTCTGTTGGCTCGTATTGTTTCTGAAGGCTATGACCAAGTGTTATCTAGGATCTATGAAAAAAAAAGAATCAAAGGTTTGCTTGATGATCCTCTATTTTCCTAGTTACAATAAATCCTATACAGTTCTCAAGTTAATGGTTCCTATTTCTTGATTACTATTATTTTTCTTAATGTATATATTTTCTGATGTAGCGTAATAGTAGGATACAGAAAGATGAATGACAGCCAAACCCAGGAAGCTCTAAAGTACTGTTAATGTACTTTTTCTTCCTCTTGATTCTTTCTTGGAGGAAGTAATACTGACTGTACCCCCTCAACCCCCACCACAGAAAGAACACTCTGGCCTTTCATCTTGTTGCCTTTTTTCCCACCTTAAGTTTTTGTCACTGCAAGGTAGGTGTGTGACTGCATTTCCTTATTAAGATTGGCATTTCTAACTCTTAATTCTGGTGAACCTTACAAAATTCCTGGTTTAGTATATCAAAGCTGCTCCTTGACATAACTAGGTTCCAGTTGGTCCAATGTGTTGATAGATGTCAGTCGTTTCTGATGTCAAGTCCATAGAAGGCAGATGGCTTTGCATGGCAAGTATCTCCAAATCTGCTCCTACTCTTAGTAGCAAGAGATATATTATACTTTTTCCTTTTCTGCCTGTGTTACAACAGTGCTCTGCAGATGTGGCTTATGGCAGAGAAATCTGTGGGAAGCTTTCATTTCCTGAAAAATTGGTGAAATGATTGTGCCCCGAAATTGTTTTACAGGAGTTAGGCTTGAATAGCTGCAAAAGTGTTTAGTCATAATGAGACTTGTAGCTATGTGGGTTGTTTCATTATACACACTTTGCTGTCCTTTCAAAGGAAGCCATGTTTCTTTTAGCTTCCCATGCATCACAGAAAATCTCTGCAACTGGTTATGGACCATAGAAAATTTGAAATGTAAATTGTAGATGCATTAAAATAAATCTCTGCATTCTCACTGAATTTACTCATTTCTATACTGTGGGTTCCCCCTACCCCCCCCTTTTTTTTTCTTCTTTTTTTCCAGTTACCATAAACTCAGCCAGATTGAAAATAATTGTCATGCTTATTCTTTAGTTCCAGCAGTGCTAAAGGCAGTTACTCATGTAGGATGAGATTAGGCTGAAATAACTGCCACCAGAAGTTAATAAAACCAGGAATTTAGAAACTTCTGATTCATTCTCTTTGGAGTTCACTAGTATCAAGAATATCCAGACTTACTCTAATTAAAGAATGCAAGCTTTCTGCTTCATAGCTCAGCTACTCTCTGCTTATTAGAAATAATCTGTCCTCACAAATATCTGTTTATTTTACATATGGTAGCTATGACATTTTTCTTAGGACAAAAATGTTATCTAGCCTGAGCCAGGCTGTCAGACAAGATGGAAATACCAGTTTGCCTTAATGGTTATTCCATAGAACTAATTTACTTAATTGTCCCAGCTGACCCCAGCCAGCATCTGCCCTCTTGCCAGTACATAAGGTTTGGAGGCTGTTTTTCATCCTGTCAGTGTCCAGCCTTTTTACAAACAGCACAGTTGATCAGGAACATCTTTCTGCTCAATTGTAATGCAGAATAAAATGGGAATATTTGAACCTCTTACAGTGAGTTTTTATTGTTGTCACTGGCTATGTTCTTCTAACGAGCTAGAAGGTCATAAACTCAGAGAATGGTTTGGTTTGGATTGGAAGGGACCTTAAAGCTCATTCAGTTCCAACCCTCTGCCACAGGCAGGGACACCTTTCACTAGACCAGGTTGCTCCAAGCCCCTGTGTCCAACCTGGCCTTGAACACTGCCAGGGATGGGGCAGCCACAGCTTCTCTGGGCACCCTGTGCCAGGGCCTCAGCACCCTCACAGGGAAGAAATTTTGCTCTAATCTTTATCTAATCTGAAGCTACCCTCTGTCATCTTAAAGCCCTTAAAGTTGGTGTGCTTCAGCCAAAGAGTGGGATGAACTTCAAAACTGGTAACCCAGCTGCTCTAATAAATGAAGTGATATGACCAGGTAGAAATTTTAATTATACAGGTCCTAGTTGGAAACTTGAGTTAGTAGGCAGAATAGATGGAATAAGTATTCCATCTATTGTGTAGAACAAATCAGTTTGTGGTAATAAAGTCTATTTTCTTTGGTATCACTTTAATGTAATAGGAAATGTAATGAGAAAAGGCTCTTAAATATTCCATATTCCTGAACCTTTAAAATCTAATTGGTCAGCTTTTTAATTGTAGCATCAAGGAATCATGCAGCAAGGCTACAGCTTTGAGAGTATTGCTTTATTTAAGTGAGGAATGCACCCCAAAGCAGATCCTTGTGCCTTCTCAGTGAAAGCTTGGCAGAGCAGGAGTCAAGCTGCCTGTTGAGCAAGAAGGGAAATTCTCTTAATCAAACACTTGCAAAGCAGCCACCTGGAAATTTGTTTATTAGTTTGCTTAATGTTATAGATGATGTTGTAATACAGTATCATCAGTTTGGGAAAACAGGATAATCTATAAAAAAACAACAAAGGAATAAAACTGTATCCTCATTCTAGTGCACTGGAACCAGTGTTTGAAACATGCTGGTGCTGATTGTTAGAGCTGCTTATTTGGAGAAAATAGATATTTTTTCCTCCCTTTCTGAGTTAGCTAACAAGTAGCTCAAGCAGGCAGTACTTGCACAGTTCTTCTGTATGTCTAATAAAAATGTGCATGTTAATGTATTCTTTATTTTTAGGAATGCCGTCTTTAACATGGTGTTCAGTACCTCGGTTGGAAAAGAAGCTAGAATTTTTCATCAAATCCTAGTTATCACTTTCTGCTCCTGGCTTCTGAAAAGGAAAATAGGAGCTGTGTGTATCTAATGTTCACACATGGTTTTTGTGCTAGATAGTTTTAGACTATGAACTCCCTAGTGAAGGAGGTTGAGATGAGAGTTGCTGTTTGTGATGGTTGATCATTTTTAAAGAAATATAGCTGGGAACAAGGTTTGGGCTTGCAGCCAGTTTATCTTTCGCAGTTGTCTCCTTTCACTCCCTGTCTGCTTTGTGCCAGCTCTAAGAACTGAAGCTTTTGCCTTGTGTATATGAGCTGTATTTTAGCATGTAGTATTTGGAGGGTGCTGGCTGACCTGACAGACCTTTGAGGCAGCGTATTCTCTCCCATCTGATTTGGGTGACCTATGTGAGGCTGCTGTAATGGGATTCACAATGTGCTGAGGAGGAGAAAAGATCAGATTCTTAGATAAAAGTTGATTTCCATTGGATCTGAAGAGTAACACAAAAATAATGTGAACCTTAAGAAACTCTGTGTAGATAAAAGGAGTAATTAATGTGCTCCTTATAGAAAATACATCTAAAACTAACATGAGCTTTTGAGCAAATACAGATAGAGTTGAGCATCAGATCTATTCTTGTTCTTTTTAGGCCATCGTAACTGCATGACCTATTTCCAGAGAATAATAAGCTGTCTCATTTGGGTATCTCTGCTTAAAAGCTGAAAATGCATATTCCAAAAAGGTGCTGTTTGAGTTCTGGTGAATGTGTGTGTGTGTTGTTTCTTTTGCTCTATACAAATACAGAGACTTTTAGCTTAAAGCATAATTATTTATTTTTTCAATCAAAAAAGAAACAACTTCAATGCAGGAAAAATTCTAGATATTCAACATCTTGTTTCTCAAGTAAACCATTACAAATTACAGTAAGCTTGCATAATGTTATATATCTTCAGTTTATTATCAGTGAGAAATGATATGTATATTTAAAATACTCTAGTAGTCTGTAATGGTTATTGTGTCTAGTTCTTGCTTCCCAGAAGGCAGAATCTCTTTATTCCATATGGTGTTCAGTAAGTCTGATCCTCTGTAGTCTTCAGGCATACATTTTTAATGTTAGGCCTGTCCCCTTTCCAAACTGCCTGCTTCTCTGAGTGGAGAGCTGTCTCTCAATCTTTCTAGCCAGGTCTCTTCCAGTTCCCAACAGCCTTGACTCCTGTCAGAGATTAATCCTTCTTGTTGACCTGTGCCATCAGAAGCTTACAGAAATACCACCTCTTAGATTTTTGTCTTTGTGAGTCAAGCTGCTTTGGATATTGCTTGGAAAATACTGCAAAGTTTCTTTCCATGATGATAATTAAAATGTATTATGGTATTTATTAAAGTCTTTTTCATGCTAGTAGTAGGCAAGTTTGCAGCTACTTCGTGTTTTAATACCAATTTTTCATAAGCATTAAACATGAAATGAAGACAGTTGCTGTGTATGTGCCTTTTGTTTCTGGGGGATGGGTCTCAGGATTTTGGGGTTTTTTTGAAGTCCACCTTGGGGAAATAGAACTTGACAATGAAAGAGCACCAAAGCACTCTTGCCTTTAGGACATGTTGGTTCTGGGCTTGGTGAACTTTGTATGTCATCTTCCTCAGTTTGAGTTGTTTGGGGATTGCTTTTTGGGGGCATGAGGGTGGTGTTCCTAGCTCTAGTGGCTTTCTCTATATAGAGATAATCAGCTTTCAAGAGAAAATGGTCTCTGTTCAAAAGCAACCTGCCATCTGTAATCTAAACTGCTGAAATTTTTAATGCTGCTCTGAATCAATGGGAAAGCTTCTACTAGTGGGAGAAACTTCTTGCTCTGAGACAAGGAGTAAAATGTACCATTTCTATGTTCAGTGTCTTTCAGGCTTTGTCACTGTATCTGCTTTTAAGCCTCAGCCACTTGTTAGGAGTGTTTGCAAGGACATAGAATGAGTGTCAGTCACACCATTGATGCATACATTTATTTAACAGCTCACTCCCAGAGATTTTGCTGCTTAAAGAAAAATGGTGGGTGTGGGTGTATTATCCTTTGGGTTTGGGTTGACAGTTTGTTACGGAGATGTCTATGTTCTTGCAGTTACTGTATGTGCAAATTCAGAGCTCCTGCCTTGCATTCCTGTTCCGTAAATTATTTTGCCTTTGTTGCTATCTCTTTTGTATGTACTTTCCTTTTCTACTCACTTAAATTTGTGTTGTCTGTTCTGCTCCTTTCCAATTTTAAGCTAATCCAGCAGTGAGGTAGTTGGAGCTGTCATCTCACGGGTTGGCAGTATGCCTTACCCATGGTTTGCCAAATGCATGGCAAGATTTCCTCTACCCAAAGCAACTGAGCTGGATCAGCTCACATTTTGGTTCCATTTATCAGATATTCTTCTTGTTATGAAGATGGACAGTGTTGGTACTTTTTTTTTGCCTTGATAGTTTATTATTTCCCAAACTGCTCCAGTTCTACTTAAGACACTGTATCATGAACTCCTTACTGTTGAAATTTGTTTGATAGGCAAGATGAATCTTTGTTCAGATAGGTTCAATATGGGTTAATTTTGTTTTTCAGAGGTTTTCTAGGACCTACTTCCAATTTGCTAAGGATTTCTCTATTTTAAAACTGGTTATGTTTCTCACCATTTTCTTTCCCCAGTCTGCAGGAATAATCCCAGTACTGTGCCTGTTTGGGAATACTGCTGCCCCCAGCATTTTGCATCTCTGGACTATTTGGTTTTGGTGTGTTTCTCCTACCCCATTTTGGGAAGATACAGAAAAACAGCACAAAAAAGTGAAATTACTGTGTTAAAACTGGTTAAATTCTACAGATTAGTCCTTGAAACCCTCATTTTTTTTATTTTTTCTTCTTTTTTTTTCTGTTAAGAGTGTATTGGGGGGGTGGGGGTGTATTAAATACATCTTTTTTTTCTCCAAGCTTTTTATTAGCCTTATTTCTTCATGTCAGTCATCATTAATATGTAAGACTCCTTTTGGAAATGCTATCTGAACATGTGTCAAGTAGAAGTAAAACCACATGCACATGTGTTTTGTAGAGAAGATAGTGTGGATGTGATCGACCTTTTGATCTGTGCATGTGTATATATATATTTAAATTATTTTGGCAGTCCTTTGTCACTCTTCCATAACTTACAGTCTCTTCACAGAACAAAGTTAATGATGTACTCTTTATCCTACACACTTAAAAGTAGAGACTCGCATAGTATTTGTGGAAATGCAGGACTGTTGCTTATAGCAGTGGACAGAGTGGCAGATTAATCTCATTTTTCTTTTCCTCCTGGAAGTATTTGTGCTTGCAAGTCTTTTGTTGGTGTTAAAACTTGTACTGTTATGGGTCAGGTTTCATGAGCTGTTTTGAAGTATCAAGTCAGATACTTACTAAATTATTTAGGTTTGACCTGTCAGTATCATTATGTTTTTAATTTTCAAGAAACATGATTTTGCTTGAAATTGGTTTATCTTACTATGCATTATAATTGGTGTAAAATATTCAGGTAAACGTTGATTTGAGAGCAGACTTAGCTTAATTTAATCTCTTAAAACCTGCAAATGTGTTGACTTGGTTAAAGCTGTGACAGCATTTGGCAGTCATTTCAGCAGGTGTTTGTATGAGGATATTAACATGACACACACTCCTCCAAATTTGTTTATTGACTTTAATACTTCTACCATCAATAGATGTGATTATAATGCCTCTCATTTGTGTTATTAGATGTAGTAGCTGATACTGTTATGCTTTATAACCGGGTTTTCCAAAATATTTTTGAGGCATTGAGGTTCTGTATTTTAAAGTTGATTTTTCTATTTCAGAGCAAGCATGTGTCTGTTACGTGAGAGTGTTTTTAGGGAAGGATTTTCAGGATTCAGCTGGTGGAGTTCTCAAGTCTATTTTGAGTGTTGCCAGGTTGCTTGCTTAGGGAAAGGTAATGCGAAGTCTTCAGGAAATAGTGTATTCTGAGAAGTACTTATCTCAAAGCCAGTGTTGGAGCTGTTGAGTCTGTTCTGGGCTTACAGGGTGGAGCATCTGGAAGGCTAAAAGCAAGCACCAAGGCTGCTTCTGTGAGAGATTACTTTAAACTCCTGGCTTTCCTGATAGTGTTTCATTTGACAGTGACTACAAAGGCCACATTTGGAAAAACATTATCAGTTGTTAATGGCCCTGAAGTGTTCTAAATCTATGCAGGAGCTGGTCAGTCCCTCCAAGGTGTAGCTGCTGATGAGAAAGAAGTCATCTAACTTGCCCGAGTCTCCTTATCCTTTCCTAGCCATGAAATTACATGTGTGCAATTAGCAGGTTTAGACAGGGCCAGGCTGGGTGGAAGCTTTTGGTTCCTAAGGCACTTTCCTCCCCATGAGCCACACTCATGATACGTGAGCCGTTTTCATGATATGTTCCCTGGTGCCTCCAGGCCAGCACTGCTCAGTGGTGATGGGCACCTTGGCACATGTGTGCCCTGGGCACCCTTCTGCTTCCTGCCTGCTACATGGATTTGTACTTTCCCCCACTGCCCTTCTCTGATCTTTTTTGCCACTCAATGGAGAAAAAGAACTTTAATTCTTTGGATACTTGCTGTGAATCTGAGTGAATTGTGTGCATATCCCTGAATGTCATCTGTGCTTGAAAAGTGATCTTCAAGTGGGACTCCTGCCATCCTCACAAATCCACTGCAAGAAAATGAATACATTTCTTTTGTGCTTAGCTAGTCCTTCAGTGTTTCAGCCAAACTGACCTTTACTTCCATTTTCCCCCACAGGCTTCTGCCTTGTCTTTCCAGCAGTAGTATGTTTTGTCCTTGGTTGCCTCCATGGGTTTACTTCTAAAGACCTGACTGGGGTTTGTCTCTGCCCTTTTCATCACCTATCAAGGGATCAGAATTCTGTCCTTTGATTTATTTCTTTTCTTCCTCCTATTTGCTTTGCTTTTGCCGTGTTTCATGTGGCAATTCTGAGCTATTGTACTGACCATCCAGAACGGGGTGGGGAGCTGTCATTTTGTATCTTAATGCAAAATAGGAGAAAAAGCTTAAGGGCAGGACACTGAAAATCCCTGAGTACCATGCTTCTGGGGATAGTAACAGCAGAAATCACAATTATTGTATCAGATATTAAATAGATGTGAGGGGTGAGAAGTAGATATGTGCTGCAGTGTTCTGATGCTTTGCTATCAGACAGCCTTGCTGCTGGTGGTGTCTGCCTGCATTCCTTGTGGTGGGGCCCACCTCGAGCCCTGCCCTGGTTTCAGCTGTAACAGTTATTTTTCCTCCCAGTAGCTGGTGCAGGGCTGTGTTTTGACTTTAGTCTGAGAACAGTACTGATAGCACACCAGTGTTTTAGTTGTTGATAAGTTATGCTTACTCTGATCAAGGACTCTTCAGTTTCTCATGCCCTGCCAGTGAGGAGGGGCACAAGAAGCTGGGAGGGAGCAGAGACAAGACACCTGACCCAAACTAGCCAAAGGGGTATTCCATACTACAGCACATCATGCCCAGTATATAAGCCAGGGGAGTCACCCAGAAGGGACCATGCTGCTGGGGTAGGTCTGGGCATCTATCGGCGATGTGGTGAGCAGTTGTATTGTGCATTACTTGTGTTTTCTGAGCTTTCGTTTCTTCTCTTGTTGTTTCCTATTACTATCATTATTGTTATTGTTGGTATTCTTTCTTTTATTCTTTAATTATTAAACTGTTCTTAACGTGGGGGATTTACATTCTTTCAATTCTCCTCCTCATTCCTCCTGGGGGGGTGAGTGAGTGACTGCATGGTGCTGATTTAACAGCTGGGTTTAAACTGTGACAGACCCAAGGCTCCTTTTCTGCCCTGACGTATAAGGGAAGGCTGGGAACTCTCCTGTAGCACTTTCTCTCTTCTGTCTGCTGATATCTTGTTAAATTGTTCAGGTACTTTTGACAGGCAGGTAAAATTAGGTAACTGAATTGTGGGTGTACAGCGGGTCTGCTCTGGGGTCAGTAACCTTCCACAGGTGTGCGATGCCAGTGCTGGACCAGGCACTTCTTAACAGGAAAACGCACTGCAGTTCCTTTATCACTGTCCTCTAGTTTTTTTCTGTAATGCATAAATATTTTGCCTTCATAGGCAGAGAAATACTGAGATGCTAGTGAGGCACATCATGTCTATAGAAGACAAGGGAGAGGGAGAGTGAGCTAGCTTCTAGCTGAAGTTACAGAGGTTGCCTCTCTTATTTTAAGAGAGCGGTGGCTTTTTGGTACAAGTTTAATAGTTCACTTCTGTCCTTAAATCTTGTGCTGTTGCTGCAGAAGGGGTAGAGGGGTGGTGGTTCATTCCCAGTCGTGTGGTCTTGTCCCCTCCTTGCACAGAGCAGGAGTAGCTGCTGAGCTGGCTGAAGGCTGATCATGGAGGTTTTCAGGTGGATTAATGAGCTGATGACGCTCTCCTAGATTGTCCTGAGCTGACTGTGTGAAGTGGCACACGTGCCACCAGCTAACTCCATCCTTTTACCAGCTTCTGTCATCTATTTAGATGTCCTGGCAGTGTTCATGATATAAGGCATTTATAAATACCTGCTGAGGTAGATGATAAATTTGGACCAGAAAAGAGCAGGAGGACACTGGAATAGCTTTTTCTTCGGAATTTTGTTGGTTAGCTGTCACAGATATAGCAGCTTGGGCTGTGATGGCATGCATCCTGTATAAATGCAGTGGTTTATAATTTATGTCAAAGCTCACCCCCTCCCAACAAAACAACCCACAGGAAAATAATGATATTGGGATCATGACACGCATCTGTAAAAGTTTTAAAACTGCTTTCATTTGTGTTTTTAAACAGACTGGTTTAATATTTGAAGGATAGAGGGGTTTATGGGGGGGTGTTGTTGGTTTGGTGTGGTGTTTACATCTGTCTCTTCACTGAAATACATTCAGGAAAACTGCTTACTGAATGGTATCACTTTTCTGGCTATCACTTTTACATCATTGAAATGAATTAAAAAAACCCTTATTCACCACACTTTCTGCACTTTTTGGTGGGGTGCAATTTTTGTTAGTTTTTAAGGGTTTGGAGAAAATACAGTCTTTTACAGCATAATTTAGATAAACAGAGTGCATGTGTTTAAAGCTGTCTCCATTTTACAGAAGCATTTGTATGCTGGCCTAGGCTATTCCTGAAATGTTTGGGGAAAATTCTGCCTTGAGTTTTGTACGAAATGCTGTGTTTACTAAAGGATTTCTTGATAACACCTGGTTAATAATTGAAGCTCCAGCATTCCTGGTTATGCTGGTAGCGTTAGGTCAAAAATTTGAGGTGATGAGGTTATGGAATTAGCACAGTGAGTACAAAGCGCATGCTTGCGGAGAAACTGAAAGCCTAGGTTTTTGTGGGGGTTTTTTTTTGGTGGTTTTGGGTTTTTTGAGTGGCTTTTGGTATAGCTGCTGTGTACATATGAGAACAGAAGTTACTTCATGTATACTTTCTCATGTAATTTTATGTATGCTGTGTATATGTTCTGATTTCCCCACACTCCCCACCAAAAGCTCTCTGAGCTCTAGCACTACTACTGACTGGATGCCTATATCTGAAAATTTCTGTAGCCTTTTTCTGGTATAACTCAAAACTTCAATCCCAATTGGCAAATTCTCTTTTTTTCTGTTGACAGATGATGATGTACCTGCAGATATGGTTGCAGAAGAATCAGGTCCTGGTGCACAAAATAGTCCATACCAACTTCGCAGAAAAACTCTTCTACCTAAAAGAACAGCTTGCCCTACAAAGAGCAGCATGGAGGTAACTTGTTTGATTTTTAATTGTAAAGTAAATCTTACTGGTTTAAGAACAGCAAGAACAGTACTTTTCACAAGCTACCTAATGATTGAACTGATTCTTATTTATTTCATTAAAGGGTGCCTCCACTTCAGCTACTGAAAACTTTGGTCACCGAGCTAAACGTGCAAGAGTATCTGGAAAGTCCCAGGATTTATCAGGTAAGAACTTTTTGTAGAAAAAAGGGGGTGGAGAAGGAGGGGTGGAGACATCATTTAACTTCACACACCCACAAACCACCCCCAAACTTAGATTTCCTTTCTGTCCTCCAACCAAGAAACAGCAGTGAAAAAACAGCTGCAGACTTGTTCTGAACTTCAGACTTGGAAGGATGAATTTAACCTGATATTTAGAATCTGATCCTTCAGTCTGGCATAGAATCATAGAATAGTTAGGATTGGAAAGGACCTCAAGATCATCTAGTTCCAACCCCCCTGCCATGGGCATGTTGCAGGCATGTTGGTTTGGGGTTTTTTGGTTTTGTTCTGGTTTTGTTTGGGTTTTTTATTCTCCTTGGAATGCTGTGTAGATGTATCCAAGCTGCTGTTAGAAGCAGTAATGCTGCAGTGGTGCAGTACTCTGACTAGGCGTATTTACTGTTTCTCATGTTGATGTATTGTTCCAGTATATTGTTTAGAGGTAGTGTCAGTGTGTCATTAGAGCACCTAATTGTGGAGAGAGGAAGAGAATTTATGTGTGCTTGTAAGTAAAAAAAATTACACATACTTATAGGTACTAACAAATGTATGTGTACATTGTATAATAAACACATATGTGCAGTACATGTGTATAGAATTGTGTGTGAACATGCACATACGTATATTTATACACACACACACACACACATATATATATATAGACATACATACCCTACTTGTTTTCTTTTTCTGCATCATTTTTTCAGTCTCTGTTTCTTTTTGTCTCCTGGCACACTCTTTAGTTCCAGGAGGTCTGCTGTCATTCTTCCCTGGAAAATCAACACCAGCTCTTGCAAACTCCCATTGATGTGGTTTCTGTTGCTTTTCTTGTTTGTCATATTGGGGTTTTGTTTGTTTGTTTAGGGCTTTTTTTTTGTTTTTAGTCCATGTCTCCCTTAACTTTGTGAATTAAAACTGAGCAGCTGGCACAAGGCTTTGGTCCATTTTGATTGCTTCTGTTGAAGTCTGTTCTTTCTGGCTTCTCACCTTCTCCACAGTGTAGATTTTCCCTTTCAAGCCCCCCATTAACTCTTATAATTTCCGCAACTGTTTAAGAATCATTTGATGTCAGATTCACATCCTTGGAACAACCAGAACAAACTGAACGCCAGCCTGTGCCATTCTACTTACAGTTTCATTTCCTGATTTGATATCTGAAGCCGTGTGCAAACTCATCTTGTCATAGACTCAGTTTCTCTTGCTAGTTCTTAGGGTTTTTTTCAAAGTCATTCACTTTTCATGTTTTCTTCCGTATGCTTGTACTTGCCTTCTTGCTTCAGAGAAGGTATGTGATTTGACTTCTGTGGTATAAATTACAGGATGAAAGACACTGATTTCCAAAGGAGTTCTCCATGCTTTGACTGCACATTCGTTTTGTTATATTCTTGAGTTCATGTGAGGAAAGACTGGGGGGGCTTCTCCATCATGGAAGTACCAGAAGAATTGTAATCAATGATTTTATTATTGTACTTTTAAAGTTGTATTCAAACCAATTGCAATCTAACAAGAGTGTTCTTCTTAACCCATTTTCTATTAATCTCCTTCCCGGTATGAAGGATGGTTATTTTTTATTTTCCCAATTGAGTTCCAGAAGTAATTTTCTAGATTTGTACAGGTATTGATTGCAGTGAGATTTCCCCATACACACACAGTTTTTGTTAGCATCGATAATGATAGCTGTTGTGACTGAGTTGTAAGCATGAGACTTTCTGGATTGCTATCAGTGGAGATTGTATATTGTCATCTGGAACATATAGCTGCTTTTTTCAGAACTGTAGGTGAAATGAAAGCGTGGGATTAGAAACACAGGATCGTGTTGGTGGAGAACCATTCCTTCTCACATGGACTCTGAGTTGAAAATTTGGGTGGAAATGAAAGGAGAAATGGAGTCAGTTCATTTCCAACTGGAGTGGAGCCAGTAGCTGGAAAAACAGAAGACTATTGCTTATTTTAGTACTGATCTCAGAATTACTGCTGCTGAGAGAGAGTTGCCATTTCAAATTGTAAGGGGGGAAAAAAAACAGTCTCTGATACTGTCACAAAGAACACATTAGAATTTTGAAATATTGATGTATTTTTTTTCCTACCATTTTGCAGCTCTGCCCTGTGACGGGCACCAAGTTCTTCAATCCCGAGACAGATTAGTGAATATACAAGAATCTTGATGGGAAAGCAACACGTAGAAATGTAGAAAATAGAAATTTTAGAATACAAAAAATACAGAAACCAAAAATTTAGTCAGGAAATAGATATGATGGAGCTGTGCTGCTTGCATCACAGCTGACTGGTAAACTTCCAAAGTCAGCATTTGTTAGACATCTGTAGAAAACATTTACAGCATTTAGATCTCATTGATCCAAATATTTGTTTCATATGCTAATACCGTATTTATTGATTTACAGAAAGATTGCAATTCACTACACTCTGACAGTTTCCTTACATTACCTCAACTGTAAATGTATGCTTCTGCTTACTGGGATATTTCAGTCTTCACTGCCACTTGTCATGTCATTCTAATCCAGGGTTTTAATCATTTGATGTACTCTTCCTTTTTGTTTATTACTGCGTAGGTTCCTTCCTCTCTTGCTTTAAGATCACTACATTTGCATAACCATTTTATACTGGGCAGTTCTTGCAGACTTAACCATCTTTGGCAGGCTTCAGTTCAGAGATGATTTCTTCCTTTTCTCTGAACTACAGAGTTTCAGAAGGTACTGAGAACCCTGAGTTACTGGGTCACTCAGTGGTTATTCTGTACAGTAGATACATGCACTGCTCGTAGGTCACAGAACTTACTGCCTTTTAAATTTATATTTTTCTTTTCCTGTTGATTTATCAGGTATTTTTCCCAAGAATACTGCATGCTATATTTTCTGACATATTTCTACTTCTTAATAAGAAAGTATTTTCACTAAATGCCTTCTTATGGAACAAAAGCTGTTTGTCTCCATCTTCTCCATTAAAATTGACATAAAAGTTACCACTACAAGGTATAACTTACAATTTGGGTTTCATGGATGGCATTCTTTGTCTTTGTACAAAGAAGGTAATTAGCTTTCAGGCAGCTTTTTCTCCACTTTGTCTTGGTATTACTGTCACTAGTTTCTGTTTATTAAATGGTCAGAATTGAACTGAATTGACTTCACACATATCCTGTGGAAACAGAATGACATAATCGGTTGTGGTTCTAATTTTCAGTTATCTAGTATATTAGCATTTTATTAAAATCATAAATAGTTCAACTGTTAGCATCTGTTAGGGCAAAGATAAAGATTGGTGAATTTGGTTTTATTTTTATTCTTATCTATTTTCAGCACTTGGAAAACTGACAATTTTTTATTATTAATTTTTTTAAGTAAGAATATGCATTTGTATGTATTTAACCTTCACCTTGTCAATAGCCGTAAATCTGTCAGGAGTAGCAGCACATAAAAGCTTCTGATTTGATGACCACAGAAATGTTTAAACCATTTTGGCTTATTTTCGTAAATTGAGAGGAAGAACATGTTGAATGCATCCTGGCTTTGACAGATTACGGAAAGACACCCAAAAGGTGACAGTGAATTCATAAAACAAAAGCGTGGCTGTCTTAGACCCGGGGGGTATTCAAGACTTCACATTAAGAGGCAAATTACCTTTTTTTTCAAATGATACTGGAGAATTCTACCTAGTAATCACTGTATCAGTGATTTGAGTGGAGAAATCTTAAATCAGCCCCTGCTTCTGAATTGAGTAGAAGGGCAGTTTCAATCCCTCTTTTCTATGGATTTTGGATAAAGGTGGGTTAGGATAGCAAACACCTCTAAAATCACTGTCTTAATTTTGCAAGCAGAGCCTAGGCTTCCAAATAAATACAATTCAAAAACTTGCTGGGTTTGGGAGACCTTGTTCTGGCTTGATCTTTCTATTTATTATAATTGAAGAAGGTTTTTGGCACTTACAAGGTTAGTCTCTACTCTTTGTTGTAAGGAAACGCATCTGGATTTCAATTTCTGTCTTGAGATAGGGCCTAGAGACTATGAACTGCTGAGTAGTGGGGGGCATTACACTAGTGAACTTCCCCCTTCAATTAAAGAATAATCGAGGTCCTAACATATATAAACTTAAAGAAAGAAAAGTTTCTGCAGTTCATTTAGGAAAGTAACTGGATGTCTTGGGAAGATCAGATTGTATGCCTCAGGGGTTTGTGCGTTAAAAGGAGAAGACAGGTTGTGGAAGGCTGTAAGGATTTACTGCCTTGCATTCACAGTATCGCATTTCAGCTTGTGAGACAGTAGAAGACTGTATCTCCACATCGACTTGGAAAGCTACCGGAAAAAGATGAATTCAGAAGGAATGTCCAATTATCCTGTTACGCATATCAAGGGTTATTAGGACTGTATAATGAATTGCTGCTCCCTGTTTGACACAGGAAAGAACCTTTATTATCTCCAGTGGAAAAGGACCTTTTAAAGCCGGCATTGACCATGTGCACAAGACTTTTTTGGTGATGCCCAGCCATGCTCACCTCGTGAACTCCTGGTATATGGTCCCCAGACTTTGGGCTCTTCAGGTGTCTGTTGAGCCTGAGGTCTTTCCAGACCACTTGCTCTTTATTCATTTTGCTAACTTGCTGTCTTCAGTCTGGCTTGTTAGATCCTGAAGGGAACCATCTTTGCCAGTTTCTGGGCATTCGTTCCTGTATCCTTTCTTGTGCTAACACTTCTGTAGCTTGCAGTGAACCACAACAAGGAGCTGATCCATAAAAGAATTAGTTTAGATGGGTAAGGATGAGGAAAAAAATAGATCTGTTTTACTCTGCCATGGTCAGTGCTGCCAACTTAAAGGGTACTTCAGGAACTCATAGCTGTGGGCATGTGGAATAGTGACTCTCATCCTTTTTGTACAGTGTAGCTTTTTGTTGAAGTGGCCTGTACCTATAGCTTACAACTGTAAGATATATAACTGTTGAGAGCAGCTATCAGTCCATTAAATAAATGCCCTTGTAACAGCATAGAGGAAATCAGTGTTTGTGAATCACCAAGGTGATGCTTGTACAATGTATCTTGTACATGTACAATGTATCTGTATTCAAGTGTCACCAATGTGATATTTGCACAAAGCAAGAAGAGGTTATGTAAAAGTCACTACAAAGTCAAATATTTCAGCATTTCTGCTAACTGCTCTGACTGCAGATATAAGCACAAAACCTTGCCAAACCAGCTATAATCAGTTAGTCTATAGTACACAGGTTCTGGTGATGTGGTCTACAGACCACAGCTCGGCATCTTCATAACAACCACCATTCTGGTCTGTGTGTTTCATATCTTCACTCTCTTCTAGTTGGAAATAACATGAGTATTCATGCTCATTTGTCGAAGGAAGACTTGGGGCTTATCTTTTTTTTTGTGTGTGTGGAATCTCATATGGAAACTGTTTTCAGAATGTTTATTTCCTCAAATCTAGTAAGTTATCTTTTTGAGGGTCACTTTAGTAGTCTGTGAAAGCCAGAATCACAATTCTGTTGCTCCCTAGGTTCAGATGTTCTAGGAAAAACTGAATAATGCAAAGGGCATTACATGGATGTAATTGCATTATGAATGTTGCAGGAGCTTTTAATGCCTTCCATACAAATCCTCTGAACTTTGGAAGCTGTTCTGAATGGTTTTGCCTAAAAAAGGATCCTAAAGACAACAAAACAAATGACCTGTGCAGAGAGACCTCTGCTGCTGTGAGGATACCTGCCACAGAGGGGTCTTGGGAGAATACGAACTGCAAATGGGGGTTTCCCTGTATGAGCTCTCATATTTAGAGCATGCATGTGCCTAAGAGCAGGGGTTTAACAAAGCACACTCACATTGCCACAAGATACAGGAACAGTTTCCTCGGACCTCTCTCAGGACATACATCTGGCAAGGCTAATGCTGCTTCTGGCTTGGATTTTCCTTTTTAAAAGAGAGTATAAATGGGAGTAGGTGGAAGGAGGATATTTGAACTGTTGCTGGCTACTGGTTTCCTGCATCCCAAAAGATGTTCTCTTTCCTTATATGCACTGCGGGAGAAAAGGAGATTTTACTAGTAGCTTTTTGAGATGGTCACTATTTCTGGGTAAATTCCTTTGTGTTTGAAGACATTTGCAGAGATTTTGATGTTGGGATTAATTCTTATTGTTGTTATTATTGTCACAACAAAGCTAATAGTGAGAAGCCAGTATATCTGGAACATATACATTAGCCTTCTTAATGTCTGCCATTGTATGCACATTGATTCCTCCAATAGGAAAGGTGAAGTAAGCATTTTTGAAAGAGGAAGACTATAATTTCTACCTGAATCCAGAGTCAAGTGTTTGCCTCTTTTATGCCTTAGCTTTACATGAAAATATACTTCAGAAATCAAAAAAAGCTGCTTTGAGGTTGTTGATGTTTAAAACGGGAATCTTTCAGATGACATATTGGTGATCTGGTTTAGTCAGAATTTGGGCTGATTAAATATGTCAATAATCTTACATCGATTACTGTTCATTAGCAGCACCTGCAGAGCAGTATCTTCAGGAGAAGTTGCCAGATGAAGTGGTTCTAAAGATCTTCTCCTACCTGCTAGAGCAGGATCTCTGTAGAGCAGCTTGTGTGTGTAAACGCTTCAGTGAGCTGGCTAATGATCCCATTTTGTGGTAAGTGAAATGCTATTGCTCATTATCTTGAGGAAAAACTAGATGTGCAGCATGAAATGTCAGTACAATAGAGAAATTGAAATGTTGGTTGCAATTAGCTGATATAAAGCCAATTGTATTTTAATACCTCTGGCTTACTTCAGTGTTATTTGTAACGTAGGAATGTCTGGTTATCTGTGTGAAGCAGTAAAACTTTTATTTCTCTTGTAGTGTAGATACTAGTTAAATAATGGCTGTCTTAAAAATCAGTGAGGCATTCCTTCAGTAACCACATCTTTGCTTCTTCCCCCCTCTTTAACCTTTTTCAGGCTTCTGTGGGAATGGTGTGATGCAGAAGAATCAACACATTCCTTAATGTTAGATGCAAGTTTTGCCTGGTGTTACTTAGATGGCTTGTTTGGTTTGCTTTGGTTTAATAATTGGATACACAGACTGGTTCTCCCCCATATGAATCCATCTTGCCCATGGGTTATTGAGAGCTTGGAGAAATGGGATCTAAATTTATATTTTTTTACAAAAGAAAAATTAACACCTGTTTCTTGACCTTTTATTTTTATTAAGAATAAGACTTTAAGAATAAAATTTCAATATAACATAGCAAAAATGCCTTCCTCCCCACCCCCTTCTCTCTTTTCTCTCTTACTGTCCTAAAGACAGTTTTGGGTATGTCTTGTCAGATGAATTACAATTACTGAGATTCAGTGCCATCCTGTAAGTCTGGGCTTAATATCAGCAGGCTCAGGCTCTGCTATTATTTGTATTCTGGCACTAATCAAAAGAAACCAATTGCTGTGTGCTATTTTCTTCTTTTTAAGCTACTGTAATGTGTCCACTGATGAACTCTTTTTGGAATACAGTGCATAGTTTGTTCTCTGTGAATACATCGTATTTTTTTTCCAGCCTTTTTTTGGCAAGGTGAGAAGAGGTGACATGTTTTGTATTAAGTTTTGTTGTTCTTATGCTACTAGCTTTTCCAAGTGTTAAAGTAATGCTGAAATTAATATGCAGTTAGAATCTGATTTCTCAAACAGTGTAACTAGCTGCTGAAGTTTCTCCATGGCAATTACATATTGAGAATTCTTCTGCTTGGATCATGAAACACATGCCAGGATTTTTCTTAGAAATGCACAGAAGTTGGTCTAACACGAAAAAACAATGTTTTTGAAGTGTTTGGTAGTGATCTTGGTCAAATTTACTGTCACAGACTGGCAAATACTGTTGAGAAAACCCAGTTTTTAACATTTGATGTATATATTAAAGCAGAATAGTAATCAGAAATATACTAATTTTCTTTTCTGCTTGACACTTCTGCTCAGGAAAAGATTGTATATGGAAGTATTTGAGTACACTCGTCCCATGATGCATCCTGAACCTGGAAAATTTTATCAGATTAATCCAGAAGAATATGAACATCCAAATCCCTGGAAAGAAAGCTTTCAGCAACTGGTAACAGTAGCATTCATTTATATTCCGATTTTAAAATGGTTTATACAAGTAAGAACCCCAACTTTTGAAATGTGGCTGATTAATAGTAATGATTTCAACTTTAGTCTTTAAAATGTTGGGACTGAGGCGGTAGGGAGAGATTCTTGTATTGTGTTATGCAATAGGGGGATATCTAAAGTTATTTCATGGTTTGAGGCACACTTTAGGGAGAGACACATCACGGTAAAGTGGAGCACTTGAGCATCCAGCTCTTCTATTTTATGTCTTCCTCATGTTTTGCATCACTGAAATTTTGTGGAAGAGATTGTCATGGCCTGTGGCTTGCAAATAAACTTTGAATATATTGTTGCTGTCATACATTACTGAACTAGTGTGTGTGCTGGTTGTCAGATTTGTATGCATTCCCTAGTAAACCAAACAGTATATTGATAATATCATTTAGGCTTAAATAGCGATTTACAGCTGATGTGACTGGAGCTGAACAAGTTACCTTTAAGACACGTGATTGAACCTTCAGTCCAAAGTCTCAAAGGTATTGTAAAAATGGCTTGGCGTAATATCTGAAAAACATAAGTAAGGGAAATATGTATCCAGGTGAGTGTGTTATAAAATTCTATGTGTGATTGGTTAGTAAAATTCTGAAGCTTGTTGAGGGCGAGGTTCATTCTGTACTCCATCAAAAGTGAAGGAATAGCATTCTTTTTCCTTTGCCATAGAATTGTAGTTTGTTTTGTGGCAAGCTGCTAGAAAATCAAAAGATGAACATAAGAACATCTGCTGTGGAGCAGATAAGGTACAAGAGGCTTTTCAGTCACTTCAGAGGCTTGTGGCTATGTAAGTAGGTTAGCTTCTTGGCTTAGTCAGTCACTTAGGCTCAGACTTTTTCTGATGGTGCCATTTCAAACTGAGTGCCTAATATGGGAGGTCAGAATACGATCCTTAGTCCCTGGAACAAACTGATACCAGCAAATGGCTTGTGAATTAGGGAATTAGTAGATCTCTTGTCTGTGCATTCAGATCCACCTGTCTGCAAGCTTATAAACTATTTTCCTTTTTTCAGTACAAAGGAGCACATGTAAAGCCAGGTTTTGCTGAACACTTCTACAGTAATCCTGCGAGATACAAAGGAAGAGAAAATATGTTGGTATGTTTCTAAAGCAGTTGTTAAGAATATTTCTGTATTTTTGCATAGATACTTCCCTATAAACCTGTTCTTTTTCTTCTAGTATTATGATACTATTGAAGATGCTCTTGGTGGAGTTCAAGAAGCTCATTTTGATGGTCTTATCTTTGTTCACTCTGGTATATATACTGATGAATGGATATATATAGAATCTCCAATCACCATGATCGGTGCAGGTATTTAATCTTTGTCTCAAAGTATGCCTTGTGTTAATTATAACCTTAATTACAAAGTTATTCTGGTTTATTAAATATCCAGTATAAATGCCCATCTTTTTTCATCAGCCTAATAAGTATTTTCTGTACAAGTGTCACAAACTAAAAGGTAGCTGATGCTTCAGATTGAAGTACCATTGTCTGTGTGTTAGTTCTTGGAATAATTTATTTACTGTTTTGTTTCATTAGGATTAAAAAATGAATTTGTCAGGAAGTATACTCAGTTACATGGCTGCAGTTGAAATTTTCAGGTGGCTCTTATGAAATTTGTTTATATATAACCTATCTCCAGAGTAGAATCCAGCAGTGGGAGCAAGCCGAAATTAGTATCTGTCCCATTTTCCTTCAGCATCTTAATTCCATCTCAAGGAAGGAAATGAGAGCATCCAGCAGAAAGATTCTGAGACAGGAAGTTCTTTTCTCTGTTCTCCACCACAAAGGAGAACCTTTGTGGAGAAGGAAGTGTGACTTTTGGAATAGGAAAGCTTTAGGAAGCTGGTATAGGCTAATACATTTGGATGCAAATTGTGGTGCTTGTGGAGCTGTCTGCTTTTTCTGTCCCCACTCTGAGCATGCTAATCCCCAGTAGCATGATAGCATGGTAACAATTTCAGCTGTCTTAATGTCTGGTACACACCTAATTTAAGGGTTCTTAGACCTCTTGCTCCTGTGGTAACCTAAAAGTTATTTTGCTCCCTGCTTTTTCTGAGATTCTGTCTGGGTTGGGGTTTTTTGTTCAGTTAGGGTTTATGTGAGGTGGTGTGTTTCTTTTTGTGGGGTTTGGGGGTGTTGTTTGTGAGGGTTTTGTTGGGTTTTACTTGGTTTTTGTTTCTTCCAAGTCCCTCTTTTCAGGTATCTATCTGTTCTGAATACCAGCTGCTTTGTTCTTCAGCAAGCTTATTCTGGCACTTGCCTGAGGTTCACAGCCTTGGCAGCAAGAACAGTTTTGAGCAATGCAGTCAGATTGTTCCAGTGTTAGCCTTAAAACTTGTCCCTGCAGATCTGCAAGGTGCAGCTGTGTTGGTGCGTTAGTTTATCAGTTCATGACTGCATTTCTGAAGCTCATATCCTGAACTTCCCTGCTTACAGTGCTTTGGTTTGTGCTGTGGAGGCATTTTGGAGCACAAACTGGATTCCTTTTGGATGAGAGTAATCTGAGACATGTTCCTGGAATACTCTTATTGCTCTCTAGTAGTTGGGGTGCATTCAGTCAGAGGGACCAGGCTAGGACTTGTCCAAAGTCAGTGTCTCTTCTACCCTCCCTGTCCTGCAACGCATGTGGTGTGAGTGTCTGACCCACAGCACTACTTCACTCTGTAGTGGCTCTCCTGTCATGCTGCAGTGGTTCCTAATGCAGACGTGGCCTTAGACAAATAACAAAATAACCCCAGCATCTGTTTTCAGATGACAGTTATAGATGCCAGTACAAACAGGGCAAGTTGTATTCCTGAAGTGCTTAAAAATCCAGAAGAAACTGGATCAGCACTGACCTAGGATATAAAATTTCTCTATTACTTCATGAAACTTGAAACTACATCTTTGATATCTGGTTGAACTGCTGCATGTTCTCGGGCTCCTTTTAAGTTTTGAAAGGCCCTCTGCTTTCTCTTCCACTGGAATTAACTAAGCTATTCAGAAAAACAGCTATTTTAACTACAGTTCTTTAAAAGCAAGAGATCTGCATTGTGTATTTTTGTAACAGAATAGCTATCTTGGGGAACAAAACCTCCAAGAGGAATCCAGAAATGCTAGATGTATTTATATTTCAGTTTCTGGCACTGCTGACTCTTCACTTCCTCAGACTTTCTCCACTGAATGGTGAGTGACATTGTAGAGGGAGTCAATTTTCATTTGTCTGGAAAAGAAAACAAATTAAAGTGAACCACTAAGCCTTGGAGAACTTCCTCTTCTCTGTTCAGTCTGGCATGCTTTTCAGAATGGTGGGATTAAGGCAGCACCAAATCTCTCTGCAGTTCTACTCAGATTTCTTTAATAGTTTCTTCTGCTGACCTCTGAAGAAGCACATTATTAGAAATTGAGTTTTGCATACCTTGAGCTTTCATAAAGCTTCTGCTTTCTCATATTAGCAGAAATGTTCTTGCAGAATAATGCCTGTTATTCTGGGTTTGTTCTATTGAAATTTGGGGTTATTTATTTCTTTCCTTTAATACGTAAGGTGTCAGATTGCTACAGGAATAGAAGCCTTACATGGAGAGCTTCTCTCATTCTAGATACAGCCTCTCATCTAATAACTGAGTTTCAGCAGTTGTACTGACACGTGTCCTGATCTGAGAATCTTTACTAAAAAGGTGTTTCCTGTGTTTTTGGAGGACACAGATTTCATTTCCCCCGCTTTATTTTCCATTTGATTTCAATAACGTGCAAGTGAAAAAGGGATTATCAAAGGATTTTCTAAACAAGAAATAAAAATACTAAAAACAATTAGAAGACTTACTGTAGTTTTAAAAGTAGAAAAATCTAAAATGAAGACTGTCATAATTAGGTGTATTTCTTACTTTTGAGTGCCAGAGAACTTTCATATGCCTGAACTTTAAATGTCTGCTGTGCATCTTTGAATAGAAAATTGCATTTTAGTCTAGTTTAGAGCTGTGTTCTTCACTGTAGATTTTACAGCCTGCAAGATCTAGAAGGGCCTCTGCATTTTTTTGCCTGATAGGATTGAAGAGGGTCACAACTGTTTTCTGCAGAAGCTAGTTATTTTTCTGTTAATGCACAGGAAAGTGAAATTGTTCTATCCTTTTTGAGGAATAGAAGAATTTAGAGGCAACGTCCAGTTAATTTTTAATTCTTTAGGTAGTCCCTTATTACATGTTTTCTGTTGAATTATTTCTAGTGTGAAGTGAATAGCGGTATGAAGCAGAGCTAGACTACCTTAAAATATTTGCAGCAATGCAGTAATGAAAGCAGAGATCTGCCTTTTAGATAGCGAGAACAAGTTGGATAATGATGTAAATGTTGCTTCATTCTGGCTGGCACCTTTCTGCTCGAGTGATAAAGAACAGGACATACCACTTGTCTGTTGACACTACAGAAAACAGAAAAATATCTGCTCAAGAGAAATCCTGTGTGTGGGCTCTTCAATAAAATACAGAGTTAAGGGTAAATAGCTGGTCACATTTACATTGGTGTGTCTCAAGCTGGGAATGCTTGAAAATTGCTATCAGATAAGTTACCTGCTATAATATTTTTACATTTCATATATTGAGGAAGGCTTCTTCTGGCTTGCATATTTAATGTGCAGTTTTAAATCAAGCTACCTTGCTTGTGAACGAGTATCATTGAATTTATACTGATGTGAGGCTGTTGTTACCTTGTGCTCCCTCTTCTGGCTGTTGCATACCAATGTCAACATTTCCTTCCTTTGGATTAAAGAAAGAATAGAGCAAAGCCTGCTATTAATACAGGAAATCAAATCACAGATCATGGGAACTTGCAGAGGGACCACTTTGAAACCTTCTGTACATTCAAAAGTATAGTTCAATCTAATTTTGTGAGATTTTTCTTCTAAAGAATGAGGATATCAATTCAAAACTCCTGAATCTTACATTTGAGGAGTATGGGGAGGTCAGTTGTAGGTCATGGGCAGATTCCTGAGTAGTTCTTTAAATTGATTCAGTTTAGTTTTGGAATGTATGTATTTAGCTTTTATTAAAGGGTGTAGAGTACCAAAGAAATTGAACTTAGTAATAGAATTACAGTGCCTCTAGACTGTTATCCATGTTTAAATTGATAATTCAGTTTGTCATAAAGAGTAGCCAGAACTAGCTCTGTACAAGAGATTTATCTCCTGGTACTAGATACTAAATTGGTGCAGGATTGTCTTAGACTAGTTTCTTCATTGTCTTTGAAACTTTGTTTTAAGGTTTTTCTGACAAGAAGACTATTTATGTGCCAGAAATACTGGGTTTTTTTTTCCTTCGTTGTTGTGGACAGAATCTGTAACTCTTGAGGATCTCTTTTCAGTGGCATAAACTGAGACTTAATAAATGTCTTCTTTACAGCACCCGGAAAAGTAGCAGATAAAGTTATAATAGAAAACACTAGAGATTCCACCTTCGTTTTTATGGAGGGTTCTGAAGATGCCTATGTTGGATATATGACAATCAGGGTAAGAATCTCAGATGTCAGCAGAGCTCTCAATAATCTCATTTTCATGTCTGTGCAGTGAAATAAATGCTACATTGTTGTGTTGTCTTCCTTTTTCAGTTCAACCCTGATGACAAATCTGCTCAGCACCACAATGCACATCACTGCTTAGAGATCACCGTGAACTGCAGCCCAATTATAGATCACTGTATTATTCGAAGTACTTGTACGGGTTAGTGGGCTTTTTATTGTTTGGCATTAACACTGTGTTTCAAGTTCCCAAACTAACGAGGGCACACAGAAGCAGCACACAAATCGATTATGATCACTATTGCAACAGTTCATTTTTTGATGCAGGTATTTAATACAAGTCTTGCAAGCAGTTCTTGTCTGGAAATGATGTTACTAGAGGGACTACTTTGCATCCAAGACCTTTGTGATAGTCTGTACTTGGTCTTCTCTTTGAATGAGTTTGGGCTCTGGGCAGTTAAAAACCTGAAAAGTGACAGTTCATATAAACTTACCTGGTTCTGACATGAATACAGTTGTAGCTGGCAGGAGAGAGCATTTGAAGAGGGCACACATGGGACTTTCATGTTAGGTTCATTGTAATATACACTATTTGGTTTGATGGCATGAAACAATCATGAGCTGTAACTGCTACGTTCAATTTCCTGTCAAGAGTGGAATGATTCAACATACTCAGTGTATGAGTTCCCATACAGGCAGAAGAAGTGCAGTGTGGAAAGTTAGACTCATTTCACCCTCTGAGATAATAAGGAATTTATACCGCCTGAACAGGAAAACATTGGTAGTTCAGATTCAGGAAAGAAACAGTTAGACAGTGGTAGGAAGGCTGGGTGGCAGTTCAGTCATTTGGCAGGAGGACATGGCATTTGGCAGTCAACTGCATGCACAACATGGCAAGCTTTAATGGGTTTGAACACAACCAGATGAAATGGATTTAAAGTGAGAAAGAAGAGGTACAGGATAATTAAAGTACTGATTCTTTGCATGGAAATGGCAATATGAACTTTACCCAAGTTCAGGTAGTGAAATGGAGTGGATCAACATAGCAGGCTGTGCGTAAAGGTTAACATAGCTCAACATAGAGGGAAGACAACAAAAGAGATCATCACTGAGATAATAAACCCTACACTTCTCTGGTGTGAAATTTGGAGGAGGAAATGCTGCCAGGAACTGTAAAAAGAATGGTGGAAGGACATCTCTTCTGTTCCTTGCAGAGGAAGATGTGCTCTTTCCTGGAGGTTTCAGGCTATAAACTACACTTTTGGTCAAGGCAGCTCTGTGCCTTGAATCGCCATCTGTTCTATTGGAGGCATAACAGCTAATATGCAAAAGTGCTAAAAAAGAGGAACAAAGGACAGCTAGCTGCTCTCAGTATCTTGAGTTCTTTATTTAATCTCAAATACTGGGAAATTGAAGTATACGGAGAAATGCATACTATTGGTTCCTATCTATCAATATTGGAGACCCTGATAACAAATGAGAAGAATTAGTTTCTTGGATCACATTCAGCTTCGTGAGAAAAGGAGTTTGAAGAGCTGCATGGCTTCATATTGAAACATGTGCTTACAGACAAGCTAGTAGTAGGTCCTGATGTTTTTGTGAAAATTGTTTATCAAAATTAAGCTTTGATTAATTTGTTTTTGGGTTTTTTTTCCATGACCATGTCATTATAGAAGACTAATTCTGAGAATTCTGGATTTTTGCCTGCCTAAGTACTCCGGATTTCTGAATGTTTGCTGCATTGAATTATTGCTCTTCTCCAAAAATCATAATTTCAGGTCCATTTTGGAGGCTGTGTGTAGGCTGTACTATCATCACATATTGATTATTAATCTATATTGATTTTTTTAATCCTACCAAGCCTTGCTCTGACCTACTCAGGAAGTACTGAGTGCCTGTAAAAAGGGAAGAAGAATGGCACCCTGCCAGAAAGGCTGTTTCTAGTGCCATCTCTGAAGTATTGATCCATAAGCATTCACAATTTTCTAGCACAGGCTTGATACCCTTCCTGTAGACCTGCAAATTGCATTAAAGCACATTTTTACATTGGTGTATATAATATGAAAAGATGTGAGCTGTATGTAGTATGGGAAGATGTGAGCTGTCTAAGTATCAGTGCCTTGCTAGTCCAAAGCATCTTTGAAATACTACTAAATAAAGTTTAAATGTGTAGTTTAAATGCAAGATACTGAATCTAGAGGTTCTGTTGCTTCTGTTGGAGAAGAAATCTGTATTAGTCCTCACCTGGACAGATAAAAGTAGTGGATGGCAATGTGCCTTTTCCTTTTTTTGTTTTTCCCCGAAGTATTGCTTAGGTGTCTGCAATCATTATATTGAGTAAACAAAATAAAGCCTAAACCAGTAATACATGTGTTTGGTATTCTAAAAGGACCAGTTTCACATGATCAATAATAAAGTCCAGTTGAAGTGAGTCAGAATACAGATTGCTTTCATTTAAATAAGCAAAATGTGAGGGAGGAATGATGTCAGCACACCCCACCAGGAAACTGTGGGACACCACCAACACACATACACCCCCTGCTACACACACTCCAACAAAATACCCTTCCTACCCCCTTAGAAGAGCTTGATAAACAAGACAAGATCTAACGTCTGTCTTGAAGAAACTGCTTGTGTCTTAACTTGAGAAACAAAGGGAGTGAGAGCAGTGATGCTCATCCATCAAAGAACAGAAGAATTTGAATGGCAAAGTGTTGTGTAACTTTTGTTCCATATTTAATGAGAATAGGCAGGAATGATAAATGTGCTCATACCCTAGAGGGATAATGAAATATGTTCCACTCTTGACAGTAACGGTGGCTAAGGTTAAACAGCTGTAAAAAAAGACATTCTAAATGATGCAGGAGTTTAGAAAGAGCTGGCCAAGAAATCTTCTGGGCTCTTATTATGTATCAACAATAACTTGAAACCTGGGTGCGATGGTGTGTGTCGTAAGGTGGAGAACAGCAGCATGGGGGAGATTAAGAGGGATGAAGTATGGCAGGTGGTTCTGCTTACTACTCCTGTGTAGGATAAAGAGGTAGTAAAATTTAGAACTGAAAAAACCTCGTGTATTTACAGCAAGTTATAATGGTTACATCACACAATCAGCATTTTTGATGACTGACTGACTAAAAGAAGGTAGCAGTCCTGGTATGATTGCATACATCCTTGAAAAATACTTGACTTCAGTGTATAGTGCCTTAAGAGATTGGAGATTCACAGAATTACCAGATTAAATAGACGAAAAATACTTTCAGGGTAAATTTAAATGGCTTTTTTTGTGCCTGTTTCAAAGATGGCTTCTTGACTTTAAGCCATTTGTCAGTGGCTTACAGAGAAGAAATAAAATGCATACTGATGAGCTTGTAGACAATAAAGACTTATGGCTGAGGGTATCTAAATAACCAGGAGTATATGTTGCTGCCTTTTTGGAAGGTATTCTCTCAAATAATATTCACATTACTGTGAATAAGAATGAAGTCAGTTATATGCATAACTTGATTTTATTCCTGGTTTTGAGGGATAAATCTCTCCTGCAAAGCTGGAGAATCTAGAGAAAAGCTTAAAGAGTTGTGGGTAAAGATCTATATATGAGCCCTCCTGTAGTTAAGTGGCTAAAAGAAGTGATGTGAATCTTAGTTGCACCAGTGGGAATACTGAGCAGAAGTAGAGAGACTGTATTGCGCCTCTGCTTAGTCCTGCTTCAGAGTAAAGTGCTCTTCCCTTGTGTCCATAGCAACATGTGGAAAATTTAGAAACAGTTCCATGAAAAGTCCTTAAAGCAGAAAAATGCGGTTGTCATGAAAAACATACTGACTGCAATTTGTGACTTGCATCAAGGAGAAGGCTGAAGGACTAAATTGCTTGCACTAAATACGTACATGCATTGGGCATGGCGTATGCTAGTATAGAGAGCCAGGAGCTGGGTACTAAAGCTAGAGGAATTCAGATGACCAATTAAAATGGACATTAACAAGGTAGCAACCCTGTCACCAGCTATTAAGCTTTATGGTGGTTTCTCAGTTGTTGGAAATGCTCAAATCAAAATTAAATGTGTTTCTAAAAGATACGCACTGAAGTTCAAGCTACTAGAACTGAAGCAGGAATTAATTCAGGGAATCATTATAGATTGTATTATTCATAAGGTCAGACTTGACAATCAAAATAATTTTGTTAGGATTAAAAAAAACCCTCTGTAAATGAGTCTATGAATTATTAAAGCACAGTCTTTGTGGTTCTGTGCTAGAAGGTAATATGAAAACTGACTAATAGAGCATGTACTGGCTTGCTTATGTAGTAATGTTTAATTGTGGGTAATGTGTGTGTTAAGTAGGCCAGATACCCCAGGATGACCTTTCTGAAATCACTATGAATCTGCAGTTTGGTTTTAGTGGCTGTAGAATTTCGTGTTTTCTTATTTGATGGAGTTCAGGGAATTGAGCTGACCTGATGAAGCCTTAAGCAGTTTGAGTCCTTGATGCCTGCAGAGAGTTTGTTTTCTGGGTGATGGTATGGTAGCTAAAATGATCCAAGGAGCCTTGTAATTCAGCTGGGAAGAGATTTCTTGGTTTCTGGTGTGTATGTAGTTTTGTACTCAAGATTGTGTTGTTTGTATCCTACTCATTTTTAGGTAGTCTTTGTATGCTACAGCAGTACTATTTGTTTGGGCTCTTGGAATTACGGGGTTAGGAAAATTTGAAGGGAAGTAAAGTAAGGCAGTAAATACAGAGTTTTATTGTGTTTTGTTGTCCTTTGGTGTGAACAGTCAGTATACAGTCAGCCTAGCTAACATAGAGAAATAAGTGAGTGATAATTGTTATAAGCATGAATTAGTATATAAACTATTGTCTATTCTGGCAGTCATATGCAGGTGCCCCTTGCAGAGGGATTTTAAAGCAGTTCCTTCCTCGGTTTTTGCCTCTGCAAGATGATGACATGTGTTTTCTGCCTGTGGCTTGCAGTGCTTTGGCGCTGTGCACGCCGAGTCCTTTTGAAATACCAGTTCACACTAACTTTTCTTGCAAAAGCACTGCCAGACTATTTATAAATACACTCTGCTTTGAAGCTATGGTAACTGTGCTGTTTTCTTCCAGTTGGCTCTGCAGTATGTGTTAGCGGCCAAGGAGCTTGTCCTACTATTAAACACTGTAACATCAGCGACTGTGAAAATGTTGGACTTTACATTACAGACCATGCACAGGTATTTTTCAGTATCAGTTTCTTTACTCTGATAAAATTGTTTGCTACCATCCTTGATTCCTGTTTTAATTTCCATCTTTATTTCCTAGGGAATATATGAGGACAATGAGATCTCCAATAATGCGTTAGCAGGGATTTGGGTTAAAAACCATGGAAATCCCATTATCAGACGGAATCACATTCACCATGGACGTGATGTTGGCGTTTTCACTTTTGACCATGGCATGGTAACGTACCTGTTTTCCTTTGAAGAAAGAAATATAGATGTTGCATAGCTGATTTTCCCTGTCATTGAAGAAAGGTTCAAAAAAGATGCTTTTACATGTGAACAGGTATTTTAAAATATGCCTACTGTTCTCTTACCCTTCAGTGGATACCTCCACTTTAAAGACATTATTAGCTGAAAGAGGTTTAAGAAAGGGTTTTGCAGTTAATTGGCAGCCTGTTACATCAAATTATGTTACAGTGACAAAATACCTCTTGAAATAGGATGTAAATGGTGGGCTTACATTTACACTATCACTGCATTCCTTTTTCTTTGAAACAGAATGAAAAATAAGGTGCTAGAAGATATAAAAATGAACTAAAATGCTCTGTGGAATCTTAGTCTTATTTCCACATTAAATCTCAAACAGGGTATGTCCAGCTTCTTTGGGAAGAAGACTTTTCTAGAATGGAGTTATACTGGAATTTTAACACAGAGTTTCCTTGCAGAATTCAGGCCTTCTTCCATAAAAAATGTTTTGTTTTGTTTTGTTTTTTTTTCCTGTGGGTTGGAGGTGGTAAGTTCCATGTACCAGTAAAGCAGCGAGTAATGACTTTGCATAGCCCTTGAAATAAACAGGTTATTCTGTCACTGAAATGTATTATTGTTATTATTATTAACATTATTATTATTATTCTTCCCTGGAATTGTTCAAGGCCAGGTTGGACAGGGCTTGAAGGACAGGGTTGCTACCTGGTCTAGTGGAAGATGTCCTTGCCTGTGGCAGGGGGTTGGAACTTTGAGGCTGGAACTTTTGTATGGTCTTCAAGGTCCCTTCCAACCCAAACCATTCTATGCTTTTATTTGCTGATATGTTTTAGGGTAATATTGTGCATGTCATCTGACAGTGCCAAATCATTGTTTTTCCTGCTTGAATGACAAAGTCCCAGTTCCCTCCACCCAGCTGGCAAAAATTAGTGGTTTTCTTCTAGTTACTGTTAAAATGGCAGAACTTTAAGGATGCTTTCCATAGAGTACAACAGCTCTTGGTTCTCAGGTCTAAGAAATCATGAAAGGAAGGTGAGAGACTGGCATGTCTGAGTCAAGAGCTGCTGGTCAAAGTAAAGGGCAAGAAGGAAATGCATCGGCAGTGGAAGCAGGGACCAGTATCCTGGGAAGAGTATAGGGACTCTGCCTGGTTGACCTCAGGGATGGAGTCAGGAAGTCCAAGGCGCAGATGGAGCTGAGCTTGGCAAGGGATGCAGAGAATAAGATTGGCTTCTACAGGTACATCTGCCAGTAAATGAAGGTCAAAGAAAACGTATCCCCTCAATAAGCAAGTCTGTCAAACTGGTAACAACAGATGAGGAGAAGGCTGAGGTACTCAACTATTTTACCTCAGTCTTCACTGGCATCCTCTCTTCCCACACCTCTCAAGTGGATGGACTGGGGAGCAAAGTCCCTCCCACTGTGAAAGAAAACAAGGTTTGTGACCATCTAAGGAACTGGAACATATGTAAGTCTATGGGACCTGATGAGATGCATCTCAGAGTCCTGAGAGAATTTGCTGGAGTAGTTGTCAAGCCACTCTCTGTGATATTTGAGAAGCCCTTGCAGTCAGGTGAATTCCCTGTGACTGGAAAAAGGGAAACATTGCAGCCATTTTTAAAAAGGCTAAAAGGAGGACCCTGGGAGCTGCCAACCTGCCAGCCTCACCTCTGTGCCTGGGAAGATGATGGAACAGATCCTCCTAGAGGATATACTAAGGCATATGGAGGACAGAAGAGTGATTCAAGACAGTCAGTATGGCTTCACTAAGGGCAGGTCCTGCCTGACCAACCTAGTGGCCTTCTGTGATGGAGTGACTACATCAGTGGACAAGGGTAGAGCTACACATGTCATCTACAACATTATCTACTATAAGACATCTTCATCACCAGACTGGAGATGAGGATGAGGAATTGGTTGGATAGTTGCATTCAGAGGGCATGGGTTAATGGCATCTAGATGGAGATAAGTAGCAAGTGGTGTCCTTCAGGGGTCTGCATTGGAACCAGTACTGTTTAATATCTTCATCAATGACATGGTGGGATTGAGTGCACATTTAGCAAGCTTGGAGATAACACAAAGCCGAGTGGTGCAGTTGTTGAACCCAAGGGATGGGATGCTATCCAGAGGGAGCTGGACAAGGTTGAGAAGTGTACCCATGTGAATTTTAACAAGGCCAAGAGAAAGGTCCTGTACCTGGGTTGGAGGAACCCCTGGTATCAGTACAGGCTTGGGGATGAAGGGATTGAGAGAAGCCCTGAGGAGACGGATTTGTGTTTACTAGCGGATAAAGGGCTCAACATGACCCAGCAGTGTGTGCTGTCAGCCCAGAACTGTATGCTGGGCCACATCAAAAAAAGTGTGGCCAGCAGGAGGTGATTCTGCCCCTCCAGATCTCATGAGAACTCACCTGCAGTGCTGCATCCAGCTCTGGAGTCCTCAGGATAAGAAAGAAATGGACTTGTTGGAGTGGGTCCAGAGGAGTCCGCAAAGTTAGTCAGAGGGCTGGAGCACCTCTCCTGTGAGGAAAGGCTGAGAAAGCTGGGCTTTTTCAGCCTGGAGAAGGTGCAGGGAAACCTTATTGCAGCCTTTTAGTACTTAAGATAGGTTTATAGGAAGATGGGGACAAACCACAGAAGGGCCTGTTGTGGTAGGACTTGGGGGGATGGCTTTAAACTAAAAGAGGGGAAATTGAGACTGGATGTAAGTGAGAATTTTTTATGATGAGGGTGGTGAAACATTGGAACAGGTTTCCCAGGGAAGTGGTGCCCCATCTCTGGAAACATTCAGGATCAAGTTGCAAGGGGCTCTGAGCAACCTGCTCTAGTTGAAGACGTCCCTGCTCATTGTAGCGGAGGCTGGGGGGTTTGAACTGATACCACAGAATTTTATTATCTTGCTGTAGTTGTTGGGTGCTGCAGGACATGGATTGCTTATACCTTTGGTGATAGGGAATAATAAACTATATTGTTAGTTGCTTTGGAGGTTTTACTTCTAAAGGCGCTGTAGATAAATAGGAACCTCTTCAGTGCTGTGCTGCTGCTGTAATGAAAATCTCAGTGTAACAGACTTGATCTGAGAACACTGCTAAGAATGAGGTCAACCAAACCATTGCAGGTTTCACGTACTCTGGGAGCATATTCCCCTCCCTGCGTTTTGGTTGTAGCCTTGCTTCCTGACACACTTCTGGTTTAGGTATGGCTAAGTTCATGCTAGGCATGTTCTTTGGCAAGTCCACCATAATCAGACCTGTGCTAATGTTATATCCACAGATGTTCTTCATAAGTAAATGTCATCTAAGTAGTTTTGCTGGTAGATAGTACTTATTCCCTGAGAAAGAGAAGTAATACTTGTAAAAATGCAAGCATTAGCCAATAATGGCTTAGACTAGCTGAGAAAGATGAGTCCCAAATCACACTTCTGCAGACATAGCTTGAGTGTAGACTGGACTTCTGTTCTCTCATTTCAGTTTTCTCACTTTTTATCATCTGACCTTTGGAACCACTGTTCTTTATGTATCCCTCATGTATTCCATCTTACTGTCACCACTCCTTTCCCCCCAGAAAACTTAGCTTGTTCAGAGATCTGACTGCAGCAAACATTAATTTCAAACTTAGTCATCCGGTGTTTGCTCCAAGGAAACTATAGCTCACCATTTTGCAGTAATGTTATTCCTAAATAAAATGTTTATTAATTCAGGTATTAAATTGCTTTAGCTTTCCTACTGAACTTCTACATCAGGATTTTCTACAGTGTGTTATGTGTTGGGGGACTGTTGATTAAGTCTCAGATGCCTGTTGAATAGAATAATAATCTTTCGTAATAAGACATTCCTTTGGGGAAATAAATTTCCATAATTTTGATGAATGATTAATGCAATTATAGCTAATACATAATATAGCAAGGCTTTCAGGGAAGAGGAAGAAGAGGAGCAGCTGGTTTTTAAAGACCAATATTTTTAGCCCTGACTGGGTGAATTTAGGTGCACTAAATTGTGGATCTTTTTTTCCCATTGGTGTCTTCCTTCCCTTGTAAGTACTTCTTCTATTGCTTTAGTTCTAACCCAGATCTGGTTAAGTTCCTGATGAGTATTTGCAGGCTAGAAAGAGAAAATCCACTGTGGATAGAATCTAGTGAGGCTTTTGTCCCTACTACTGTACATGTAGTTGTTTGGCTATTTTACAAAGAGTGGTGTCAACTTAAGATGTTATGTCTTTGTTTTACATTATCTCATTGTCTGGACACTGTCACTGCCTTGTTTAAGCTGTATTGTATAAGCACTCCTAATCAGCTTCAGTGGATACTTAGATCCCTGCACCCCTCCAAGACTTAAACAGGCTCAAAACATGGATGAAGTTATTCAAGCTACAGACAACTGGTAAAGGAGCGTGCTTCAGTAACTCCTGGAGGGAAGATGTCTGTATGCTTGAGGGTTAATTGGAAAGCCTGGCTAGGAGCTGCTTCTTGTTGTAAGCACTGAAGTATAAATATTAAATATGTGAGCATTGAAATATTAAAAAATTAAAAAGCCAGACTGAATTCACTTGATTAATTTTAAATACAAGTGTATTTGAACTGGTTTTTTTACCAGTGGAATGCCCGTTCCAATGCTGTGATCAGTGTGATAGCACAAGCAAAATGGCATAGAAATAAATGTTTCCTTTTTGTTTAAAGGAAACACTAACACATTAAAGAGAACATGTGAGTAATATTTCTCAGCTGCAAAAATTAATGAAACCTTTCTTAGTCATAAAGTCCTTTGAAAGATTTCCCCCTCTGCTTCCATCTCCAAGTCTTCTTTTGGCAGTGTCCTCTGTTCTGTATCATGCTGGTGATGAAGTTGATGAGATGACATCATTGGCAGTATTTACATCCTCTTTGAGTGACGTGGTGTCCTTCAGATACAAATGCTACATATCTAAACAAAATCATGGATTTTCTGTGTTCACTTCTCTCACTTTCCTTCTGTTATTTTTGGGGGTGGCTTTTTTTCCCCCGTTGCTTGTGACTGTGAAGTGGGATAAGTACATTCCAGTGCTGAATTCCTGGCCTACACGTTCTTTTCCCGTGGGTTTCTGTGCTGGAGTGCTGCCTTTGAAAGGTTCAGGAGTGCTTTGTTTTTCAGTTTCATGCTCTCAGACTACTCTTTGTGTTTGGATACTTGTAGAAACTTCACCTCTTATTTCTAAACTGGCAGTCTTCTGACGTTTGCCTTTGTGCTTGTGCCAAACATTGAACAAGCCGGCATCAACACTGCATTGGCAGCCCTCAGTGCCCTGCACTGACCTCTTGTGCCAGCTGCCTAAGATAAGTTAGAAACATTTGTCATAAATTGTATTTAGTGGTTGTATGCAAGCATCAGAGGAGTGCCAATTTATTATAAGAGTGAGTATAGTTTTATAGTTTAAAGCTGAGAGGCATTACACTTGCTCAGCCTGGAGAAAAGAAGGCTCCAGGGAGACCTTAGGGCAGGTCCCGTTGCCTAAAAGGGCTGACAAGAAATCTGAAGAGGGACTTTTTACAAAAACATGTAGGGACAGGACAAGGGGAAACGGCTTTAACCTGTCAGAGGGGAGATTGAGATGAGACATTAGGGAGAAATTCTTCCCTGTGAGGGTGCTGAGGTGCTGGCACAGGGTGCCCAGAGAAGCTGTGGCTGCCCCATCCCTGGCAGTGCCCAAGGCCAGGTTAGATGGGGCTTGGAGCAACCTGGTCTAGTGGAAGGTGTCCCTGCCCCTGGCAGTGGGTTGGAACAGGATGAGCTTTAAGGTCCCTTCCAACCCAAACTAGTTTGGGAATCTATGAATTAACACCTGTGGATGGTGTTCAGACATGGTCTCAACAACTGCAGAAGTACAGTGGTTTTAACTGCATCAGCTCAAGGTCAGCAGTTCAGCTTAAGCTGACCCTGCATGAGGTGGACTGGACTTTTTAATGCAGTTTCTCCTTATGAATATTGAATGGTATAGCATCCTACCTCGCAGAAAGCCTTGACTTTCTGACCCAGTGTTCAGTCTTATTGGGGAATCTGAGGTATAGATTGATTTTTTTTTAGTTCTGCTAAACTTCTGAGGAGCATTTCCTTCACAGAACCTTACAGCAAATTCTGTTTCTACTCAATCAGCAGTCCTATGTTTTTCCAGAAGGTGGAAAGCAATAACTTTGAAGGCTCCATTTTCTATTTTCTGATGAAATTAAACTTGTACTCTGCTGCCAGGTGATGTTATGGTATTCTGGGGCTTAGTGGCAGAGTACAGTTCATGTACAGGTACTTCTGTTCCTCTCTGAAGTTGCGTATTATGTAGATACACTGCAACAGAAGCAAAGGAGCCTTCTTTTTCTTCTACTTAATTTCCAAGCGAGTTTAAAGGTTACACAGTGTATGCATTGTTTTCAAGAGTTAAAAGGATTTCTTGCATATTTTCTTACTGTTAAATAACAGTGCTTGCTGAAGCTTGCAGAGATGTTGCTGACCACATGATAAAATCTCTGCTTGTTTGCAACTTGACATGGAATCCGAAACGGCTGTGATGAAGCACATCTGAAATACCTCTTCTCCTTCATCATGTTGCTGTAGTCACAACATATTTGGCACTCAAGGGGAAGATGATATGTGAAGTAATTAAAAAGATACTAAACCAAGTATAGTAATACTTTAATTGAAATGATATATTCCATTAAGAGGATTAAGCTCTGTACTGAATAGTTGTATTACTTAAGTTTCTCTGAAGGCTTCATTTTAAGTGATAATGAGGACAAGGAAGTGGTTCCTTTTGGGATAAGAAGTCCCAGAGGCTGCCTGTTGACAGGAAGGTGTGTTTCTGAGATCCCCTTTAGATTCCCCTGTCTCTCTGAAAACATCTTGACTCACTCTGAAGAAATCTAATCCTAAATCCTTGAAGAAAATACTTCCTGGATATTTACAGAAAGTAGATTTTTTCAATTCCATTTTGTTTTATTTATCTCCCAGAGGGGCCTGGGGAGTGAAGCTGTGCACACTGATAGTATGCTTTTTGGAGCGTGTTTAATCAATGCACTGCCTTCCCTGGCTGCAGTCCTCAAAGCAGGAAGAAGTGCCTACTGCCTTGATTTCCTCATTGAGCTGTATGTATATCTGCTTGTTTGTAATCCAGATACGTTTGATGAATTCCCTTAGCAATACTGTCCCACAACACGTAAGTAAGAGTGCATTCTCCCTAGGTTGGCAGTAACTTGAGTAATTCCTGGGTGGTAGGTAGTAGAAACTCCAGGACTGATGTGCTTTTGGTTGTAGGTCATGTGAGTACAAACACTGGAATCCAGTTACACTGAGCAGTAGGAGGAATTGTGCTTTTCTTGGAGTTTGTAAGTAAAACAAGCTTCACAATTAGCAAGACTAAGTAACCAACTGAAGTGGCTACAGAAGAAACATTATTCAGGCAAGATGCCTATGAGGGTGTCAGACACCTTTCCTTTTCAGTGAGATGTTTTACACATGTTACCAGTTCAGTAAACATAGCTAATCTTTTGCATCATGAGGACTGATAATGCTAAAACTGTGGCTGGAATCATACAGATAGTTTATACTATAGATGTCTGTCCCTCTGTGCTCTACAAAACCATCTAGGAGAGAAGTAAGATTGGTTTATGATGGTTTTCAGCTGTGTGTTGTTGGATGTAGGAACAGTGCAGTTTTGTTGGTTGTCAGCAGCAGGGTAGTGCTCTGAATGTCACATGTGCTGCTTTTGGTCTTGCTCTCCACCACTGCCTGCTGGAGATAGTCTGGGTTAGAGCTTTCTAGAACTTGCATCCAAGCCATCCACAAGTTAAAACAGATTCCTTAGTGATTATCCACCATCTCCAATAAGGGGTGCTTCCTCTCTTTCAGTTCCGTTTCTCTTCTTTTAGTTGGAAAAAATGGGCATATAATACCATTAAAGTTCACCTCAAGGAATAAGTTGAGTTTTAGTATCAAAGTGTTCCAAAACTGTGTCAGGAAAATGGTCTGCCATTTGCCAGATGAATTTTCAGATGAACCAGTTCTTGATGCTGCTATACGAGTGCTTGTTGGCATGGCAGAAGGAGCATGCCCAGGGTGGCTTTGTGGAACATCTTTTTGTCTTTTCTCTTCATAGCTATGGGGTTTTTATAAAGCCTTTGTTCAAATACAGTTTTGGTGTAAGCCTACTATTACTATTGCAGTTTCTAAATGGAAGTGTGCAGCCTTTTGAAAAGGGTGAGCTGGGGGGGAACTTTACCAGTTGGTTGCTCAGACCAGTCCAGCCCTGGAAAAACTACTCCCACATCCACATGTATTTATTCTGACTAGTTATTTCAAAGAAATTTAGAAGACTGTTAACTACATCAATCATATTCTTATCAAGTAAGTATGGTTCTGAGTTTGAAAATACGTAGGTAGTCTTGCCATAGCACTGTCTTTTTCATATAAAGCCTGTGGGCTTTATGGGCTTTGAAAGGAGCCTGATCCTTAGGAGCTGCTAAGGAAACCTGACATTCAGTCCTCTTTGAGATGGCATATCCAGAGTTGCCTTTTTTTCTTGGTATCCCGTGGATAGTAATAAACAGCAATGCGAACACAGTGTCTTTGAAACACTTGTTTTAGAGGAGGGAAAAAGTAACTAGCTATGTAAGTATTTATGTATTGTAATTTTTGGTACTGTTTTCTTTTAAATGAGGATTGTATTTAGAGGGGAGGGTAAGGAATAGCCTTAATTTTTAAAAGGACTTTTAAAGGAAACTGCCTTTTTTGTGTGTGTGTTTTAAGGGTTATTTTGAAAGCTGCAACATCCACAGAAACAGGATAGCAGGTTTTGAAGTGAAAGCGTATGCCAACCCTACAGTAGTTCGGTGTGAAATACATCACGGCCAGACTGGAGGAATCTATGTTCATGAAAAAGGAAGAGGACAATTCATCGAGAACAAAATCTATGCAAACAACTTTGCAGGTGTTTGGATTACCTCAAACAGTGACCCAACAATAAGGTAATTTTTTTTCCTCATTGATGTTTTGTTACTTGGAAGAAGAGATTAGATGGGAAAAGAGCAATTTTATGTCATTTAATTATTATTTCATTTGTTATTGGGTTCAGACTTAAACAGAAGAGATTTAGGTTACATATAAGGAAGAAGTTCCTTACTGAGAGCGGTGAGGCCCTGGCACAGGTTGTCCAAAAAAGCTGTGGCTGTGCCATCCCTGGAAGTGTTCAAGGCCAGGCTGAATGGGGCTTGAAGCAGCCTGGTCCAGTGGGAGGTGTCCTTGCCCGTGGCAGGGGGTTGGAACTAGATGATCTTAAAGTCCTTTCCAAGCCAAACCACTCTATAATTCGATTTATAATGAACTGAAAGTACTTTTTTATATGTATGAAAATGAAATTGCTGTCTTGTGTTCGGTTGAACTGCATTTTTAATTTGCATGTATACTTGGAAGTATGTAGTTCTTCAAGCAACAGACCATAAATTTTCCATTTTAAATCTGACTGTTGTACGCTCCTAGGCACTATATACCTGTGTACACTGTATTATAATAATTTCATAATGTGGATACTTCTGTTTCTTAGGGGGAATGCAATTTTTAATGGGAATCAAGGTGGTGTTTATATCTTTGGTGATGGAAGAGGCCTTATTGAAGGAAATGACATTTATGGTAAGCTGATTTGCTTATTACTTCTTGAATTCTGAGCCAAATCAGTACACAAGTTGTCTGAAATAACATTTTTTGTTAACAGGTAATGCATTAGCAGGAATACAGATTCGAACAAACAGCTGTCCCATAGTTCGACACAACAAGATTCATGATGGTCAACATGGTGGAATTTATGTAGTGAGTATTACCTACAAGCAGGCATACAACCTTGTTTTCCTCTTCATATCAAGGTTGGGAAAGGGTGCTCTGTAAAATGTTTGATTGTATTTCCAATGACTGAAGTTCTTATGTTATAAACTAGGTTAATCCTAATAGACTGAAGGTGATGCTGATACTTAAAAGAATGTCACTAAATTATTTTAGAGTAAAAGGTGTAAAATTGGATGATGACAGAATCTCACCATTTCTTGGTTAAAAGCTTTTTAAAGGCTTAGTGTTCATAGCAGATTGTCATTATTTAAGAAAATAGACATCTGTTCAACTCTTTTGGAGTGTAATGTATTTATTGCTGTCCTCAGAAAATACTTGGGTTTTGCCTTCAGGATGCTATACATTGCAATTGCTGTATGATCCTGTACTGTAAAAGGGAGGAATAAAGTGCAATTCCCAGTGTGTGCAAGGGCTCTGCTAACTGAACTGAAGAAGCTGTCAGGTTACCATAAGCCATATCAGACTTTGAGAGATAATTTGTCCATCTTTCTACCAGAAGTTACCTGGGATTCAGCTGATGATGCAGGTGTGCAGCTTCATCTGTTCATTCTGTAAATCCAACCAGAACAGATTACCCTGTCCAAAAATACGCTGCTTTACTTTTAAGTTACCTTGAGAGACATGTCAGTTTTTTGTCAGTCTGGTGGATAGGGCTGGCTGTAGGTTTATGTGCTAGGGGCCATAGCTTTCATCAGGTATGGCACTGGAGTGGTGCTTTTCCTACCAGCAGCTTGGAGAGATTTACAAAGATTACTGCAGAGTCCTGAGATCACTGAATCACTGAATGGGCTGGGTCAAAAGGGACATTAAAGCTCTCATCCAGTTCCAACCCTTGCCACAGGCAGGGACACCTTCCACTAGACCAGCTTGCTCCAAGCCACGTCCAACCTGGCCTTGAACACTGCCAGAGATGGGGCAGCCACAGCTTCTCTGTGCACGCTGTGCCAGGGCCTCAGCACCCTCACAGGGAAGAATTTCTTCCTAAGGTCTCATCTCAATCTCCCCTCTGTCTGTTTAAAGCCATTCCCACTTGTCCTTTCCCTACAGCCCCTTGTCAAAAGCCCTTCTCCAGATTTCTTGTAGGCCCCTGTTAGGTACTGGAAGAATGTTACAAGGTCTCCCTGGAGCCTTCTCTTCTCCAGGCTGAACAAGCCCAAGATACAATGATTTACATGCAGAGTGGTCTTTGTTTCATGGCAAACATTCAGCATCATGATGTGCTGTTACTAAAAAATAGTACTCAAAAAAGAATTACTTTGCTGTGGTAAAGAAGGCATGTTGTGGAGGGATGGGAGCAGCCAGGAAAACAGTATTGGCCATTGGCAGATTATCTCAACTCTGAAACTGTCTTGTATTTAGCATGAAAAAGGACAAGGTGTGATTGAGGAAAACGAAGTTTACAGCAATACTTTGGCTGGAGTCTGGGTGACAACAGGAAGCACTCCAGTCTTGAGGAGAAACAGAATACACAGTGGGAAACAAGTGAGTGTTGCTCTGTGGCTACAAGGGGGCCACTGAGGATAAAGTTCTTTTGTGTTTTTATACTTCATACTTTGGAATTAATAATGTAATTCTCGATGTACTAGGTTGGAGTTTATTTTTATGACAATGGACACGGCGTTTTAGAAGACAATGACATCTATAACCACATGTACTCAGGGGTCCAGATAAGGTAAAGTGTATGCTGGTTTGACGTCAAAACAGATGTGGCTTGTTTTGTGCTCTTCTGTGCCTTTTTAACTGTTCTTGCATTCCTGTTTCTAAAAATAACTGTTTTGGAAATCCAGTATGTCTGAGTACCCTCTGCTTCAACTTAGAAAACAGTTCTGCTATTATAATAGCTTGGATGTTGAATAGAATGTGTGGTCCTTGAAGTCTGTAGAGCTAAAATACATCTTCATGCTTGGAAATAACTCTATTTTAGTAAAAGATTTTTAAGCAACAAGATGTATGAGGCACTTCTTTAGAGGTGTTCTAAACACTGGGAGACGGTAACGTGTTTTACATGACTTGTTGCTTACATTTCTCTCTAGAACTGGAAGCAACCCCAAAATCAGACGCAACAAGATCTGGGGTGGTCAGAATGGTGGTATTCTTGTCTATAATTCTGGTAGGTTTGTTTTTCACATTTATCCAGAACTGTTCATGTTTTGCAATATTACCTTTTCCCATTTATTATCCTTTTTGATTTTATTTTTTTTCCACCCTTCCTTCAATTTTAGGGCTTGGATTTATAGAAGACAATGAGATTTTTGATAATGCAATGGCTGGTGTATGGATTAAAACAGACAGTAATCCTACACTAAGAAGAAATAAAATCCATGATGGAAGAGATGGAGGCATCTGTATATTTAATGGGGGAAGAGGTAGTTTTTTCCCTTACTGTGGCATATACTGAATATTCTGGATAAGAGTTTCATTTCAGATTAAGCAGTGTCCTTTTGAAAGTGCTCTTTAGAAACCTATCTCTCACCTTCTGAAGTAGTGAAATAGTTACAATGAACATACACTGGTGCTTTTTAGCCTTAATTACCACTAATACTGAAATCTGTGGGAAGCAGAGGTAATGAATCTCATCTAAGATGACTGTTGGATTGCTGCTTGGGGCAGTTCTTTTATCTCATCTGCTTTTGTAAGCTTTGCCATTTGACTGAAAGACAGTATTTAATTCAAGTCATACAGCCAAAATCTTACATCTGAACAGATCAGATTCAGTCAGTATCAAAGGTTTATGGGGGGATGAGGGGGTGGTGGTGGTGTGAAAGTAAAGATGCATCTTCCAGGATGTATACTTGTAAACTTACAAGTGGTCCTCCTCTGAAATCCCCTGCTGACTGTTGTGTGTCCTGATACCAGATTCTGATGTTTTGTAGACAATCACTTGCTGTCAATGAGCTTTAGTTTTAAGTTAAACACTTTAAAGAAACCCTGTCCTGCAGTAACAAAAATGCAAGTTAAGCCTTGCTTTTGGCAGGCTGCTCCTTCTAGAAGACAAGAACAGAAAGGTGTTAGAAAAATGGAAGAAAACTTCGGGAAGTGTAAAGACTTAAGTTTTTCCCCATTTTTTCCGTAACGGTGCATATGATCCCAAATTCTATCTGTGTGCTGAAAAAAATACATAGTTATATACTGAGGATCACTTAAATTTGTCTTGCTAACTTCATTGCTACTGGTGGGTATTCCCCAAATGAAAAGTATTAGCAGGGTGATGATACACAAGATCTTTTGTAAGCACTTCACAGGATGGTGCTGGTAAGGAAATGTTAACAAGCTCCAATGTGGTGTTTGGTCTGTCATAGGTCTCCTGGAAGAGAACGATATCTTCAGGAATGCTCAAGCTGGTGTTCTTATCAGCACCAACAGCCACCCTGTGCTAAGGAAAAACCGAATATTTGATGGATTTGCTGCAGGTTTGTGTTGTTTAAATCAAGTCTTGAAGTGTTAGAGCTTAAGAGTAAGCTCTTCACAAAGCTAACGCTGACATTGTTTACCCCACAGTACTGAGGGATTTTATCAGAGATTGGGGATATCCTTCTGTATGTTCTAGAAATCATTTCAGAATTGTAGCCAGAATATCTTTACAGCAGCCTCTGGAATTCCTGGATGGAGAGCAGCACATGTTCTGCTTCTCATTTGTCTGTGAAATACTTTCTCATTATTTTCCTTTAGAAGTAATTGAGGAAGCTATCTAGAGCATATTAGTAGCAGATTTGCTGGATGTCAGTTTGAATATTTTATCAGTGCTTTAAAACATTAGAAACAGCAAATAGACATTTTAAAGAGCTCTGAATTACATCTTGAGTTCAACTTTCTCACTCCACAAACATGAAAAATTAATAAAATGAGCATTTCTTACTCCAAAAGAGATGAGGAATGTTTGGTAGTGATTTTTATGCAGTTTGCTGTTTAATGGTTGCAGTTCCATACGTTTTCCATTCCAACTAAATTTGCATTCTTGAGTTTTCTCCCATCTTTCTTTCAGAAGAAGGAAGTTTCTGAGAAGAGCCTCTAAAGGTGTTGTTTCAGTGTGGTGGGGGGGAAGGATAGGTTGCTGTCAAGAGCAGTCCTGGACAAATGACTTGGAAGACACAGGTTACAGATAAAAGCTGAGATTTAAAGAAATGAATTTTAGGTTACCCATCTTAAGAACTTTCTTTTTTCAAAGATACTCTAAGAAGGGTAAGGTATGTGCACAAGAAGTTTCAGATATACATGAAGATGACAGCTTTAAGCATCCAAAAATCATATCCCTCTTGAAAATACACAGTCATAATGCTGTTTTATTATCGCATAAAGTAATAATGTATTGTTACGGCCAGACAGCACACATGCCAGCTGTAATGGATGTAATGGAAGTATATGAGCCTCATTTTTATAGCAGATGACAACCTAATTTCCAGCTGTGTAAGTTTCCTTTTTCCCCCAGAGTTTATGAGGGTTAAAAAAAAATGAGCCAAGTACAGATCATGATAAGAGGCACAAATGCACAATCACTGAGGTTTAACTTTCCCACTTTCTTTTTTTCTCTTCCCCTGACCCAATAAAGGTATTGAAATAACAAATCACGCAACTGCAACGTTAGAAGGCAATCAGATTTTCAACAACCGCTTTGGAGGTTTATTTCTTGCGTCTGGTGTCAATGTCACAATGAAAGGTGAGCCTGAGCCCTCGCTGATTGGCTTTGTTCACTTTGCAGGTTTTAATTTGCTGCTGGGTTTGGGGTTTACCATGCCGTTCTTTTCACCATTTCTGGCTCAGGTCTGGTAGCACTTTAAGCTGAGTTGACACCAAGAGTTTCAGCTGAAGGTAATGAGCCAATAACTTAAGTTACTGGGTCTAAAAATCTAAGATAGCTTTAGACAAAGGCAAGTTAAGGTTCATATATCAGAGTTCTGTTATTAGCTCTGTTATTAGCTCTGTTTCTGAGCTGGGTACTGTACTTTGGGCCATCTCAAATTCCAAGTTAGTAGAATGACAAGTCCTTTGTTGCATATCTGAAAGCAAGTGTCCAGCACAGAAGCATGTCTCACTTGGCTTTTAGGATCTAAAGGCATGAATACAATCCCAAATCCCTTTTTTCAGAAAACAGGAACAGTTTGCATACATAAAACTCTCATGTGTAGTTGGGTAGTGCGCATGAGACAAGATCCTCTTGGAGGAGATTGGAATGATGGTTTGAATGACAGGCAGCTCCAGGAGGTTATTCTAGAAGAAAAAGGTTTGGTTTGCAGAGTTTTCACCCACTTGGCTGTACTTTATCTCCTTTAGTCCACATAAATATGAGCTCTGGCTCCCTGCTTCACAGCCCCTGGGCTTGCCAGCTGCATCACTCAGCACTGCGATGCCACTGAAGCAGACAAAACTAGTTTGAGGGGCACTTTGGGACGTGACAGAAGATCTAGTAGGTGAATAACAGAGAGGATTGTGAAATTCACAGTGCCTTGGACACGTCTTTTAAATGCTGGAGTGGTCAGACCAAATTCCCACATTTCCTGCTTTCTAAGGGATGTGTTGAAAGTCCTTAGGGTAGTCAAGAGGCTTTCCAATGTTCAGATTTCAGACTTCTCAAAAGAAGACCTCATCCTGAGAGGAAGGATTCTTTCTCTGTAACCATTAATTCACAGATTAGTTCACAGAGTATTTAAATGAAGGCTGGTCAGGTATTTTATGCAATGTATGCAAGAGTCCTGGTTAAGGAGTGCACTGCAGTCTTTGTGCATCTGTCTTCTAACGTGGCATGGAGGATTTGATATACTTCAGTGCCAAAACTAAACCAGTTATTGATCCAGGTGTGATTGGTTCTTGGCTTTGTTTCCCCCCCTAACAGATAACAAAATAATGAACAATCAAGATGCCATAGAAAAAGCTGTCAGTAGAGGCCAGTGTTTATATAAGATATCCAGTTACACCAGCTACCCGATGCATGACTTCTACAGGTAAAGGGTTTTTTTCTATTGCCTACAGCCAGGTTTTCACATAAACACTATTTCTCTTATACTAAAACCCCTAAAACAGTTGCCATGTGTCTGTTAGCACATAGATGCGTGCTCTTCCTCAGCTGCAATAGACGAGGATTAAACAAGCTCCCATTGTCATAAAACTCTAGAACAGCTTGGGTTGGAAGGGACCTTAAAGCTAATGCAGTTCCAACACCCTGTCATAGGCAGGGACACCCTCCACTAGACCAGATTTCTCCAAAGCCTGTCCAACCTGGCCTTGAACACTGCCAGGGATGGGGCAGCCACAGCTTCTCTGGGCACCCTGTGCCAGGGCCTCAGCACCTTCACAGGGAAGAATTTCTTCCTAATGTCTCATCTAAATCAGTTTAAAGCCATTCCCCCTTGTCCTGTCCCTATGTGCCCTTGTCAGAAGTCCCTCCCCAGATTTCTTGTAGGCCCAAGCAGTCCTCCCCTGTATATGTTTCTCTTAGCATTGTTCTGCCCCTAGATGTTCCCACTACACTTCACTCAGGCTCACCCCTTTTTGATTTGTGCTTAATGTGATGTTTCCCTTCAGATGTCACACCTGTAACACCACGGACCGCAATGCCATATGCGTGAACTGCATTAAGAAGTGCCATCAAGGACATGATGTAGAATTCATTAGACATGATAGGTATGTTCTGGGCAAGTACTTTGAGCTGTTTGGACAGTGCAAGTGCAGGAAGAATTAAAGAGCTATCTCTCATTGCAGGTTTTTCTGTGACTGTGGTGCTGGAACACTGTCCAATCCCTGTACGCTTGCTGGAGAGCCTACACATGATACAGACACACTATATGACTCTGCTCCACCTATAGAATCCAATACATTGCAGCACAACTGAATTCCTTTCAGAAAGCAAGTCCTGCCATTCGAATAGCATAACTGTTCAAACCTTTTCTTTGGAGGAAGTTACACTTGCCCATTTCTGCAGAAAGACACTGTGTTAAAGCGGATGTGTGAGGTGTTGACACTATGGAGCTCAACCTACCAAAAAAGAAAGTGGCAATATGTTGACTCAGGATAACAGAACTGGGCGTTTTAGCATTACTGTGTAAAACAAAGACTTTGAAGGGACAGAAGTGAAGAAAAAAAATAAGCTGCAATTTTGTACAGATACCAACTTCTGAAAGCTGGTGTTTTTACAAGTAGCATTGAAGCGCAGTCCAATTTGCAGTAGTACTATTCTGTAGACAAGCAGCATTCTTTGTTGCTGCCTTTATGGACATGGGTACCAATTGCTTTTGTAACATGGTAAAAAAAATGTGAGCTAGCACTTCTGCATTTCTTTTGATTTTTTTAACATTTATTCAGATTGAGAAATATGAGTTTAATGCTTTAATCTCATGTAGTTTGTTTCTAATTTCAAGCAAAAAAAAATCTTATTGTACTTGAATGTGTCCTGTTTTGTTAGCACACCTAGACTTGCTGTAACTGTACTCATGTCCCAGTATGTACGTTCTTTCTATGAAAGAGAAAACACTAATCTTAAATTATATCCAGCAATTTTTCTGGTGTCCTCCGAAGTTAGAATAATCTCCTTCCCTGCCCCAGCAATAGTCTGTACTCAAACCACCCTAACAAAGAAGAGAAGAGCGAGTGTTTTAATGAGACTTCCTAGACTATAATGCACTATAAAACAAAGTACCCACGTAACTAAGTTTTATGAAAGAAATTTTACTATGTTTTAAAGTACACAGTAGAAAGTCTCCTCAAAACAGTCTTGTATTTTACTCTGTTCATAGTTTTTTTTGAACAGTCTCGGACATTACTTAACCTGCTGGAAATCACAGCAATTTCCTGCTCTAATGAAGCTGAGACAAGTATATATACAGCCCTATCCAGTTTCATAGCTTTTTTCCATTTATGTGTATTGGTGACAGTGGGTAATCAACAGCCTGAAAGTGTATGCATGTACCATAACATCTAGACTTAATATATTGTGGAGTACTCAATAACCATTATGTAGAGGGTAGGTAAGAATTAAAGGGTTTAATTTCCTAGGAAAGACAATGGAAAAATGGTCATTTTTAAAAAATAAAGTTTATTAGATCATAACGTTGTCTGATACCAGCTTTTTTTGAGAAGTCAGCAGTCCAAAGCCACTTGGGTCCTTACAGGTGGTTGATCATAGTGGTAAGTTTCTGAACAGCGTTTCCATCCCTCACTGCACCATCCACCACCAGGCACAGGTACCTGAGAGAGATCAGAGTCAGCTTTACTGAATGCAGATGCTTAAACCTCCCTCGCACTGCCTTAGGGGACACAGATGCCATCCTGTGTCTGGTATAAAGCTGTTCAATTCCCAGACACCCCTATGCAAATACAGCTCTGAGTCCTAGAGACTAGCAGGGGCTTAAAATACCACATTACTCATCATATCTGCCCTTGTGTAAGTCAGGCTTCAGTACTTCCTGACGGCTGGTGAAGCACATTTGATACTCGGAGTTCTAACTGCCCCCTCTGGTGTGAGGCTATGAGCAAAAGCTCCTAAGATGGATGCCTGCTAAGCAGTGCATGACTTCTAACAGAGAAACCAAGGCCTTACCTGAATACTCTCAGTGACATGGTCATTCTTTCAAACTCCTTTGCTTTTCTGTGCCCCTTCTGAATAACTTCCTCTGGAATATCAGCTAGTCTTGCTGCATTGAAGCCATAGCTCTTTGGACATGCTCCTTCAGTGAACTTGTACAGGAACGTGATTGTTTCCTGGCTTGGATCCTCACTCTCATTTTCAACCATACATGCCTAGAAAGAGTAAGTTACAAGTCAATGTGTGTAATGGTTTATGTGTTTAGGTAACTGTCACATCCTTTCCTCCTGGTGACTGGGCAGAGGAATGCAAGGCAGCAGAGATAAAGCAAAACCCCACACCTCAGTGGTCCCAACATCACACCTACCATGTGCCCCAGGCGCACAGCCACATTGTGTGCATGGTCCTCCACCAGTGAATGGTAGTGGGTGGAGAACAGGGTCCGGCACTTGATCTTCTCTGCAAGCTCCTTCACAACCGCACTGGCTATAGCTGTTCCATCAAAAGTAGCTGTGCCTCTGCCTGTAGGAACAAGAGTGGCAAAGTGAACTCAATGTTCACCCTTAATTGTTCAGATTAAAGAACTGCAGGAAAGATAATTTTCTAAAGGCAAATACAACACATTGTTTGCCATCTATCAAAGAATCAGAATGGGTTGAGAGGGGACCTTAAAGCTCTTCTGATTCCAAGCCCCTGCCAGGGGCAGGGACACCTTCCACCAGACCAGGTTGCTCCAAGCCCCTGTGTCCAACCTGGCCTTGAACACTGCCAGGGATGGGGCAGCCACAGCTTCTCTGGGCACCCTGTGCCAGCGCCTCAGCACCCTCACAGGGAAGAATTTCTTCCTAATGTCTCATCTCAATCTCCCCTCTTGTCAGGTTAAAGCCATTCCCCTTGTCCTGTCCCTACAGGCCCTTGCAAAAAGTCCCTCTTCAGATTTCTTGTAGGCCAAGGCATAAACTTGCCCTATCAGTTTGTGGTGTTTCCCTCCCTCCTTGCTGTGTGGAAGATGGACAAACAGCAGTGAGTGGTGACAGCCACCAGCCTCAGCATGAAGTGATTTGTCCAGTGACAATCCCACTCTCTTCCACACTGTAGAAAATGACATTTCTTCTCTCTTGAGACTTGCCTAATGGCTTGCTCGAGGTTTGCTGCAAGTAATCATCCAAAGGAAAGCAGGAAACTCAGCTAGAAATAGGCTTATAATGACTTGGGGGTGGAAGGTGGGGCATTAGGTCTAAGGGCACCCAAGAAGCATGTTTTGGAGAGAATTACATGGATCCTGACCAGCAAGACATTGGGAGCATTATGGTAAAATGGCCCTTGTTTTCTTGGTTGTCATTCAGACAGACCAACAACCTTACTGACAGATGGAAACTAAAACTGAAGGTTAAAGGCTATTACAAGACAGACTGATTACCCAGTTCATCCACAAGAACAAGGGAGTGCTCTGTTGCATGCTGGAGAATGCTGGAAGTCTCACTTAATTCAACGAAGAAGGTACTTTCACCTATAAAAGAAATGATAAAAGCCATACCATGAAGTAGGCAAAGATCTGAAAACCACAACTAAATCCTCATTTAAGCTGCACTAGAATCTTGATCAAGCTAAAATGAAACTTGACAGCAAACTGAAGATGAACAAAAACATAAAGCTGCTTTTTTTCCAGCACAAAAACAGTCTCCATTTGCCAGAAAAAGGCAGGTTTTGGTTAAGAGTGCAGGCATTGGCACAAATACAGTTAAGTTTCAGGACACCTCATCTCTCTACTTTTAACTTCACTGGTCAGATGTACCAGCTGGACAAAGGGCATGAAGGGTACAAGATGGGGAGACTCTTTGTGCTCTTTAAAGTGCACAAGGCAGGCCCAAGGTGTGTGGCCTTTCACTGTGAAAAAAGCAAGCAGCAAAGCTTAGAAAGAGACTTACGAGACCAGACTTACTGGTTTGGTTGTTGATATCATCAGGTAATTAATTATTCAGGTAACTGATACTCACATGTACCCTACTTGAGTGAAGTATGGCAAAAGAAACAGACTCCTGCTAAGGACGGAACATCTCTGGGGAAATCATCAACCCAGGTAATATGAAGCCTGAAATTTAGACCTGAAATTGTTCTTTAGCAGCTCACGAGCAGCAGCACACAATTACTCAGACCCTGGCATGTGATAAATCCACATGCATAAAGTCCAGAGTTACTGGTGCTTTGTAGGGTTCATTCCAAATAACCACACACACAGTAGCAGTTAATATAACTTCAGAGCAAACAAGAATTTACTTCCTGTACTCATGCTGCATGAGCACTACTAAGCTCAAACCTACGTTTTTCAACATGAGTTATTAAGCAGCAATCCTGATTTTCTGCATTAATTTCAAGAAATTCCCAGGATTGAGTATGTTCTTAACAATATTTAGGAATAACCATTTATTCTCCTTAGAAAATAAACTCATAAAATCACACAGGTAAGTAAAAAATGCTGTTACTTAACATTTCATTCACAAAAGTCCTGTTGACTTCCATTACAAAGTGGCTGCCATGGGAAGTACAGAAACAAATCCTCTACAACAGCTACCTGCACATCACTGTCCTATTCCAGAATACTTGGAAAAAGATACCTATGTAAGTAGAACACAATCAACTCTACACTATTCAGAAAGATATTCCTTAGACTTGCACCCAGGTGGAAGGCAGGCGTTAATATTAAAACTCATTGAAAAGTGATCATATGGGTCTGTCGGACATAACAGAGGACAAGCACATGAAACATACCATTGTACAGCCCTGGTTCTACTCTAATCAACAGCTAACGTTGCCCGGCTCTCTCTGCAAAATCAACAGACGATCCCTTTCCACTTGCCACTCAGAGCAAGGAAAGAAACTCCCTCCTTGGCAAAGGCCCTGTGGAGAGCTGGATTTCAGCCACTCACCTGACATAATCCTGTCCGAGGCACCAAGCCTCGTGAACACTCTGTCAATCGGTGTCAGCCTGCAGACCTCAGCAGGTACATAGCATCCCAGTTGAGCCATTATAGCCAGGAGACCAGCCTGCAGAACAAACATGGAAACATTCACGTGTGCTTGGAGCTTCGGCTCAACACAGAGAACAAGGGAATGAGACTCTATACTCCCTAAAACAAAAGCTGGAGTACATAAAATTCCTACTGTTTTAACAGCTCCAGACTGCAGCACTGTAATCCCAAATAAGAGTAAACTGAAAGCCTTAAAAATACAAGTTGTCACAGCAAGCACTGCTTATAAAGCAAACTCCCTGTTGCTTTCACAGTTGCTGCTGATCCCTATTTTCACCTAGTTCTACCTGCAGAAGCATCTTCTCCCAGATGATACCAAATCCTGGATATGGATATGGCCACTTGGAAAAGAGAAAAGATATTCTACTGCTTTTTCCCCCCTCACTGAAGTAGAATCTATCTAAATCTATCTACTATCTAAACATGGGCATTTTCTATCACATTATACTTTGTTTTCGCACTGCACACCCTGAAGACCACTAGCAGGACCTCCTCTGACATTTATAAACAGTCAAGTCACGCTATTCCTTTATGCAAAACACAGATGTACTCTGCAACATTCCATGTCAATAGACCATCACCTGTCTCATGAGCGTAGATTTGCCACCCATATTTGGGCCAGTTACTAAGACACAGGAAGCTTCATTACTGCCATCTTCATCTTTGCTGCCTATCACGATGTCATTAGGAATGAAATCATCCCCAAAGAAAGTTTTTGTAATGCATGGATGGCGTGAATTTCTCAGTTCCAGGAAGGGAGGAGCACTATCCTCAGGCAGCAGAATTACAGGTCGGCACAGTGGTCCATCACCATCTTGACTGTAGTTAGCGAGGGAAATCAAGACATCTATAAGATGAAGAGAAATTCCAGTAAGTCACACTTTCACCTTTCCTTATTCATTCACTGGAATGCATTTACTCATTCAATAGCGTTTTCGCAAACACCATGTTCTATTTCATTTTCCTGGTAAGGAAAACACCCAGGGAAGGCCTCCAGAACAAATAAAAGGTGAGCATATTCACAATGTCTTTCCTCATCCCTTCCACATTCCTGATGATGTCAGATTAAAAGTCCTCCCCTCTAACGTGTAATTTACAAGTCTTTAAAATCCACACCATTTCACTTCAAAAGCTGCTTTGTTCAGCGTGCATGTTTTAACATGTATGTTAAAACTACTACTTTCTTGTACTGCTTTAATTTAGAACAAGGTAAGTAAAGAGAAAACCAGGATGAACTTACAACCATTAACGCTGTGTTGGCCCTGCAGAAAGCAGCAGCACAACCCCCTCAGCTAGCCTGGCTCTACAGTTCTAAAAGCCAATTGCCTACCAAATGGGACTGTGTTATGTGATTTTAGAGACTTCAGCTACACAGATTACAGCTGCCTCCCTCTCCACCTCTACTCTACCCAGCCCTGGCAGTGTGGCTGCTGTGACTGCCTCCCAGCTCTCCCAGACCACTCAGAGAATCCACTCCCAGACGATGCTCCCTCCCTCTCCAACTCTCCTCCATTTTCTGCCCTAGTGGCATTCAGAGAGTGCTTTCATTTTTCCCTGGAACAAAGACATCCCAGAGTGCCTCACACTAGCAGAGAATTCACAGTACAGAGTATGCCAGTCCTGAGAAGGGAATAGAGGTGACTGTCTTACCCCAGAAATATAAGGAACATTTTGGGAAGTCTTTCTACTCAATGACCTTCTTCAAGGCAGTGACAATGACCACATTATTTTTAAAGGCTGCTGGGAAAGGACAGGATTCTTTCCCTCTCCTCCACTGAGACCCCTCCCTTGTAGTTCTGCATCCAGCTCTGGGGGCAACAACACAAGAGGGACCTGGAGCTGTTGGAGCAAGTCCAGAGGAGACCAGAGAGATTCTCTGAGGGTGCTGAGGTGCTGGCACAGGGTGCCCAGAGAAGCTGTGGCTGCCCCATCCCTGGCAGTGTTCAAGGCCAGGCTGGATGGGTCTTGGAGCAACCTGGTCTAGTGGAAGGTGTTCCTGCCCGTGGCTGGGGGCCAGAACTGGGTGAGCTTTAAGGTCATTTCCAACCCAAACCAGTCTGGGATGCTATGAAAGCAACCTGCTCAGATAGAAAGGAGGTGACTAGCAGGTCAGACTTTGTTACCTCCACCTGCATCACTGTCTTCGCTTATAAGAATCTACCAAGCCATACCTAAGTATTCCCAAAGCAGTGAGAGACCCTCCAGGTTATGCTGAGCTGTGAGAAATCTCAGCTGCACACAACAGAAGGAAGATCTTGCACACGTGAAGACCCAGCAACTGCCATTTACCAACCAGCAGGAAACAGGTGATCACTGATAGTTATCAATGTTTTACCAAAATCAGAGCTTTTAAACTACAGACTAAGCGCTGGCAATGAGCCCTTTTTGCTTACCCAGGTGATATTTCATCATTTGCTATACAAGTCAATGGGTTCTTTGTTGTATGTCAAAAAGAAGACGAGCTCTTACCTAACACAGCAATGCACTCCACAGCTGTGTGCCAGTCCTTGCTGTTCTTGTCGAAGTTGTAAAACAAGCGCCTCATACAGTCCTTCAGTGCCGCATCTCGGCGCTCTTCAGCATTAACCATTGCAGCCAGCATCTTCTCAATCTCCTTGGTCCAGTAACGTTTATATCCCTTCCTGCTTGACTTCAACTCATATTCCTCAGGCAACTTCCGTGATACCACACTTTCCGGTATCTCCATTTGGTATCGGTTTTTGCCTGTCCCCCAGTACAGCACAGATTTGAATCCAAGCAGTTTGCGTTGCTTATCCAGGTACTTCTGAAGTTCTTCCTCAACAGCTTTAATATCCTGTAGTGCTTTGTCATAATCAGGGTCAAAACCTGCCTTCGGAGTAATCACTCCTGTCTTTCGAGCCTGGTTATGATCAAAAGCAGTATCCCACCTTTTAAGCTCAGCACTCAAGTCTGGGAAGCGGCCGTCTGGGTTTTTGTCTTTGCGGGTGACCAGCTGCTTAAGGACTTTAGACTTGAAGTCACTGGCACTTCCTTCCATGCCATCGACAATTTCACTCATGACTTTAAACCCCTCCAGTGCAGACAAGAAGTCAGCAATCTTCTTCTTGCTGTATTTGATCTCTTCATAGAAGACGGCCCTGCTGTCAGGGTGGGTCTGGCTTTTAAGTGGCGACCCAATGCTGTGAATTTTGCTGAGCAGCCTTTCGAGGTCAGGCAGTTTCTTCAGGTGCTCACTAACTTCAGACATTTTATCTGGCACTGCCAGAAGGTCCTCAACAGCATCCAAACGTTCATTGATGGATTTCGGATTACAAAGGGGAGCGCAGAGCCACTGCTTCAGGAGGCGCTTCCCAAATGGTGTACAACAAGAATCAATCCTCTCCAACAAAGTACCTTCTGTGGTTCCATTGGTTCCGTTCTGCAGCACTTCCAAGTTCATCAGGGTGACTCCATCCAGCACCATCCGCTGGTCAGTTTTGGCAAAGAAACTACTTGGCCTCATTGTTTTTGCAGTGTCAATATCCACAGGGATATACTCCTCAAAGTCTGCCAGCGATAACAGCTCCTGATCAATCAGGCATCTTTTCAGATAGAAGACACATCCCCCAAGAGCTGACAAAGCTAATTCACTGTTCTCCCCAGGAGTTAATCCCAGAGAGTCACTCTCTGAAGTCAGAGATTTGATTACAGAGGGCAAAGAACATCCATTTTCAGAGTTCTCATTCTCCTTGAAATATCCTTCTTCAAGAAGGACTTTTAGTGTTTTAGATGCATTCCAGAACTGGGAACCAGAGATCAGCCCTTCCTGAATGCAAGAAATAAGTGAGCCCTTCAGTATCTTTTGTGTTTCCACAGAGAGGTTCCCCTTCTCATACAGTACTTGCACGGGAGTGTAATGTGCTACTAAAGTCCTAAACCTCGAACAGTGCCGATCATCCGAGAACTGGCCAACATAGAACTTCCCCACCGATGTGTCAACAAAGCAGACCCCATAAACACGCTGTCCAGAGGAGTCTTCCTTCTCCTTCACACACAGAAGGTATTTGTTATGGCTCTCAGAGGGATCACAGTCCATGATGCTGTAAGTCTTAGTTCCTTTGGTGATGATTCTGCAGATCTCACGGCGTACAACCTTGTCGAACCTTGTCGGGTGGGCCATTGACTTGTAGCGTGCCTCCATCATCTCTGGAGTTTCTGTTTGCTCCACACGGGCTACCTTGTAGCCTTTCTGCACCAGAACATCACAGAACCTGCCAAATGCAATTTCTGGAAACCCTGAATGTGCCCAAGTCCCCTTCATAAAGATCAGGCCCAGCTCATTCACACCAGTGACTGCATCCATGTGGTACAATTCATAGAATTTTCCAACTTTGTAGAAGATCACAGCATCAAAGTTCTGACTTTTCAGCTGCCACCACCTCCGCATCCCTGGTGTGCACTTGTTGAGATAGTCCTCAGGTACATATAGAGTGCAGGGGTCGTAATCAGGGTCATTCTGCCGCCTCCTGTGCGCATCTTTCCTTTTCCCTTCCTGCAGCCAGTCAAGCTTCTCATGCTCCCACACTGCGAAGCCACTGTTCCCTCCACTGCAAGCAGCTGCTTGAGATTCAAAACTCTCAGGTGCTGCAAATGATGTCAGCTTAGACTTAGCTTCTAAAGAAACCGTTGTTGCTATTTTGGGCGTTTCAGAACGTTCATTTTCTAAGCTGCTCCTTTTAGCAGGCTTGTTACTCTGTCTTCTCTTGCGTTTAGAAGGGACTTTGATGGGACTTTCTGCAACACTCTCTGCATCTGTCCCCACGTCAGTAGATTCATTTTCATCCACCCCACTGCTAGCTTCCTCGCTGCTTGCTGTATCTTTCACATCAGGCTTGAACTCTTCATCGGAGCAATCGTGATCACTGTCAGAATCCAACACTCTTCTTCTTTTGGTTTTTACAGCACCTTCACCGGTCATTACTCGCTTATTACTCTTCACATCCTCTTCACTATCATGGTCATCACTGTTGCCTGATGCACTTTCATTCATCTGCTGGGAAGATACATTATTTTACCTAAAGAAAATTCTGGCTACAAAGTAAAGTACTGCTTCTGCAAAAAAGAAGTGAAAAAATGTGCAACTTATGCAGTAGCTGTGATATTTCAAGAGACAGTAAGAGCCACAACCAATCCTGTTTACCTTCACAGAACTTACTCCCTTGCATAAGTAACTGCTACCAGGCACTGACATAATTACTCCTCTCTGTATTCTTTACAGCTTCATTCACTACTTTGCATAAGTGATGCACCGATGCACAAAACATTTAAAGTGGACAAAAGCCATATGCTACATGAAATTTGGTACTAGCCTATATAAGCTTTGACCACAGTGATTTGGTTTGGATTTTAGGGGTTATTTTGTGGGTTTGTTTGTTTGTTTGTTTTTTGTTCTGGTGATGGTGGTGGTGTGTTTGTTTTGTGGGTTCTTTTTAGTTAACTACCTATTTCCACCCACAAACATACTACCTTGTAGTAACCTTCAAGAAGATCATGTGTGTGTGTAGGAGACAGAAAATAAACTCCATTATTTGCCTTTATTTGCCTTTTCAGGCTGAAACTTCAAGAACTCCAGCACCAGTGCTGAAGAAAACCAGCACTGGAGGGACTACCAAGAGTTCAACGGTCAAGTGACAGTGCCCACTGCACAGTTGCCACAAAGTGCTTGGAATGACATCTGTCCCTTGGAGCAATATCACATTGGAGAAAGAATAGGTGGGCCATGCTGACAGAGGAGGTAAGAGAAACCACTATCCCATTAACAGTTTCTTCATATCATTCACACACAAAGAGTTGTGGTCAACAGTTCAATGTCCATCTGGAGACCAGTAACAAGTGGTGTCCCTCAGGGATCGGTGTTGGGACCGGTCTTGTTTAATATTTTTGTCGCTGACATGTACAGTGGGATTCAGTGTGCCCTCAGCAAGTTTGCCAATGACACCAAGCTGTGTGGTTCTGTTGATACACTGGAGGGAAGGAATGCCATCCAGAGGGACCTTGACACACTTGTGAGGTGGGCTGATGCCACCCTCATGAAGTTTAACCATGCCAAGTGCAAGGTCCTACACCTGGGTGGGAGCAATCCAAGGCACAGTGACAGGCTGGGCAGAGAACAGATTCAGAGCAGCCCTGCGGAGAAGGACTTGGGGGTGTTGGTCAATGAGAAAATGAACATGAGCCAGCAGTGTGTGCTTGCAGCCCAGAAAGCCAACCATATAATCTGGTGTTCTCAACATAAAAAGGACATGGAACTGTTGGAACAAGTCCAGAGGAGGCCATGAGGATGATCAGGGGACTGGAGCACCTCCCATATGAAGACAGGCTGAGAAAGTTGGGGCTGTTCAGCCTGGAGAAGAGAAGGCTGCTTGGAGACCTCATAGCAGCCTTCCAGTATCTGAAGGGGGCCTACAGGGATGCTGGGGAGGGACTCTTCATTAGGGACTGTAGTGATAGGACAAGGGGTAACGGATCGAAACTTAAACAGCAGAGGTCTAGATTGGATATAAGGAGGAAATTCTTTACTGTTAGGGTGGTGAGGCACTGGAATGGGTTGCCCAGGGAAGTTGTGAATGCTCCATCCCTGGCAGTGTTTAAGGCCAGGTTGGATGAAGCCTTGGGTGCCACGGTTTAGTGTGAGATGTCCCTGCCCATGGCAGGGGGGTTGGAACTAGATGATCTTGAGGTCCTTTCCAACCCTAATTATTCTATGATTCTATGAAGAGTTAGAGAAGTTAAGTAGCTTATAAAGTCAGTCCTTACCTCACAGAACACCAGAGAGATTTTAGACTTGTCTCTCCAGCTAGATACTCCATGCTTAGTTCCAAAAGATAGGTTCTAAGTTCTAGCACCATCTCTTAAAATGACATCAAGAAAGAAAAATTTTACCTCCATTTCCTCTTCTTCCTCATCCTCCTCTGTTTCTGAAGGTTCATTGCATACTGCCAGCTCAAGCCGCTTAGTCTTATCTTTATTCATTGCACTGTCTGCTAGCACCATTGCTCTTTTAATTTCAGGCTTTGCACTGTAGAACATACCACCCTTCAGTGCCTCCACATCTGATGAACCTGTAAAACCACAAATAACTTGTTCAGAAACTGAAGTTAGTCTAGCATTCAGTTATTGTTCATACTTCACTTTTAAACGTATTCAGACAACTAGTACAGTTACCTAATATTTGGTGTTGTTACCAGTCATTTCCACATCTTAAACATTCATTCAGCCCAGTAAGTGCCCCTAGAGAAAGTATAACCACTCACAAACAAAATGACTGCCTCATACATGAACACCTGAAGAATCGCTTCTATTTCTGTAACTCATTACCACGTCTGAATACTTCCAAGCTGAGCACTAAACACCCTCACACTAACTATAGTTACTACTGAAAAGTAACACTGTATACCAGCAATGCAGCAGACCTGACTGAGGCCACATAGCTATTTTAGCAGTGATAGGCAAGTTCAGCCATAAAACTGTCTTCCAGTTATGGCTGTCAGTCATCTGTGACAGGCCCTTTGGCTAAAGCTCTACTGGCTGTTCAAAGTGTAAGTGCAGCAAGGCCCAACATCAACCAGATTAACTGCATATCAGTTACACTGCCACTTCACCTGACACTGCAGTGTATCAAGCAAAGCCTGCTATTAATAACTGCACTATCCCCTCATCCTCTTACATATCCCTTGAACACCATAGCTCCTCCTTCCACTACCTGTGCATAAACACAAAGTCAGACTGATTTCTAGAAAGGGTCCCCAAAGATGCTGAAATTCAACTTCATAAAACAACAGAATGGTTTGGGTTGAAAGGGACCTGAAAGATTGCTCAGTTCAAACCTTGTCATGGGCAGGGACACCTTCCACTAGACTAGGTTGCTCAAAGCCCCTTCCAACCTTGAACTCTGCCAGGGATGGGAGTTTTCATCATAAACAACAGGGTATTACACAGTTCAGATCTTAATGCAATGCTCAAAATACAAATCATATACATACTGTATTATGTACCTGAATACATAATACAAGAAAAAAGGACATAAGAGTAGACTACAGATGGGGAGAGGTGATCCCTTTCTCTGTTCTTGCTGAGTATAGCTGGCTTCATGTGACACTAGGATCTGCTTGAATATGTCCTCTTGTGAATCCCTTCACAAGCAGGAGGCCAACTGCCTCAGAAACGAGCCAAACAGAATTCCCTCTCACATTCATTTCCTTGAGCTTGCAGTAGCAAAGCACTGAGTTACAAGTAGCTGCTTCTACAAGCACAAACGCAACACATTAGGAAACCAGATCTCCATTTCGGTTTTGCAAATTAACTGAGACAACCTAAAAATATTGTGTGTTTAATACTGGCAATTTAACAATGGCAGGGAAAAAAAATCATATAATTTAATTGCATTCTCAAGTGTAACTCCACCTCTTGCATGCCCAACTGTTACAAGTCTAGCCCTCCCGCTGTCTCTATATATTCAGTTACACACAATAACCCTGTGTAGGAAACTTATTTTCTTACCCAAAGACTCCAAAACTCTTACTTTGTATATAAAGATGCTTTTTGTCCAAATCTAAAAGCAAATCATGTCCTTCAAATATTACTCTGTTCTGCATTAACCATGTTTCTTACAGATAGGCCTGTGTTTCTGTGCCTGAAAGTTCTGAACACTTCTGTTCTGCAATTTTCTTTTGGCAAGCAGATCAATTTCCTTACCTGTATTTGCTCCTAAGTGCTCCTAAGATGTTATAATATACTTGGTTCTTTTAAAACACCTTCAGGAAAGATACGTACAAACGAGGGACCAATTCCCTTGTGCTAAATTATGCTAACACTTCTGGTAATAACATTACCATTTTAAATTAAACTAACTATGGCTTAAGTGCAGTACATTTAAGTATTAACAAGCCAAAAAACACGACTACATGATCACAAAATGGAACTGATTTGTGAAGAGAAATAAACTCTTTAAATACAGTTATTTCACTGCATCATAAGCAAATCTATAGTATATAAAAAATACTGTACTATGCCTAAAGCACTTGTTGGAGTATCAAGACTACAGCACATTGATTTACACAAAATAGTTTTCGGCAACACCAGAATTCCAAAACAGGGGGAAAACAGATCTTGATTATTAATAAGGTGAGATTTATTATGATGTTTTAATTCTTGATGACATTTGCCTTTCTTTAGTTAGCCAAATCATTTCTTCAGTATGACAAGCACCAAGTCTGCTGTGTAACAACAAGCACTACCCTAACAAAGTTGCATATTTTATTAACAAAACTGTACTACATACCTTAAAAGAAATAATGGCACAGTAGAATTGATTTTAGTAAACTGACACCCTGTGCCTAGTGTTTCGATTCTGGACAAACTGCAGGTCCCAAATAGCTGCTTAAAAACTGTGTTTGGCATTGCTAATATTGTAAGGATTTCTGGGCTAAAAATTGAAATAGTGGATTTATCTTTTATAGCTTGTTTTACATTGATGGGAGAGAGCACAAAACATGCTTTCCCACTCAATACTCATCTTGGTTTTGCTGCTTTTTCTGCATGGGCAATAACTTATTTTCCCAAAGCAAGTGGCCTATTTCCATTTCAGAAAGTTCTATTTATATCTCTTACCTTTATACGGCTTCAGATACTTTATACTGACCCATCCCCTCGTAGGGCTGTCATCAAAAAACTGTACATGGACACGAGTGGATTTCCCTTTTCCTCTGACTATCGTTCTTTCAGTTGGATGGTTGTATATGAGACATGGCCACCACGGATAACCTTCCATCTTGGCCCAGACCAGGTCACCAGGTGAATACTCGCAGGAGACACTGCAGAGACAACAGATGTGTAATGTAAGGCACATAAACACCTAAAACAGCTGTCTTCATAAACATAACTGCACACTGCTTCCAAGCAGCTTGCCCTCCAACACCCTGGAATGCTCCCATGTGGTATGACCTGGATTATACAGTCTTCCTATACCACCACCAAACAATTTTTTGGGTTTGCTCCTCCAAGTCCTACTGGATCCCCACTGAGACAGACCTTTACAGTCACAGACAACTGGCTGAGGTTGGGGAGCAGGGCCACCTAGAGCCATGTGTAACCAGATTCTTAGTGTCTGTTACCCCTTCTTAAGGGAAGCAGCTCACTTAAGGGTGGGGAAGAGAGCAACTGGATCCAACCAGGCATTAAAACAAAACACTGCAGACTGTGTATTATGAATCATGAACCTACATGACAGGTTTTCTTGCAGAGACTAATTCTGAAGAGAGCACCTAAATGAAATTAGTGTGATTTAACAAAAGCCCTCAAGCCACAAAAAAAATAATTGAATAAATAAAACTGTCTCCACCGCAAAGCACTTGATCCAGCTTTTACTTGCTTTCTCCTCCTCCAAGACTTCACCCCAGTCACTGCCACACTACCACTGATGGCCAGGGGCATCCCTACAGCCTGCAGCCAAACAGTGACACTGATCAGGCTGAAGAGAGTCCAGAGAAGGGCCACAGGGCTGACTCAAGGGCTGGGCAGATGTGGGGGAGCTGGGTTTGTTCAGCCTGGAGAAAAGAAGGCTCAGGGGAGACTTTATCACCGTGTGCTGGTATATAAAGGGTGGCTATAAAGAAGATGGAGACTCCCTTCTTACCAAGGGTCACACAGAAACGACAAGGGGTGATGGGGACAAGTTACTCCTGAGGAGATTCCAATTGGACATGATGAAAATTTTTCACAGGGATAACTATAAGGCATTGGAATAATTTCCCCAGGGAAGTGGTGGATTACATAACATTGGATACTTTAAAGGCTCAGCTGGATAGGGAGCTGGGACATCTGGTCTAGGTCATGCTTTGCCTAGAAAAGTTGGACCAGAGGATCCTTGGGGTCACTTCCAACCTTAAGTGACCGTGATTCTATTACACTCATTTCCACAGCACTTGGGACACCTGTGATACGGAATTAACGGGAGACTTGGGCAGTACTGAAAGAATGTATTTCAACCCGGCAGACCCACAACAGGGCCAGACCCGCTCTGTGCGGATGTCGGCGTTATCCCGCCCTGCCTGGACACACACGCTGGATGCATTGTGTGTGTGTGTGTGTGTGTGTGTTCATACATACCTATACACAGAAGCACCTTCCGGCGGTTCCTACCGAGGGCCGGCCCCGCGCCGTGAGGCTCGCTGCGAACCGGCCCCTGCTCCGCCTCAGGAAGGCCCCAGCAGGCCCAATGCCCGGCGGGTGGCCACTGTCTCCCGGTGGGAAGGGAGAGGCGAACGGACACCGGCGGCCCCGAGGGGCCCCACTCCAAAAGCCACCCACTCCCCGCTCGCAACGGGCCGCGCGTTGCCGCTCTGCCCCCATGCAGGCCTCGGCCCCGCGGCCTGCTCTGCCCCCGCCGCTTACCCGTGCGCCTTGGCGGCCGCACCGTCCCCATCGCCCTTCTTCCCCGGCTCCTTGCGCCGGGCCGCCGCTCTGCCCGCTGTGCCGTTGCTCGCCTCGGTGGCCGTGGGCTCGCAGCCATTCTGCTCCCCCGAAGAGCGGCGGCGAGAGCCGTTACCGGCCTCTGTGGGGGGCGGGACCGGTGCTGGTGACGGGGCCGCTTTCTGCGGGGTGAAGAACCGGAGCAGAGTGCTCTGGCGAGACATGGCCGCGGCGGGAAACGCGGCCCGCACACTGCGCGCCAAAGCCGCCACAGCCCGCCCGGGCCTGGGCGTGCCCGGCCCCGCTCCGCCCCTCCGGGAACCGCCCCGAGCCGCCCCAGGCCTGCCTGCCTCAGCCCCGGGACCGGATAAGGGCCTGCAGGGGCAGGACAAGGGAATGGCTTTAACCTGACAGAGGGGAGATTGAGATGAGACATTAGGGAGAAATTGTTCCCTGTGAGGGGGCTGAGGCCCTGGCACAGGGTGCCCAGAGAAGCTGTGGCTGCCCCATCCCTGGCAGTGTTCAAGGCCAGGTTGGACACAGGGGCTTGGAGCAACCTGGTCTAGTGGAAGGTGTCCCTGCCCATGGCAGGGGTTGGAACTGGATGAGCTTTAAGGTCCCTTCCAACCCAAACCAGTCTGGGATTGTATGAGATTCAGAGAAAAATCATTTACTGACACAAGATGTCTGTTAGTACAGCTTTTTCTTTCACTAAAATTGTGGCTTACTATCTCAAGCCAAAAATTCCCCTCACAGTTCAGTTCAGCATAACTGAGCCAAATAGGCCCGAGGAGCGCTTCCACTGCCGCTTTAAAAAGATGGAGCTGCAAGGCAGGGATGTGACCACGAGAGGTCACACAAACCCAGACAATACTGTTCCTACTGAATGAGTTATTTCGGTTTACTTTCAAAGCGTATTTTCCACCTAATTTACCATCTCTTGCTTTCACCTACAGTCCGATGCATCCTCAGGGACATACACCTCAAGCTGGAGTAGAAAAATGAATAAGTTTAGCTTGCTGAGAATAGTCACGGGGATTATTGTCCCCAGTTCAGTAACAGGACAAGGAGGGATGGCTTTAAGAGGGTAGAATTAGATTAGCATTAGGGGAAAAATCTTTAATATGAAGGTGCTGAGGCGCTGGCACAGGGTGCCCAGAGAAGCTGTGGCTGCCCCATCCCTGGCAGTGTTCAAGGCCAGGTTGGACACAGGGGCTTGGAGCAACCTGGTCTAGTGGAAGGTGTCCCTGCCCATGGCGGGGGGTTGGAGCTGGATGAGCTTTAGTGTCCCTTCCAACCCAAACCATTTAATGACTCTATCTGTCTGTCTGTATGTCTACCTACCTATCTATCTAAATATATAAAACACACAGGCGTATCATCTGAAAGAAATCATCTGGAAATACTTTCTTAACAGCCTCCTCAAAGTCGCTGGCACATCAACACATGCCTCTGGTTTTAAGTGGACAGCCAGGGTTGGTCTCCCACCCATGTTAGTGCATGTGACTGTGAACTGTGTGAGGGAATAAGTGAATGCAGTGTGCAATAAGTCCCTTGTTATTAATAACAGATTAATAAAAGGCTATCTAATAAATACTGATGCTCCAACCCTGTGACCATCTTTGTGCTCTCCTCTGGGTCACGTTCCTCTTGTGTTGGGGATACATGCATGGATAGGTAAGCAGATAGATAGATAGATAGATAGATCTTGTAGGTCCACATATGCAGCAGCCTTCTGGGATGTAGCCTGGGTTGAACAACCTGTGGTTGACGCTAGTGGATTTGGACAGCTTTGGCACAGTCCCACTGTTCATTGTTTCTTGTGGGTTCAGCAGGACTGCTGGTCTCTGGAGCTTATCCGTTCTTGGCAGACCCCCTCGTGCTACTGCTTGGCAAGTGCTTTCCTGCTCGTCAGCCAGCTGTTTTCTCCATGCACACACATGCCTGGAGAGCTGTTCACACATGCTCACACAGAGGGGGCTTTTATGACATGGTCTTCAGTTTCTCCCCAGTAAAATACATCATTCTACTTGGTTTTCTACCAGTCACAGCAGGGGAGGTTATAGAATAATTAAAACATGAAAGTTTTGAAGTTGTTTGATAAAAGGTGATGTGACTGAAAACATTATAAACAACTCTGTCCTAGCCCCTTTCTTTTAGTATCCTCTTTCAAAGACAAAACCGTAGGGAATTGTTAAGTTGCTGTAGTGCAGACTTTACACTAAGCTCAGTTGAACACCAAAAAGCACTGTATTTTCTTCATTCTTTTCCTCCCTCTCCCCCTGCCAATGCATGCGCGAATACTCCCACACAGCCTTCAACTGTTCTTTTTAGCTCCCTAAGTGGTTCTGAACATTTTCCATTATAGAAACACTGGAAATGGCAAGGATTTGGCTTTTTTCAAGACAATATCTCTGAATTTTTGAAACCAAAACAACTTTGGATAAATGTTGCTATACTAGATCACACAGTACCTCTCTACAGCTGATACGGAAAAGGGTAATGGACTGCTCTTGATGGTGGAGCAGGATCCAAGAGCTAGCTTGCAATGCAGTGACTCTCTGCAGTGCCTAGGCTTTCCTCTAAAGTTGAGAATTAATAATTTCTATCTTATTGAATGCTGGAACAAGAAAAATGCTAACCAGGTAATTTTGAGGTCTTCCTGGAAAAATGAAATAATGCAAATCGATAAGGATATATAGAAAACAACAGAAAAGCAAAGTAGACTTGAGGCCAGGTGCCTGGTTGTGTATCGTCTCTAGTGTTTGCTGTCTCTCATATTCTTTGCAAGAAACATTTGACAGGAAGGGTCATTCCTCAGGTGAGGGATTTTGTACTTGAAGTTGCCAGGTACAGCAAAGAGCAAACTGGTGACGCTTAGGTAGCAGCAGGATCTACTGATCAAGCTTCCTTTGATGTAGCCCAGGACATAGTTGGTTTCTGCACAATGCCAGGTCATGGGGAGCTTCTTGTCAACCAACATCCCAAGTCCTTCTCCTTAGAACTGCTCTCAATTCCTTCATCCTCATCCTCCAGCCTGTATTGATACTGAGGATTACCCCAGCTCAGGTGCAGGACTTTGCACTTATACTCATTGAACTTCATGAAGTTCACACGGGCATAACTCTCAAGCCTATCCAGGTCCCTCTGGATGGCATCCCTTCCCTCCAGTGTGTCCACCACACAGCTGGTGTTGACTGCAAGCTTGCTGAGGGTGCACTTGATGTCATTGCTGAAGTTATTAAATACTATTGATCCCAATCCAGACCCTTGAGGGGACACCACCCATTACTGATTTCCACTTGGACATTCAATTGTGTGGGCAGAGGAGGGTGCTGGTAACCACAACAGTCCCAGCAGGGAAAGGGGGTCAATCAGATACAAAGGTCCATCCAGGAGGCTGACCATGGTAACAAACCTTTGAAAGCTTTTCAGGCAAAACTTGCTTAAGCATTAGCAAAAGAGCTGTATCTATGATAGTTAATGTCAGGAGCAGTCTGGGAAATCTCACTTTCATGGATGTTTATGCTACAAGATATGTGTTCTTCCCCTCTTTATGTGTCTGCTGAGCACAGTAAAAAATTTGCCTTCCAGAAACAACAGAAAGCTTTTAAAGTAGGGTATTTTTCTTTCTGAACTAAACTATAATCTGTTTATTCCAGTATTCTGCAGTTGTCCCAGTGGGACAAATGTGACAATTTTTACTTTTCCTTTTTAGTATAACCCCATTTTTTGAAAATTTTTAATACCTTTTTATTTTCACTTTTTGCTGCAAAACATTACTATGGAGGAAGACTGTGAGTCTTAACTGTTATTTTAGGGCTGCTTCAAATACCCATTATCTCTATCAAAACCAAGTGAAATAACTCTGGCATGCATATAGCTTAATGGGGAATGGAAAGAAGACTCTACTTCTTCATTCAATAAATGCCCTTTCTCTGAGTTTGACTTGAGCTGCTTTTATACCCATTGAGTTGAGATGGTCAGAAGTGACCTTAAAGTAGTACTAACTGCCTTATGGGCTTTACCTTGGTGACAGAGGGAGCCAGACCAGTCTCAGATTGTGAGGTGGAACAATCTTCAGAAGTAGTTTCTTCATACTGAGGTAGACAGAACTGAACACAATGTTGACCTATCCCAGAAATATTCTCGAAGGAAAATTTAAGCACAAGATGGATGCTGTAAATAAGGTAATCAATGAAAGGTTGAGTTTTAGGGAAAATATGACCATGACAAAAATGGTAATGACAGCTTAGGTCATTCTGACCTAAATATAATTGATCTGGTAGGCTGGTAAAAAACCAGATAGCCTGATATACTAATTTTATGTGGGCTTGGATAAAGGAATATGTGAGGGTGTTGTAAAAGTGTGTTTAAAGGGCACTTTTCCCCCAGTGCTAAGTTTATCACTTCTCAGTTCCCTCCTCAGCATCAGCATACTTAAAAGGACCAAGTATGAATAGGAAAGTAAGTCAGAGTAAGTTCTTAACCCAATTACAGAACAATGGGCTACTGTTTTTTCAGGACCGTTTTTTCAGTGGCTCATTGTTCTGTAACTGGGTTAAGAAAGTACCTTCAGTTTAGTTACAGAAGGCAACTAATTTCCTCTTTGCTTGCTTATTGCATGTATGCAGACATACAGCTTCCTTGTACCAGTGTGAGAGGAGCTTGTATATCAGCAAGAAATGAAGCAAGAGATGCATGTTCATTTATTGTCCCTTTAATTACACGCTTTATGACTAAAACCTTTTTACTGTTTTTATTACATGACAAAGCAACAAAATGAGAGATGAAAATGTTAAGATTCCTGAATAAATGACATTTTAGGATGTTTTCTTTTAGCCTTCTTTCAGCTGTGTTCCTGAAGTGAAATGGCAGTTGCTGGAATGGTACATAGCAGAACTAGCAGAAACGAGTTCAAAAACCAAGAAAAGTCTAAACATAATTGATTCACAACCAAAACCGCACACAGCCTGCATCTCCAATTCAAATGTTCCTCATGTGATACAGTATAGATCTGACACAATAACAGAATGTCTCCAAACCCAGGAAATGTTCAAGGCCAGGTTGGACAGGGCATTGAGCAACCTGTTCTAGTGGAAGGTGTCCCTGCCCATGCGGTGGGGTTGGAACTGGATGAGCTTTACAGTCCCTTTCAAACCAAACCATTCTGTGATTCTGTGATTCTATGGACAAAAAAGGAAAAATAAAAAAGCAGGATACAAAAGAAAAATAGGCCAGGTGTGAAGACCATCAAACTCCTCCCCATGGTTCCATCCTGCTCCCACAGAGCAGGAACATTCATCTGTTGATTTTGTTGGTTTCAAGATGCTCCTGCTTTCTGAAGGTGTAGTAGCCACCCACAGTTCTCCTGCTTCCTGCCTTCTGCTCTATTGTGCTTCTATTAATAGTATGAACACTTGTGGGTTTTTTTGATGATACAGCTTAATAATTTCAATTTGCAAAGAAAAATTAACTCATAAATCCAGGAAGAAAACCCAACTGTAATCAGTCCACCCTGCATAGCACCAAGCATTGGATTTCCATGATTTGATCCCCATTTAGGTCAGATAATCTCTTGTGGAAAACAAACAGTTTTGATTTAAAGCTTTATGAAAGACAGACCATGGCAATGTCTGTGAGATATTTGCAGCTGTTGAGGAAGGGAACATAAATTTGAGTTGGATGGATAGGGTTAAGCAAGTTCAATTTTTTATCCCACCACTGAATTAGCAAATCAGTGTTGCAGAAAGAAAGTATTAGTAATTTGCATGACTGATGTTCCCTTACTTCAGAGATCTCACCTGTCACCACTGCTGATGGGTGAGAGCAGCAAAGGGAAAGCAGCCTGTTGGTGATGAACAAGTACAGTCACTGTTTGGAGAATTCATTCAGTTCTGCATTCCTGCCAGACACTGCTCAGAGAGCCAAAGGAACATTGGTTCCTACTAATTAAAATGCAAGGGAAAATAGAGAAGAGGCTTCTTGTTTTCCTTCTTAAATCTCTACCTTTGCTCTTTATGGGAAGCTGATCTACTGCCGAGTGACATTTGCACTAAATCTGGGAGATGTCTTCCAGAAGCTGTTTCTCAGATGAAGGTGCAGACTGGGACAAGGATGAGGTGACCTGAGATGAGGTGGTCTGTTCTGCTCTGACACAATACTTTGAGTTTCACACTGGAGGAGTGTTGTGCCCACTGAGCCCTGTGCACCCTGGATCCATCCCCTGATCGTCAGGGGTTCCCCTGAGATCCTCAGATCTCAGCTGATGACTGGTTTTCCTAATGTGAGAGCTGTAGTTTAGCTATGAATCTTTGCTGAATGAATATTCTTTTGTTAATAACCAGTCATCTTACTGGGAATTAATAGGTCCATCCCTGGCAGCGTTCAAGACAAGGTTGGGTGACGGTTTGAGCAGCGAGGTCCAGTGGAAGGTGTTCCTGCCCACGGCAGGTGGGATAGAAATAGATGACCTTTAAGGTCTCTTCCAGCCCAAACCAGTCTGTGATTCTATGATTAGAACTACTACCCTGAGCCTTTTTTTGCTGAATCTGTGAGAGGTCTTTTTCCTAAAGTTTGTGTTTTGTTAGCAGCTTTATGTAGGTTTACTTATAAAGTATGCATACATTGAGTTTGTGACAGTCAACAGTTGATTGATTGAAGTGAGTCTAGAAATTGATTTTCCCCATAACAGCCAGGTTAGTGCTTGTAAAGTAGCACAAAGGGCAAAGGGTCTGAGGCACCCACAATATGAATTCAGAGGTTCAGCAAGAGTTTGTTTCCTTGAAAATCACTGATGTACGCTTGTGGCTGCACTAGAGAGCTGTTTCAGTATACATTGCACTAACCTAGTAGCTTACACTTTAAGATGCTTCTGTTTTAGAGCACTGCTTTTTTAACATAGCTTGGTTTTCACTGTCACTTTATATTTAAACAGCCAGCATTGAGAGGCACATAACATGAAGCTTCCAGGGAGACAAGGCTTGAGATTTCTGAGATGGCAGTAAGGATCTCTCCTTCAGCTTGGTGAAACAAGCTCAGGACCCTCTCCCTAGTTACCTCCTGGGTTTTGCTGTTTACACCATCTTTCTTTCACATGTTGAGGATAAAAGGTTTCCTGTTCTTTTATATTTTCTATGAGCCTTCCTTTTCTCTACAGGCATCTCCGGTCCCTGCCAACAGCTCCCCTGGATGCTGGTTTTCTTTTCTTTCTCAGAAAGGGTGCTAATCTTATATGCTCCACCATGCTGCTGTTCAAAACTGACATACATAAAGGCAGTGTTATGCTGTAAAATGTTGATCTGTAGGTGGTTATCAGTCTGACCTCATTCCCCTCCTAGTTTCTACAAAGCTTTGATCACTATAACTGAACAGAAACAGCAACAAAACCCTGCAGACAAATGCCCCTGTGTTTGGCTAAAAGTCCAGTTCATTATTTTTTGATACTGCTCTAAAGCTTGAGAAAAATATTGTCAAAGCATCAAAGAATACAATCAGCACTGGTCTTCTACTGCATACCTAATGGTTACCACTGAAATCCCTTGCAGGTGTAATTGGTTTGGTTCACAGTTTTTTGCTGATAAGTTATACTGTATCCTGCAATTTCCTATTCTACTTGTTAAAAGAACGTAAAAATCCATTAAATGTACCTGATGGCATGCAGTTAAGGATGCTGAGGAACCAGCGAGGCAAGGAATGATAGAGGGACAATTTGCCTATTTAACAGAATTATTAGATATATTAGCTGGCACGCAAACCTTGGAGAGGCAGGGAATTTCAAGCTAAATGCATTTCAGGTAAGGACAAAGGTGTACCTTCAGAAATTATAGCTACTGCCAAATACACTAATTCTTACCATAGATCAGGCTCTAAAACTTTTCCCTTCTTAAGCAAGTTTCTATTTTAATTAAAAAAAAACAAACAACAAAAAAACCCCAAAAACAAATGCTAAGATTTATTGATATCTAAAATGGGCATCCTATATAACAGCATCCTTCACCCCTTCCTTTAATTGCCTTCTAAAGCCAACAATCCAGTCATGAGTCAGTGACAATCGTATCATGGAACCACGCAGCCCTACACTGCTGATCACAGTGGGACTTGATGCACCCCTGGTGGTCTGCACTGAGCAAATCCATTACTTTTTTTTACAGCAAATACTGCATTTTTAGGTTCACTGCAGAATTTTGTTCTCTGGTTTCTTGGAAGAGATATGCATAAGGCTTTTCACCAGGATGGAGCAGGTATCCTGCTCTGTGGAGGTGTAAGGAGGATGTGCAGCCAACCCACGTGTGCTCATCATGACCCTGACATTCAATCACCCCTTTGTGGCCATAGCAGGTCCCCCTCCTCAAATACTGGATGACTCTCTTGGTATTCTTCCTTATCCAAGGGCTTCCTATGTTGCCTATGGGTTTCCTACATTGCTCTGCAGAACCAAGTCCAACTAAAACTTAAGTTAGAACCTTGATGGGTGTTAAAAACTGATGGACATCACCTATATTCATTTTATGAGTAACACAGGTGTCAAAACCTATAAAGTAAGTAGTTCTGATTTTAAAGGGACACTGGAAAAGTTCATGGGTTTAGAGGCTTTTGACAAGTTGTTGTGAGATAATAATCCACCTCTGAACAGAACTGCTGTAGCCATGGATGATAAGCATCTTGCCTCTCTAACCTGTGAACTGTGATATTCATCAGAAATAGGGGTTCATTTGCCTGTGCCAGACAGAAAATATCTGTATTGCTCAGGCTGTAGGCTCTGGCATTTCCACAGATTTGCCACTGAGCATTGTCAAACATGTGAAAGGTTAGACTGGTTGCACAGCAAGCCTGCTATCAGTGCTGCGTGAACTTCAGAAGTCAAAGCTTCTAGCCGTGCCATTCATTCATGCATAATTTAAACAACAATCTCTACCACTAAATCTGACTTTTCTGCAGGGTTTCCAGGAGACAGTCTCATTTTACCCACCACCTTTTCATTACTGGGTTTTTTTGTTTCATATTTAATGGTCTTCTTGTTGACACATTCTATTTTCTTCATAGTTTCAGGAAGGTAACTTGTGTGGAAGACTCCCACATCATTGCTTGACTTGTCTATTACTATCTATCTTCAAAAATCTGCATTCATAGTAATAATACAGTGCAGCTTTTGTGCTAATAGAAGCACACCTAAATAATTTTCACTTGTCTTGGAGCATCTGCTATTTCCTCCCACATTCTTCCTTAAATCTTAACACAAGGTGTCTCAAAGAAAGCCCTGATTCATAGTTAAAGCAGCTCATCGAATTGGTACACTTTTTAAACACACTTCCAATGAATGGAAAATGCACTTCACTATTTCGGAGCAGATCTGTATTGGAAAATATACTAAACAGTTGAGGTATCATTTGTTCATTTTCTGGGTAAAGTTTCTGTTCACTGTCTTTTTCTCTCCCCTCAGGCTGTGCCTTACTTACCTCTCATTCCAGCTGGGCAGCACTTGCAATGGGGATGCATAATTTTAGACTAAACTCTTGAAACAGATGGCCCCATGTTTTTTGGTGAGGACAGCTGAACTCCTTTAGTATCTAATTTAAGGAAAAGCTGTGAGCTGACAGCAGACTTATGCTATGCTGCCAGCTTCAGGCATTAAAAAAATAACAGGTTTTCAAAATGTAATGAACTTTGCAATTTGCCTTGTGGTTTTCCAGCTCCGAGTGGTCTCATTTTCAAATATTTCTCTGGAAGGATGAAAGCTACGAACCTGCCTTCCTGTCAAATAACCCCCTTAAATCCTCATGTAACCCTGGGGACTTGGAAACTTGGGTTTCACAAGAAGCATCCTCCGTTGTGAATTTCACAGGGGAGAAACCTGGGACTTGCAGCTGAGAATACAAACAGGGGGCAGTTCTGCATCCTCACTGAAGTGCACCTGGTGTGTTTGCCCATGGCTATGTGCACATAGACACATGGTGCTGAATACAGAAAGCTGTCTTTCCTGAAGTGATCATCTTTCCAGCAGTGTATGAAGGGTAGTCCATTTTCATGAACTGCCCAATGAAAAAGGTAAAGTACCTGCTAGTAGGCAGGGAGAGTCTAAGGGGCTAAGCTGGACATCTTCTAATGGGCCTTGCTGGAGGGGTTGAAAATGGCACAAGAATGATGTACTCACAGTCACCTACCAGCTGGACATCACCTTCCACATCTGCTTCAGATGGAGGTGACCATGTGAAAACTTCAGTGCCAATTAATTCCACTGCAAAGTTAGACATGAGCACAAATCAGAGATGCTCACTGACATTGCAAAGATACAAAGGAGTAACACAGTGTTGCTCTGCCACGGAGAGACCAGGTAGTGACCTGCACAAGCACCACAGTCATTCCAGGTGTCTGCACAGGAAATGTAAATTTAAATCTTGGTTTCAGGTAAGAATAATATTCTGCTTAGAATAAATGCAAATTTCCATTCAGCCAGTTCCCACATCAGATCTTAGTGTGGTCCCCAGTCCTCAATAATTCGTTTCTACTCGATTAATTGAGAACAGACTAGATTTGTGTATCACAGGGGTGACAGGTCACACTGGTGTCTCACCACATTGAGACAGGGCAGGTGCAGAAGCAGTGATTTGCCCCATGGTCCCCAGCATTCTTCCTGTCATGGTTGTGTGGGTGGCGGGTGATGGTTAACAGCTTTCATGGTGTGAGTGCACTGTAATAAATGCAGCATCAGGACACCAAACCAGTGCCTTTTTGGGCTAGCAGTGCATTTTTCTCCACTTGGAAGATTTTATGGCGATGGTTGATGCTGTTGTCAGAAAAAAACATCTTGTCTGAGAGTTGCTGGGTTTTTCTCCTAGGAGAGAAAAAGAAAGGTACTTGAAAAAGGAGAAGAGCAGTCAATGGAAGCAGGAGGAAAAGGAAACCTAAAAGATGTGAGACTGTATCTGGGGACCTTCTGGAAGAACATTCCACTTCCTTAAGGCAACTCCCTGACTTAAAATGAGCTATAAGGCTCCAGCTGCACCTGAATCTGTTTTGGTGGAGTGTTTTGTCTTTCTGCCAGCTCTGCTATCTGAAATGAATTATATCTTCCTGACAGACTCTAGAAAATCCTAAAGCTATTTCTTACTGAGTCAAATATATTACTGTAAACTTTGGGATGGTTGGTTTTATTTAAAAGGACTGTTTCTTTTTTCTTATAGCCACACTGTAGAACCCTGCCAGAGACCAGCAACACCATCTAGGATACTGCAGTAGAGGGAGCCACATCATCATCATTCTTAAGTACATTGCACTTACCTTGCTTCCCTGTGAACACCTGTCAGCCAAATTAGCTCTTGCATGGGTAGGAAACAATCTATAGGAAGAAACACGTGTACTGAATGCTCAGGTCTCCTCCATCACTGTAAAGGACCAATTTATTTAACCAATACAGAGCTGTCCAGTAAGAAATATAATCAAAGGGGAAAGTTGGTACATGGAGCCCCATCCAAAAAGGGTTTATTCTGTGAGTTGGTTGTGGGTGACTTAGCCTCAGCTAACAGATTAGATACAGTTTTCAACTACTTTCCAGCAAAGTTGTTTTTACCTGAATGTGTGTGTCTGCTGCAGTGACCCAAGCTCTGAAGTAAAAGGAGTAACTGCAAGAGTACATAACATGTTTTGGGTTGGTTTCATTGTAGCACTTTTTCTGTTAATCTCTTACCTTCCAGTAACATGATGTTCTCTGTGTTAGGATGCTGGGTACCCCTGTGTGTTTCATGTAGGAATACAAATCAAAAGAAACAGCCTCATAAGAAAAGCAGTTCCTAACTCCAGATGCTAAAGGTTTAGCATTCTTTATTGTGAGGGTGGTGAGGTACTGGAATGAGCTGCCCAAGGAAGTTGTGAATGCTCCATCCCTGGCAGTGTTCAAGGCCATGTTGAACAGAGCCTTGGGTGGACACGGTCTATCTAGTGTGAGGTGTCCCTGCCCATGGCAGGGGGGTTAGAACTTGATGATCTTGAGGTCCTTTCCAACCCTAACTATGCTATGATTCTATCACCACCAGACTTTATTTTCTTTGACTGCAATTGTGACAGGTTAATACAATATTAATCACAACTTTATTACAACAGAAAGAGCAAATGAAGTTGAACATAGTTACTTGCTAAGTCTTGACCTCATAGGATTTTAGAAAAACGAATATATATATGTATATATGTATATATATATATAATGTTCAAGAGCCAGACTTGTAAAAGTATTTAAAGATCAAAGAAGGGTCAAATGGTACTTTCTCCTATCTGTATGTATCTGTTTCTTAAAGGGCTTCTTATAAGGCTGCCCACACACTCCTAGACATGGGGTTAGGCTTACATGTCATTCACATGGTTTTAAGTTGTACTTGGAGGGGTTTTACTACCGTGAAATAAGCACCTTGTAAAAACAGATGGCAGAATGTCGTTGTTTCAGCACTTTCTATTTTTTAATGTTGTTTTTATAATATTTGATGTCATTGCTGTTCAGTTTTGACTTTTGCTTAATGTATAGAATGGACTAATTTGTTTCAAATGGGATGGAGGAAGTATATTTACCTAACATCAAAAGTAAAACTGAGTTCAGCTTTCTGGGGTTTATGATTGACAGTCAGATAGGCTGGACCCAAGATGGTTATTTTACTTCTAAAGGGGAAAGAAAATATTTTGATTTTAAAAGTTAAATGAAGCCAACAGATTGTAACTGTATCCTAAGTGGTATATCAGATATGGAAACAAAAAGCTTAAATCACTGGGTCTCATACTACAGACTGAGGGTCTAGTGTTTGTTTGGATATATATTGAGGATATAGAGTTTGTGTATATTCTGATGACCTTGCTGTCATTTAAAAATAATTACTAGGTATGCATTGAACCTATTTTTTACAGTAGATTACTGCTAGAAAAATGTTACAGAATCATGTAGAACTGTATTTTCCTATACCTCTACATAAACCACTGAGACTACTGGATCTGGTTAGGTCATTGCTCATCATTTCCCCTCTTCCAGAGCTTTTGTCAAGTTAAAACAACAAAACTCCAGTAATACTGCAAGTTTTGTAACCTTTTGAGTCATTTGTAAAATGAAACAAAGCTCTAATCTGAGATCAATTTTTAGGAAAATTCCAGGATTGAATAGTATTGTAAAGAAATATGCAGGGGGCATCCCTTTTGTTGTTGGTTGTTTGTTCAAATCCTGCCACTAAGTGTATCAGTAGTAGGTTCTTATAAATGCTTTTCATTTTTGGCATGCTGAAATTGTCTTTTTCCCAGCTTATATATTGTGACAGCCTTAGCTTTTTGTCCCCACTTTCCTCAGTGCTGTTGGTCTTGGAGAAAGGCAGTCCTGTTCATATTTGAACTGTTGAACAGATCTCCAAACTTCTGTGTGATAAATAATTGCTCCCCAGCCAACACAAAAGATCTCTTTTTAATGTATTTTTAATAAGTAAAAATTAGATGATCATTCGTTTTGAACTGTGGACCAAGGTAACAGGGAAAAAACTGAAGATAGGAGAAATTCTGCCTGACTGATAAATTATATTCTCTGCATTTGCTAAGTAGTGTATTAACCATGCATATGCATTATTAAATTCTAAGAATACATCACTGGCATGTAAATTTCCCTCAGGCATGTGGTTAGAAACACTAAGTACCTGCACTCCTCTTTTGGAAGAATGATTCAGAGTTGATTATGATTTTACCCTGTGCAAATCCCCTTTCGGACTGACCTTTTGGTCTGCAAGTTGGCAGATAACCTTTTGTAATTCAGACCCCTAAGAGGTTAGAAGTAAAAATTATTGAAAGATGGATGCAATATGAGGCATATTCAGCAGTGACATGCTTAGGCCTTTTCAGATGTAAAGACAGGAAAGCACATATTTGTCCAGCTTCTTCCTTTCTTCTGATTTCATTTTAGAAAGTGCTCTGAGCTACCAAGGTACAAAATGCAGCTTGTCACGTACCTTCTGCTAGGAGATACATCATGTAGGAGGGGAATCTGGAGAAGCTGTGGTTGCCCCATCCCTGGCAGTGCTCAAGGCCAGGCTGGATACGGCTTGGAGCAACCTGGTCTAATGGAAGGTGTCCCTGCCCGTGGCAGGGGGTTGGAACTGGATGATCTCTATGGTCCTTTCCAACCCAAACCAGTCTGGGATTCTATGATTCTATTCCTTTCAGAGTGCAACCTGAGGAATAAAAGCATATTATTTAAAGGTGCTTCTAAATCTGAGGCCAAATTTTAAGTGTATTTAGTTCTTGTATAGTAGCTCTATATGCTGATATTTGGCAAGGACAAGGAGGACTTGATGAATTATAGGAAAGATTGCTAGTGGAAATTATACACTTATATTTTTGACAAGACTCCTCATGAAAAGCTGTTAAATTTCCATGGAATTGGAGGAAAGATCTGATCACAGAATAAGAAGAAAAAGAAAGGGCAAAACAGTCACTTTTCAGGGCAGAGAAAGGTCAACAGTCGTCTCTCTGGAACTGGATGTGAGGTTGATTTCATTCACCGTCTTAGTCAGCGACCTGGAGAGGGCGGCAGACAGTAAAATCACTACGTTTATGGAGATTAGCAGTCAAATGATGACGGGGAACTAAGTGAGGGGTTAAAAAGGTGGCAGATATGCTTCTGTGCAGATGAGAGTATAGTTACTATATCTAAGTCGTGCTTACATGATATTGAGCTCAAAACAGGCAGTTAGGACAGC